>NC_054550.1:8018183-8618183 GCF_017654505.1 Polyodon spathula | reverse complement strand
CTCTCTCTTTCTCTCTCTCTCTCTCTTTCTTCTCTCTCTCCCTCTCTGTGCTTCTATCAGCTGCTGTGGTTGCTCAGCACACCAAAGTGCGTCAGACCTCCACTTAGACCTAGAGCCCAATGCCAGAGACACTGGGATAGATTTACTAAGGTTTGGACATTTCTTTATGTAGCAAGCAAACAACCTGGTTGTGTTGCAGAACTAGCATATTTCATCATTTTTTTAAATTTTTCCTTGGAAGGAAATGCTTTGTAAATTCAGTCCATAGGAAAAAAAAAATGTAGTTTTTAACAGACTTAATGCTGCTCGTACACAGATATGTTACAGAAAGAATGCCTTTTAACTAATTCACAGCACTAAAGGCCCTCTTAGTCACACTGGAATTGGGTCAGAGTGCAGTCATTGGGAGCTGTATGACTAGTATTATACAGTTTTGTATGCATTCATGTACGGTGTATGGTTTTCCAACATGTTTCTACTGAGGATATATCAACTGAACTGGCAATTTTATTCCATTACATCGGTTTTATTCCTCTTTGCCTCTAAACATACTTAAAAATGAGACAGTAGTATTCAAGGGTGTTCTCTCCTCATTTTCAGTGTAGGGAAATTGAAATACTGAAGAATTAACCAGAAAAGGGTAATTCAACAAGATTAGACTTATTGGTCAAAAATAACCAAACAGAATATACAGCCTGATAATGCAGGAGATACAGAAGTCTTGAACTGAGGAAGAATGTCAGTAGTATTAAACTTACATTGAGGAGATGTGTATACTGAACTGGATGGTGGAGCAAAGCAGCTTTTAATCGTCTTGTTTGCAACGACTGTGTGAAAGAAAGAAAATAATATTTTTTCCAACAGGCTTCTGGGTTCAGTTCAGTGAAGACAATTAACTAGGGCTATTTGTGTTTGTTTATTTGCCTACTTGATTCAACAAGGCAGTGGCTCCAGTTTGGTTCATCTATGACTAAGCATACTGGAAGTAAGCAACTGCTATGGCAAAACCGTGGTCTTCTTTTAACAAAAACCTACCGTCTTCAGTTCAAACACATCTTTCAAGACAGTTTGAAGACAGCATTGATTGAAGCGTTGGTTTATCAATATGTGGTTCTTTTAGTATTATTCCTATTGCAAATGTGCTAAAGGAGTAGAAGGCACTGTGAAGTAACAGTTAAAGGAAGCCTGGCTGAAGGCTCATTCTTGCGTCATCAGAAAGCTCTCAAAGTCAATGTGTTATTAATTGTAGCCGTGTGTTTTCAGTTTGCAACATTGCTGATAAAAGAGCCAGCCTGAGCATTCTGGTAAATACAGTGAATCAGGATTCGTTTACATGGAGAGAGTCATGCCAGTCAAATTACTGGTTTCAGTAAGAAAATACTAATAGTAACACTTACTGCACTCATATCATCTTCTCATAAATAAGGCAGCAGGGACATGTTCAGACTTGTCCAAGTGTAGGACAGCTGGTGTAAGAATTGCAAGAACAAACAAATGGCCGCTGTACATGTAGCAGTACCCCAATAATAATTAGGTTCTCTATTAAGGCCATTTTTCTTGGTGCTCATAATAGAGGTATTTCATCACTCAACCATATGTAAAATCAATTTAAACATGTCTGCATCCGCAACTATAAAAACATTCAATAGTGCTGGTGAGAGTGTCTGAGCTGGAAGTAAAGCCTGCAGTTCTGGGGAAGGCATCAGGACTGCACTCTCCACATGTACTCCAGCCCCCTGAGACTCAATCACATTCCTACCAGCACTGCCAACTGACAGCATTCAGATACTTCCCATTACTGTATCGATCTACGCCAAGGCCCATCAATGATCTTTCTGTACTCTGTCTGTTACAGGAAAGCGGTGGAGACCAATTCTTTTTCAGTACAATATCAGCAGCAGCACCTATCTGGGGATTCCTGTTGATGGTACAAAAATACTGATATTCACGAGAACAACTAAAACACAAAAATAATTATTTGTAAAAGACTTCCAAAACACTAATTCTTTTGTTCGAATGTGGATAAACAGTTTTCGTATGCTTTTGCATCTCTCAATGCGTGAGGTCTATCTTCAGTTAACCTCCTTACCTTGCATGGCCTTCAACCCAACAGACTAGGAGTACCTGCTTGTACACAGCAATCTGATCTCCCCTTCAAGGAGACCAGGCCTGGCTTCTGATTATCATTTCCAGACCGTTGTGCTCCCTAAGGTTTTAAACCCTGTTCTCCTGCCCTCTTATTAACCACTTTGAGAATTATCCTCCATGTTGGATGCCTGTATTATGCTGCATTTCTGTCTGCACCATGAAAGCTTCTGTAACTTAATCTCATCTTGTTCCAACATTAAACTGGGTCAAAGATCAACTGTCTGTGTTTTTGAATATCCTTCCATATATTTCCCTCAGCCAGCCTTTCTTATGTTCTTTTCATCTGACACTTTATTAGGTAGCTTTTACCATCACTAGTGGGGTCAAGTTCTGCCAGCCTGCAATCCTAACTGTGGCTGATACAAAACTAATTGATCTTGATCTGCTGCTGATGGAAATGAGTCGGATTTCAAATTACTTTCAAGTCAGCCTCAGTGGCAGATGGAAATGTGGCTTTGTAATGCTCCATTTCTTTAGTGGACAGAGAGAATCTATTCAGTTAGAACTTAACTGAACCCCTGTGGATAAATAGTGGACTTCAGTCTCCAGTTAAACACTTCAGGCTTCACTATCATAATAAAATTATTGGCTTATTATGAAATCCTTTTTTTATGTGTGGGAGCCGAGGCAAACTCATTTCAAGTGTGATGTAGTTAAACCCAAGACTGGGTTTGTAAGATTCTCTGAAATTGAGCTGTGGCTTATCCTGGTGGGGTATAGGCTCATCAGACCAGCCCTGAAGCAGTGTTTTCTCCCTTCCCTGTGAAAACCTTGGGCATATCTCCAGGGCTGAGCTTTAATTGGGGATAACCGTCACAGATCTGCTTAGAAGGCTAATGAACGGAAAATCGCCACTGTATTCCCCGGATCAGTTGACGGCTGAGGAAATGCCAGTCTGCTCCCAGAGAGACTGTCATTATCCTGGGTACAGTAGCTCACATCTCTGGGGCTGGGATTGGCCACACTGGCTTTGCTTTACTGGAGTCTAATTGTCCCTTGAGACTAAATACTTGACTGTGAAACTCAGCCCACTCCCCTTACGTTTTGAATTATTTCACCAGGAAACACTTTCTCAAACTTTCTGGAGACTGAACTGTCCAAGAGTAACACAGTCTGTTGTTTCAGGTGTCTTTTTTGTACCACATATTTGGCATATTTGTTGCTGCCTGTCTGTGTGATACACCTCTTTTACACTGAGAGATATGCTGGGCTTACAGCCGTTACTGTGGCTGGAAATATTCCACAGGTGTGGAATATTGTAATATGACAGGGGTAGTCCCCTTCCAAATCAGCTCTTGTAATAAGCTTTGTATTGTTTTATACTCGGCCCGTATTGTAATCCAGACATTGAAACAAAACAACAAAACTTAATTTGAAAAAACAGCCACAGCAGGGTGTATAAAGATGCTGCATAAAGCGTCTTTTCTAAATTAGTAATGTTTAGTTGAGGTTTCAACAGAAAAGGGTGGTGAGTTCCATCATTAAGGGTTCAGCAGAAAGGAGGCTTCCCAAAATTCGTGTCTGCATTTAGGAACCACAGAACGCCTATCTGACGATCAAAGGGAGTTACAGCCTTAATTATAACAAAACACTTATATGGGCACATTGAGGTAGAAAGTGGATTGACTGTAATTATTTTTTATTGTTGATGGCTGAAAGCTCAGTATGTGTGCCATTGAACTTTCACTTACATCAGCTCTAAACAATTTGGTGCATTTTGGGTTTGGCTGCTGGCATTGCGTTTTATTAACCAAAATAAAAACATGGTGCAATGTTTTAAAATGCACCCAACCAGAACTTTCACAACCGGCTATCGGGCAAAGTAATAATATTGTCACTTCTTTCAAATTGTTAATAAGCGGGTGTAACAAAGTGCCCGCCCCTGTGCACTATCCACAGCAATGTGTTGCGTAAGCCATTTAAGTCACTAATAGCTTCAATCACAGTGGGCTAAACCCAGAGCGTAACATCTCAACAGGAGAATACTTGATGCTTCAAAATGGAAACTGTTTAAGGCTACTGGTGAATCAAGAAGTGGAAATTGTCTTGTAAAAAGGTGCAATTCAACTAAATGATAAGCATTTCTATATAATTAATATTCTACCATTGCTAGAATTTTTGTTTTGTATATTATGTATAGTAAAATTTCTGATCTCCCCCTTACCTGCTGTAACATCCTGCTGCTGTTCTTGTCTCTCTAGGCGTGCTGTCCCTGCCTGCACACTTCAGCCCCTACACAGAGGGCTCTTCAAACCCAGACAGCCGCGAGGACGCCTACGCACAGCTGGAGCTGCGCACCCTGGAGCAGGCACTCCTCGCCACCTGCGTGGGCAGCATCTCTGAGCTCAGTGAGTCTGTGCACAGACAGACGGGCACACCGACAGACACACGGACAGGCAGACAGGCGCAGAATACAATAATGAAAAAACCCTGTAAAATAAAGCCACTTCTTTGATTTTTTTTACGTGTGTTAAGCCTAGAGATTTAAACACAAATGTCAGTGTTATTGCAATTTGTCTGTACCATACATGTTTCTTCTAAATAATATCCATTGACTAAAACAGCCAAATGCAAAACTAAAGGAAGAAAATAAAATGTTAGTTGAGGTCCCAAACCATTGTGAAAATGGATAAACAGTAAACTGGACGAAGCTGCAAAACAAGCAAAGGGGATGCTTGATAGTAATTTGAGGAAGACCATGCTTACTAAGCAGCTGGATTCAAAGGGGCTTTGTAGCCTAATACTTGGAGTCTTAGTGTAAATATCTGGAAGATCTTTTAAATTAGATGCTTCTGTGAGCAGGTCAGTTTTTAATTCAAGTTCAAGGGCTTTATCCATGGAATGTGTATCATAGTAAAGGGCTATAATAAACCAGCATACTAAACAAGAACTTTGCATGTTTTTTGTTCTAGCTTAAATTTTTTCCTCACATAAATCTTAATGACTTAATCTTAAAATAGGGTTTAATTACAGGAACTGTGGTTATAGCATCATTTTCCTGACCTAACTAAATGAAATACGTTGTGCCTTATCATTTCCTCACACAGGAGAATAGGACCCACTGTCTGAGAGCTGACACATTTGGTCCCTGAAAATCAACAGGTGTACATTTCAATACTGTTTATGATATTTGGGGAGCTAAAACCAGCTAGAATCAACCCAGAGACGAGAGGCTCCTCGCCCCCTTACTACCAGCTAGAATTGGTCCTGTGTTTTGTGGAGAGCACGAGAGGCTCCGCGACACACGGACAGGCAGACAGGCGCAGAATACAATAGCTTCAATCACCCTGGGCTAAACCCAGAGCGTAACATCTCAACAGGAGAATACTTGATGCTTCAAAGCCCACTACTGGTGAATCAAGAAGTGGAAATTGTCTTGTAAAAACATGCAATTCAACTAAATGAAAATCCATTGACTATAACCCAAATACATCTGGAAGATCTTTTAAATTAGATGCTTCTGTGAGCAGGTCAGTTTTTAATTCAAGTTCAAGGGCTTTATCCATGGAATGTGTATCATAGTAAAGGGCTATAATAACCCCCCCCCGACCAGTCACTACAGAACCGTCTGTCTGCCCGTGTGGCGGTCTGTTGTGCCTGTCCGGCTGTCCGCGTCTTAGTGATTACTTTTTTGGGACATTTTAGTTCGGGTGAAGAAACTTTTCTTAAAAAAAAATCACACAATTCGTATCTCTAATTTGTGTTTCAGTCACATAACGTTAACAGACATGGATGTACAAAGAAGATTTATTTAGGTAACTATTTTGTCGGGTTACGTTTTGTTTACAATAATCCAGGGGTTTTGGACATAGGCGGTTTCATTACTCCTTCGGTACATCGTCGACCTAAAGTTTAGTATTATAACCTCCAGAATCATTTCCCGAAGAGCAAAAATTAGTCAATCCCGAGAGAGGGTTAATTTCCCATTAATAAACAGCATACTAAACAAGAACTTTGCATGTTTTTTGTTCTAGCTTAAATTTTTTCCTCACATAAATCTTAATGACTTAATCTTAAAATAGGGTTTAATTACAGGAACTGTGGTTATAGCATCATTTTCCTGACCTAACTAAATGAAATACGTTGTGCCTTATCATTTCCTCACACAGGAGAATAGGACCCACTGTCTGAGAGCTGACACATTTGGTCCCTGAAAATCAACAGGTGTACATTTCAATACTGTTTATGATATTTGGGGAGCTAAAACCAGCTAGAATCAACCCAGAGACGAGAGGCTCCTCGCCCCCTTACTACCAGCTAGAATTAACCCAGAGACGAGAGGCTCCGCGCCCCCACCCCCCCCCCCACACACACACACACACACACACACACACACACACACACAGATCCCATCTCTTTGGCAGCTCACAGCGGTTTGTTTATTTTCCAGTCGATACCACGAGAGGGGAGAACGTGTCCTTTTGGGTTGGCTTAACACTCCTGCGCTTGTGCCCCTGCACAAGGGAGCGTTTATAAACCAGCTTCATGCTTCAGCTTAAAAAAAGACTGCTTTATTTTATACCGCAGCACCCCTCCTTCTTATCCCGGCTTGTGGCAGCTATAATGAGGTTGGGGGAGGGGGTGAACAGTCTTTTTTTTTTTTTTCAAATAAATAAATAAAAACATTTAAAAAAACGGGTAGAATTTGAATTCCAAACTCATCTCGGAGCACCTGAGTTTTGGAGTAGAGCTGGTTATTGGATCCATCGCTCTGGCACCGGTGAAGGAATTCTTTCAAGTGCCTCGTGGAAGACTTTACTGGAAACAAAGAGGCCCTTTAGAATCTCGCCATTGATGTGAAGAGAGTTTAAAAAGACACAGGGACTCTCTTCTCTCCGCTATTCTAAGTTATTTGATTAAAAATTAACTGTAAAGTAATTGGTTTCAGTGTGAATGAAGTCTCCCACCCTATCCTCCTGACTGACCACCTCATTTAGACTGATTTCGCTGGCTGCCAAGTTAAACTCATGCATTTTCAATTCTCTTTCACGCACACAAGGCGAAGTGACTGGGGCTTTCTTTGGTGTCTGCTGATGAATGCATCCTCTTTTATATCGTTTCTTTCACTTGTTTCCCCCCAGCATTGAGCAAAAATTACAATACGAGAAGACGGCAGCTATCACTGCTACTGATCAAACCAGCCCTCATATACATGCTGTACATTACAGCTATCCCTGCTGCTGATCAAACCAGCCCTCGTATACATGCTGTACATTACAGCTATCCCTTCTACTGATCAAACCAGCTCTCGAATACATGCTGTACATTACAGCTGTCCCTGCTGCTGATCAAACCAGCCCCCGTATACATGCTATATATTTGTCTTTCTTTACACTGTTTCTCAGTTCTTCAAAAAAAAGTACAGTTTTCTAAGTGGGAGCACACTAGCCGTTTCATGTAAAATAATTGTGTATCTGTTATTTAGATTTTAGTTTTTTTGTTTAGAATATGATATTAAATTGTTAAGTTGACCAAAATACTTTTTTGTCTTGCTATCCGTATTCAAAACCACAGTATATGAAAGAAACACACAAAAGTAGTTTGTTTTTTTTCTTTGTTGTTGTTGTTAGTATAACAATAGCCCAGCGTTTGAGAAGGTGTTTTTTCGCCCCGACCACTCTGTGTTTCTGGGATGTGGGTGCTGACTCTCCCGCTTGGTGTCTCCTTGTCTCTCAGGTGACCTCGTCTCCCGGGCGATGCACCACATGCAGAGGCTGAGTGCGGTGCGGCCTGGCCTTAGCCCGGCTCGACACTGTCGTCAGCAGCCTGTATCCTGGTCCCCCGACGCCCTGCACACTCTCTACTACTTCCTGCACAGCCCCCAGATGGAGTCCATGGAGAACCCCAACCTCGACCCCCCCAGAATGGCCCTCAACAAGGAGAGGTACAGCAAACCCTGCAAAGCGCACTGAAACACGGCAGGGGGAGGGACCAAATGATTGGCAAAAAAAGTCTGTAGTCCTGTTATTGCAAACCCACACTTTTTATGACTAAACTAGCCTGGGGCACAGCAAAGGCTAATATGTCTATTGACCCCTGGGGAATAATCAGGAGGCAGTTAAAGGAAGCAGCTGTGCGGGTGTACACTGCTGTGACACATCCAGATGTCGAGGGCTAGGAGCTGCGACACATGGATTAGCTCAGTATTGCTGCACCTCTACAGAAATTATGTATTCTACAGACTAATTACACTGTAGTGCTGTTATTCCCTTTGCAAGTAGGACTCATTTTCCTGCATACCGAATGCATACTTGTTGTGTCTTTTTTAAAGACAATTTTGCAAGAGTCATTCATTCTGCAAGGTGCAAATGTAGTCTAACTCCTTTGTATTATAATTGCCTTCATTAAATTCATATCGTATCATTGGCATATTTTGCTTCCCTGGAATGCATAATGAATGTCAAAATAATCACAGAGCAAAGAAAGCTGACCTAAAATATTAGATTCAACTTTTAAAAAATGTTCATTGTTAACATCAGATAACCAGGAAATAAAAAACAGGCCAGAACAGAAATAGACGAGCTGGCTCTGCTTTAAAGGCGGTTCTTTTGGTGTTTTTTTGGGAGGCTGTGCCAACAATTATTAGCCTGTATTATTTTCCAGTCTCTAGTCACCACCACCCCTCTCTGCTTTCTCTGAAAGTCTGACAAAAAATCAGCACCTTCCATTTCCCTTGAAACAACACTCCTCTCTAGCGGAACAATCAATTTTGTGTTAAAACTGAACAGTTGCAGTGGGGATAAGGGGAGGAAGACAACAAGCTGTAATTGATAACAAAGACAGATTGAATTCACTTCCTATGAGATATAACTTGGTTACATTCTAATAACAGGCTAAAATGAAACCTGTGGCCTCTCTGTTAACCAGGCTTGGAAAACAGTGTGGCAGAGAGGTTAGCGCTCTGGGAACTGGGCAGTTGTGTGGCCTAGCGTTTGACGCTAAGAGATTGTGGTCAAGTTGTTAGAGCTGGTGGAGTGAGATGCGGTATGGTTAAAGCTGGTGGACTGGGAAGCAGTGTGGCCTGCTGAAAGAAAAACAATACAAAAATATTCCCTTTATCTCGTACTGGGGGTGTTCCAATATATTGCATTGAAGTCTCTAATTATTCTAGTGTCAGAGATGCTTTTCCGACAGGTCAACACAATGTTCCCATCCATGTGAAAGGCGTTCTTGTTTTTACAGGAGATCTGCTCACTTAGTGAGACAATGTGCACTGTTAGGTAGTAGCTCTCTGAAGACAGACTATTTTTGTTCAGTTCTCATTGCCTTTCCTGCCACACATGTTGACCAGCTTGAGATAAACTGAGAACGTGTGATAGCTTTCATTGTGCCTCCATTCCCTTGTTTAAAGGACAGTCAAAAGCTTTTGGTCCCTCGTACTGCAGGAAACCATGGGAGCACAGCCACATTTGTTTTAAAGTTACTGCCAGCATATTTCTAACAACTTTTAAATAATGGCTCTCAAAAGTGTGTTGTATGTTGACATCTGCATTATCAGCTCCTGAAATTTAAGTTGCAATCTATCAAGGATGAAAAGGTCTATTGATAGCTCATTAAGGAAGCTACATCTTATTCTAAGGTCCCGAGTACAGCTGTTGTTTTAAACACTATTTCCCTGCCAACTCACAACTTAAGGTTATTGCTTTTGCTAAGCTCCCACACACGTCTGTCCCACAGATGCCCTCGAATAGTGCTTAGTAGAGGCATTCTTGTTTACAGCTGCACACGGTCATTGTTAATGTTAATTGTCCAATAATTAACAGGAATTACTGGTAATCATCAGTCATTTTCTCTTTGTTCCTTGAATCTATTAATAATCTTTAAAAAATGAAAACCGTGTTAAATTAATAATTGTATTTGGTCCCCTAGTTAAAGAGTTGTACTGTTTATATATATATATATATATATATATATATAAGCCTTTCCTTTTGAGACTGCCTGTCCAGACTGCTTTACGCTGTGATTTTGTAATGCAGACTGCTCGCTTCTGAGAGTTAACTCAAGTTCCCCAAAACTATTGCACTTGTAACCAGAGACAAATTTAATGCCTAACCCAGCGAGTCACTTTGCCTCCCAGTGCTAATTTAATTAGCCCCTCTCTTTCTCTCCCGCTCTGTGTTATTTGATTTCCTCCCCTCTCCCCGCAGGCCCTTTCTCCTGCTGCCTCCGCTGATGGAGTGGATGCGCGTGGCCCTCGTGCACGCAGAGCACCGACGCAGCCTCCTGCTGGACAGCGATGACGTCAGACAGACCGCTCGGCTGCTGCTCCCTGGGCTGGACTGCGAGCCGCGACAGCTCAAGTACGAACAGGGGTTGGAGGATGGGGGGTTTCTACGCATCCCCCTTCAGAGCTTTAGTTTGACCTGAAATACCATTTCTGTTTATTTTATTAGGTACAGTTCTGATAAACATGTAGGGTATTTTATGCAGCATTATCATTACGCTTCATTTGCAGGATGGTCAGGAATATAGTGTAAGAAAAACAGCTCCATAAATTCTAGAGTTAGTGCATAAAGAACTATTATTATTATTATTATTATTATTATTATTATTATTATTATTATTATCGTGGCATGCACACCTCCCTCAACTCTGCTCCAGTCCTGACCTGACCCGACACCCCCCTCTATCTCTCCCCCTGACCTGACTCGACACCCTCCTCTTTTTCCCCCTGTCCTGACCCAACACCCCCCTCTCTCTCCCCAGGCCTGAGTGCTGTTTCACCTCCTTCAGACGTCTCGACGCCAAGGCAGCGACGGACAAGTTCCAGCAGGACCTGGGCTTCCGCATGCTCAACAGTGGGAGGACCGACCTGATCAACCAGGCTATCGAGCTGCTGGGGCCCGATGGAGTCAATACAATGGACGATCAGGTAGGGGTGGTTGGGGATTACAGTGATAGGTGCGGAGGATCTATGTGGAGGATCAAGACAAAGGAAACGCCTCACACATGGAGCATGCTGTTGTGTGTAGATGGGCAATCCCTTGAATGAAGAACCAATTTGGGTAATACTTTATTTTAATTGTCAGTAATTACTCATTCGGTACTTATGTAAGTACCAGAAATAGGATATTACTGTGGTATGGAAGTTCTACGAAGTACTGTGGGCTAACTGGCAGGATCACTGTGGGTTATGCAAATAGCAGACTTGATATTTATTAATTTATATACATGAGCTGTGCTTTTTATATCGAAGGCTGCACAAATTATTAATCTTTCATTAGGAACAAAAGTGTTTCACCTTTAACTTTGAGGCAGTAATCATTGAGGAAGGGTAATTTATCCCTCCAGAACAATTTTAACCCTGCTTTACCAAAGGTTAAACCTTGGTTTTGTGAGGGTTGAAATAGCTTGACATGTGGTCTCCAGCTATTTCCTAGTACAGTGTGTGATAAACTGGGAGCAGAACCTGTGCCCTGTGAAGCTGCTGCCATATTGTACAATAATAGTAACCTCCCTGCTCCTGTATGTCTGCAGGGAATGACCCCGCTGATGTACGCCAGTTCAGCTGGAGATGAAGCTTTAGTGCAGATGCTGATTGATGCCGGAGCAAACCTAGACATTGCTGTAAGTACTCGTCAACAATCCAACCTTAATGGATTTGAATAAAACCAATTAGAAATTTGTATATGTATATACTGCAGAACAGAACTGAATTGTATACTTAGGGTTTTGTGGTAAACAGTACATTTAGAGACCACTGTTGAAGTGTGCTGCACTGTCGTTGAATTGTATTGTATCTATGACAGGTACCTGGTTTCTCTCAGAAGCACCCTTCGGTTCACCCAGACAGCCGACACTGGGTATCCCTGACCTTCGCAGTCCTGCACGGACACATCTCTGTGGTTCAGGTAAACAAACTGTTTTAAGAAAATACCTCTTAACCAACAGCGCCCTCTAGTGGAGAAGGACAAAGAGAACAACCTATAGAGAAAACTGCAGTTTAATGCAAACAGCTGCTGATACGAGTTAGATTGTTATAGTAAAATAAGCTTCACCATCTATAATTATAACAACAAATTGGAGTGTTGCTAAGGCAAATGATTCCGAAGTGAAACCAAATTGAAGGGAATGTCTTTTTCCATGCTCAGCTCCTGCTAGATGCTGGGGCCAGTGTGGAAGGTTTGGCCATTAGCAATGGGGAGGACAGCAATGCAGAAACCCCACTCCAGATGGCATCCGCAGCAGGTGGGTACCCCGTCATCTCCTGTTACACTCCACACACCCCTCTCAGAAACTCAAGCAATGACAAGCAGTGGCTCTATGCTGGTCAGAGCAGCTGTGCAGGATTTCATGTTGGTTCAAGAGATTGCAATGCTTGTTATGCTGTTTGTATACATCCTATATATGGAAGCTTGTTTGTTTTTTTGAAAGCTTGCCTTCAAAGGCCTTGAAAGACTTCATGTATTGATCTGAACAGTTGTATTCGACTTCATAATTGTGGTGGTGGAGGGAGGGGATGGAGCAAACATGAAGCACAGTTGCCGATTGTTAGAAGCCCCCAAGACCCTATCCTGTCAGCGGAGATAACTCAAAGTGAATTCCACAGCTATTCAATGTCTTAAAGAGGATCTTGCATTTTCTTCCTCCTCAGGGAACTACGAGCTGGTGAGTCTGCTGCTGTCTCACGGTGCCGATGCCTTATTCAGAGTTCATGACACCAGGGCTCTAACATCATCACTTTACGAGGACATGAACTGTTTTAGTCACGCTGCCGCCCATGGACACAGGTAACCAAGTCCAGCCCTGACTGCTTGTCTAGTGAAACCACCCCCGTAGTTGTGTCAGAAACAGTATGTAGGAAAGTATTTTAGACACAGTAGAATACCATAATACTTACTCTTCATTGTACTTACAGCTTGTTACAGTGACCAGTTCCCTAGATGTCTCTTCTCAGGAAAATATTGGAAATATCACTGGAGCATACAACTATGGCCAAAAGTTTTGCAATATAATTTTGTGATTTCTTTGATTACATGATGTTCAATAAAATATATTTAAATTATGTCTCAATCCTGTAATTCTAGGTGATGCAAAACTTTTAGCCATAGCTGTAGGTAACAGGGTTCTGTGGTTAAAAAAAATCCAATGGGACTTGTTTGCCCTCTTCCTTTCTCAATGTGACATCCATCCGTGGCTAAAACAGTGTTAACCAGCTGCCGGAAATACCCTGTATTGACCCCTGGCTTCTGTGCCTGTCCCGGCAGGAATGTCCTGAGGAAGCTGCTGTCCCAGCCCCAGCAGGGCAAGGGGGACGTGCTGTCTCTGGAGGAGATGCTGGCGGAGGGGGTGGAGGGGGAGCAGGCCGCAGTGTGCCGGCCGGTCAGTCCCAGTGAGGGACAGATCAAGCTGTGCAAGGCCCGCATGAAGGCCCTGCAGGAAGCCATCTACTACAGTGCTGAGCACGGCTACCTGGACGTCACCATGGAGCTGCACGCGCTCGGTAGATCCACAAGCGATTATTTAATTAGTCAGATGGAGCTCTCCACAGGTGAGGGTCATTGGTGTTGATTGGACTAATTTTAACATGCCAAGTGAAACAAGTGAAGAAACAGCTGCTTGGGTTTGTGTGGATTGTTTGTTCTTAGTCTAAGAAAAGCAGCAATCATCACAAATCCAAGCAGCTGTTTAATTTCGAATGGTAAATTAGCCCAATCAACACCAGTGACCCTCATTTATTTGTCAGCCCCTGTGATAGTTGTATGGAGGGCTCAATCCAAACAATCATTTTGTGCAGCACTAGCAGCTACAACTGAAACCACGTGTTTGCAGTGACCTGCAAGCTTTTCTTCAGGGTAATGTGCACTGGTATCATAATGGTATCTTGATAGTACTTTATCCCCTATGTTTAGAGTAGGTATAAATACACACAATTTGTATTATTTAGCTTTATCTCAAGGCCCATGTGGGTATTGGAATTAAGGTCGTGATGATCTACCTTTTCACAATATTGACACCTATTGAGGAGTCAATGTGTGGGCATTTGTTTGGCGATACTATGGATGCAGATTATCATGACCTACGACTCCATGCTTCTTATAGACACCCAATATGTTATTGATATTATTTGTAAAGGAATATGTACATTGTGTTGGCTGTCTGCCAGTCTGATGTACATAACCTGTTTCCCAAGACTTGGAGGTAATGCATATTGCATAGGTTCGTGAGTAGTCTTGTGTAGCACAGCAGCGGTTTGTGCTGGCTGTTATCCACGTGTCAGTGACTGTGTATTATGACAGGGCTCCCCTGGAAGCTCCATGCGTGGATCGAGTCCCTGCGCTCCTCCCACCTCCAATGTCGGGACTCCGTCACCCTCACCCTCCTGCGGGAGTTCACTGCCATCAAGGAGGACGACTACTGTGAGGAGCTGGTCAGCGAGGGTCTGCCACTCATGTTCTCCATCCTCCGGAGCAGCAAGGTACACCCCAGTCACCTCTGATAAAACCCATTACTCCTAGGTCTTCCAAAAGAATTGAACTAGGTTACACAGTTGTATCACTTTGTTTTTAAATATTTTTTTGCCCCCTCCTGAACAGAGTGACGCAATTAATCAACAGCTGGCCTCCATCTTTAGTCAGTGCTATGGCAAAGGTCCTCTGCCCACGATTGCTGAAATCAAGAAAACGCTTCCAGCGCAATTAGGTACATTTCCTTTTTTGGTCTTGCAGAATTTGGGGTTGGGGGGTTACTTTATTCATGGGGTGTGTCCAGGTGGCATGGTGACTGTTTCAAACCCCCAGCTCAACAGATTATCTAGCAATGTGTGCGTTCCACCTGTGCAATGTGTGGAAATATGGACTTGCATTCTGAATTTAACTTGAATGGATTTCTTCCTGAATAAATAAAACAAAAACAGTGCCACTGTCTACCCCTTTTAAGGAAATGTAGAAAATGTGTAGCTCCAGTATACAACTACACTTTGCACAGACTGTGTTTCTGATTTGAGAGTCAGAGCCATTAGGAATGGTATCTGACTTATTTGGATTTCCTTTTCCTAGACAACCATTTCCTGAACAACGCGGAAATGTCAGATGTAACGTTCTTGATAGAAGGGAAGCCATTTTATGCCCACAAGGTCCTTCTGGTCACTGCCTCCGACAAGTAAGCAGATCTCTCCCTCAATGCCTTTTTATTAATGTGGTAAATACATTGTTCCAAAGATATGCAGTATAAACAAGAATTAGACATTTAATACAAATTCAGCTGTCAAGTCCAAAAAACAATTAAACACACAATGTTTTCATTTAAATGTGTATTTATTTAACCAGATAAAAACATTGACATCAAATATCTAAATTTACAAAGTTGACATGTCATGATGGTACCAGCAGCAATAATACAAATGTGTATGCATACAGTCTTTAAACAAGTAAAAATAATTATATACTTCACGCTGAATATACATCAAGGTTCACTGTAATAAAAGGGCATGGGTTATATAAATCTGATTTCATTGATCTGTTTCAGGTTTAAAGCACTGGTTGGCAATTCTGAAGATAAACAGGGCCGCAGCAAGAGCATAGAAATCAAAGACATAAAGTACAAGATCTTCCAGGTATAGTACTTCCTTCTGGGGGCCTACATGAGTGAAACCCTTCACTTTTGTCTGTTTCCAATACTAACAGCATTGCCCCCTGCGTATTGGCAACAGTCTGTTTGCAATTCGACAGACTGCTGTTTCCAAAAAGTACTGTAACTAATTGAAAACGGTTGTTATTCTATATTTAGATTTTGCTGATTTTTAAGATATTAGTGTTGCTTGATTCTGAACATACGACTGCCAACAATGGACAGAAGTTAAGGGATTACGATGGTATACTATTTACAGCACTCCTTCAACATGATGATCCCACAAGGCGTTCCACTTGTTCCAAGGGTATAAGGGATCATTCCCCAACGATTACCGCCTGTTTTTCTCAGGAGAGATCTTTGTACACGATCCCTGGGTTGTATGGTAGTTTTCTTAGGCACATTGCTTCTCAACTCCTCCCTGCTCTTCTGTTTCAGATGATGATGGAGTACCTGTACTGTGGCTACACAGAGTCACTGGTGATCCCTGTTTCTGATGTGCTGGAGGTAAGAACAAAAAACAACAACTTCATTTCCAGCTCAGAATGTTATTTCTGCAGAGATATTTTACATGTTCTTCTTTCCCTGCTAGTGGGCAGTGCCTTCATTGATTTTAACAGCAGGGCACTGCCATGGCCCTTCCAATCCAAGACAGGATTGAGGCATGAAAACATCCCAGTTAAATAGTTGACAGGCATCAGCATTTATAACCCCATGAGACAAATGAAAGTATCAGGGTCATTAGAGAATGGATGGATACATCAAAGACAGTCTATAACCCATTTTGCAACTCGTTTATGATTGTTTATATTCTTCAAGGCCGTTACAAAGGGGTCTTCAGTGTATATAACAAAACGACTGCATTACCCAAGATCCTCGGATCCGGAAGATCATGTGATAAGATAAAAGTAGCCAGAACGGTTTACTATTTATTGTTGTCTCAATTCAACCTTAGAATGTAAACATTAGGGAATGAAGTTGAATCAATTGTTGACGCCTGTTCCTTTATCAACATAGTACAGAACAACCTGTTCTCCTTCTCTTAGCTGTTGTCTGCAGCCAATCTCTTCCAGTTGGAGGCGCTCCAGAGGCACTGTGAGATCATCTGCACTCAGAGCATCAACCCAGAGAACGCTATCAGCATTTACCACTGCGCCAAGGTAACAGAGCTGGGGTTACAAAACAAACAAGAACAAGAGATTTAAAAAAAACTCACTAAGACAGCTGAACTTATATCCTCTTTTTAAACTACCATTGTTCCCAAAGAGTAATGGTTTGGTTTGAAGTGCTCACTTGTTTTTAAACTGTTGAAAGGTGTGGGGGTCTGGGAGTCTGCTCAGTGTAAACCCCCCAAACAGCACACTAGGACTATTCCCACAGATGCGTTATAACTGCTGCTGTATATATGACCACAGTTGATCTGAAGCTTACGTATTACAATAGTGTTTTTTGTTTTTTTTTGAAGATGCATAGCGCTACAGAGCTGGCCTCGTTTTGTGAAGGCTACTTCCTCCAGAGCATGGGGCGGCTGCTGGAGCAGGAGGTGTTCCGGGCGCTGGTGTTCGGACGCAGTGGCAGGGTGCAGGGCCTGGAGCCTTTGGAGGAGCTGGAGACTGGACTGGCCCGGAGGATGCGCTCCGTCTACATCACCTCCAGGGTGTGAAGCTGGGGCTTGGGAAGAGCCGTGGGAAGAGTTGTTTTTTCACAGTACCATTTTAGGAGGAGCGCACATTTTATCTGGGACTTTTTCTTTTAAACAGCTCTGTATTATGTCAAAGCTGTCAACGTGTTAAAAGTATTTACATAATCAATTCTACTCAGATATGCAAGCTGTCGAGATCACTTACAGGGCAACACAAGCATATTCAGTTTACACGCCAGATACAATCCAATCAGTACTTTTACAATGATTATGTTGGAGTGTACTGCTGCTGCCTTAGTTTACATACCTCTGTTTGGAGTACACAGTGTGGGAATATGTACAATCAATCATTACTGTTAATGCAGTTGGAAGGACAGGGAATTATTTTAACATAGTGAATGCTACACCAGTAACTTCAGAACCAGCAACCTTTACTGGCTATCATGGATACCTTTTCGTTATATTCACAATCTACCAATGGTCACCAGGTACCTAGAATGACCTGCTTTACCCTTGCCAAAAGCCCCCTGTGTGATGCGTCTGCCTGCGTTAACCGAGATTGCTACATTGGTGGACGCAGGTACCCGGGCACGCACACTGTAGCCTGTTGAGCAAGTCCAGGCGGACCTGTGGCTGGCAAGGGAAAGTGTAGCGTGCACAGGGGAGGGCAGCAGCAGGGCTGGTGGGTGACGTAATCACACATGAAGACATGAGCCCGATATACACTCCTTGCAAAAGAGCAGGCTCTTTTGTACAGCGGTATTGGCTTTGATGCTGGGGGTCCTGGGGTTGGCGCCAGCCCTACAAGTCTGTGTGTGGATTGCCTCGCCCTGCCTGCATTAACTGAGAATGCGACAATATTAATATAACATACAACAAAGTGAACCCTGCTCCCTTTTATTCTGTAGACATGTGCGCAAGACATTCCTATTTAAAGTCTGATACTGAAAGCACTATGCATTTCTCATTCCTCCATTTATCCTGCCAGCTACTGGTACGCTGTAAATAAAAACTCCTGTAATGTACAGTTTTTTATGTATCTGAATATCTGATTACACACTGAAGTGTCCCATCCATAAACAGAGTTAATCTATTCAAAAAGGTACATGGTATGCCAATACTGCTCTGGAGTGGGAATAGTTGTATTGTTTATACCGTAGAGATTTTGCATTGATAAAGAGATCCCTTCCTGCCATGATATAACTTTGCTTGTCGCACCTTTCTATTGTTAATTCACAAAGCGAGACACTGAGGTAGTGCATTAGTGAATGGTGCTTACACAGGGTAGTGCATCTATCATTTTCTGTCAACATGAATTTTCACAGTTCCATATTTCATGGATTCTGTAAATTCACAAAGGTACTTTTTACCCTTCATACATGTCATCACTGACACTGTAAATAGTGTATGTAACTCCCCATTATGTAGCACTAATGAACATATTACAGCTAAGCAGATAGGCTCTAATAAACATTATGAACAAATCCTGACTCCTGTTTTGTTTTTGTGCAACAATTGCAGCTGAAATACTGCTGGTTGAACCTTGCAGTGGTTTTGTGATTGACACAAGACCAACAGCCTCATTTCACTTGTGATCTCACCCAGATTCAAATAAACTTTCTGCAAACTTTCGTAGCTTTGTGCAACTAACCAGAAAAACAGAAACACTTAATGAGCAGTTATATAAAGATTTTTTTAACACATTGCAATGTGTCAGAGTTAATAATAGTACAAAATCACCAGACTTGTTCCAATCTATTCCAGATTTAACACAATTCATTTGCAGGATTTTCTACTTGCTGTTCCAGCGTCTAAACCTCTCTGGTGCTGCTATTCTCTGCTCTTAATCAACTTCATGCCAGCACTCCATATCTCTGGTGTTTCTAAAAGAATGCCTGACAAGAAAACAGAGGTGTAAACAGTTCTTGAGGGACTGAGTCACACACATGTCCTATCTATAGCAGTGAGAACCTCAATCTCCCAAGTACAGTATGATTTGCTCTCATCTTACCATCCCAGCCTGTGAGGCCGTCTGCCTCTTCCCCCTCCTCCAGAATTTATTGAGACAGAAGAGGCTGCAGCTATTCCTTCTGAAGAGACAAGAAAGGGGTGTTAAACAGTAACAAAAATAAACGCTTACAGACAAATACAAAGCAGCTTCTGTTTGGATTTGTGATGATTGCTGCTTTTCTTAGACAGCGGAGAACAGCAATCCACACAAACCCAAGCAGCTGTTTCTTCACTTGTTTTACTTGGATTGGTAAACCAGCACAATCAGCACCAAAGCCCCTGACCTGTGGAGAGCTTGATCTGACTAAAATCGGTTTGTGCAACACTATTCTCACTTTTTAGAGGTACTTGCAGAATTCCAGTAGGGCTCACAGCTCTATTCTTTTCTCCAATGTAATTGTTCTGATGTTCAGCTGCCATATACTCACGGGTGGCTCTCATTCCCTTCACTCTGCTCAGCGTTCCCTCGCCTCTGTGTCTCTCTTTCCTCCTCCTCTCTCAGTCTGCACAGCATCTTCTGCATTCTCTCAATCCCTTTTTCTGCATCCTAATGAAAGGACATGACTAAACTAGGTCTGAGTTTTAACAAAATGCAATAATGTATCATCTCAAGTCTTAAACAGAAAGCACAGAATGACTTCAATTGTTTTTGTAAATTATATCCAATCATAGTGGAGTCAAACCTTTCCATCTGCATGTCAAATAGTGTGTCTACATTGGCTGTTATTAGCTTAAATTTCCCTTTGCACAAAAAGAGAAAACCTTTATTAAACATGGTTCTATATCCTAACTTACCTTTTGGTCATTTAAAGCCATCTCTGTGATTAATTTCAGTGTCACTGTGTTGTCTTCAAGCTGCAGACAAAGACAGAACAGATGACGGAGAAGAATGATTGGTATATTTTTTTCTAAGAGAATCCCCACCCATGTGCATTTAGACAGAATAACCTGTGAGTTTCCTTACCTGCACCATGATCATCTTGCTGTAGTGAAGACCCTTGCCTCTATCCAGAAGGTTATGCTGTACAGAACAAAACATGTGCTGTTACATGTACAACACTCGAACACTTACCTATTGTACTGGTTGTCCTGCATTTTTCCAAGATGTTTTTATAAAGAGCTAAAAAATGAATACATTTATCTCTACATACAAGCTCATCACACCTCAACAATGCTACCTTACAGAAAATATGGCCTCAATACAGCCAATGAAAGTTCCACCAATGAAAAAAGATTGTAGTCACAATGTACAATTACAATACTATATCAATATACTGTGGAAATATCTGAGAGGGAAAAAAAACAAAAAAAAACATGTTTTTTTTTTATATATAGTGCCCTGTCGTTATAGCATGTTAATCAGGTGCAGTGGTTAAGAGTCAGGTGCTGGGTGGTTAACTCACTAGCCACTAATACCTTTCACTCGTGGAAACGTGTGTTCATGTAACGATTACAATGAAGGACTTCCCTCCTATTGTCTACAGTAATATAGGAAATGCTGGTCTTTGCACAGTAGAGGCGAGTTTTACTGCACCACTTACCCTCATGATAGACACTTGCTCCTGGAAGCATTTGGTGCTCCTTTCTCTGGCCAATACAGCTTCCCTTTCTCTGGATATCTAAAGAAATTAAGGACTAGCTTTTTTATATATATATATATATATAGACACACACACACACACACATATAGGAAGTATTACACAAAAAAAATTACTATATTATACATTTTTTTGTTTGTATTTGAGTTTATATAACATTATCTCATTGACGAAGTGCATTGGTCACTCCTTTATTCCTGTTCACGTAAGTTAAGACAATGTGTATTTTAGGAAGGCTACGAGTGTTTTATTACTGCAGTGCACCCTGACACATGAGCCACAACACTTGCCTCCCCTGTTGCAGAGAACTGGGTTTATACAGTATGTGCAAGTCATGAATTTGAAACAATGAAGAGATAATACAAACTACACTTGTGTTGCTTGATAACTTGTTATATAATGAGAGAGAATGATTAGCTCACCAAGAGAATTGTTTTAAGGTTATTTTCCGTTGACACGAAAAAGAAAATGGATGTAGACTTGGATTTGCATGACTTACCTCAGAGGCGAGATTAACAGCTCTTTCTCTTTTCTCTTCACATTCTTGCTCCTGTTGTGAAGATAACCAAAGTCAATAACCTGCTGTTCCTGGTGGATCAAACACCACAGTTCATGCCCTATAACTGTCATTGTCGACATTGACATTTCAACCTGTCTAAAGCTCACCAGCTGCTGAACGCAGAGGTTCAAGAGACAACAAAGGTGCTTCACATCTCTCTCAGGTGCCGTCTTCAATGCTCTGTGTCCTGGAATCGATTCTGCTTGCTGGGGCTGTTGCCTGCCAAGCAAAAGTTGAGGGTTTACCAAAAGACATTTTCTTTTGACATACATACACCTCCAGCAGGTGCATAAGAAAAATGCACAAGGATGGTTTAATGAGCACCAAACAAGTGGGTCCATCTTTGCTTAGTATAAATGTGAATAATTGATAAAAAAAAAATTAATAAAAAAAAAAAAAAAAACATTATAAATCAGGAGGTTTCATACTACACGCCCTTCTACAGCTGGATGGTAAAAGCAGTGCTGTAACAAGCTGTTGTTATAAACAAGTTGTCTTTCAAAAGCAAAGTTCAGGAGGGTGCTGACGTGATGATTCAGAATAGAATGTTAATTCCAAGAGGTTTCATAGGGCCTAATTTGAAAAAGTATTTGTGTGCTCTTTGCTTCCTGGCTGCATTTGTCCCTTAGCAGTGATTTATTTATACCACAAACTGTGTTGTCTTCTGCAGTGTGGTAATTTGTGTTGGAACAGCAACAGGAAATGAGGGTGTTAATTCTTATACTTCATAGATGTTCCACGAAGCAATCAGCTAAGTAGTGTTTTATTTCTCCAATGTACAGTTTGTTACACTTTCCACAACCCCTACAGTGTACGATTCCTTTACTGGTGCAAGTAAGTCTCATGAATAGTAAAATAAGATTTTGCCTCTTTGATTATTGTGTTGTGGATGTATTTACATGTTGCACAGCGCTGCCTGTTGCATGGAAATGAACCCCTAAGATTGTCACAACTAGGTTGCATGTTACAATGGACTCAATATTCTCTTACATTTGTGTCTCTTGTAAGACGTCAATGGTGGATTATTGAAAATAGAAGCTGCAGAGGGATGAATACTAAAAAATGTTTTATGTTTTTGGTCAGAGGATGATAGATAAGAACTATGGGGATATGATTATTAATATTCTGTGTGTTGCTTTTGTACAAAGGATCCTTTCTATTTATCATAGATACACGCAAGTGAGCTTCTCCATCGGTTGTGTCTGGAAAAGCAGTTTCTAAAAAATGCACACATTTAATCTTGTTTCTTTAAAAAAAAAAAAAAACTCACTATCATCTCTGCAAATGGGTATCCGTCCCAATAATGGAGCTGGATGGAACTAGTCAATAAAAGGAATGAAATCATTTAAGGTACGTTGAATTACTTCAGAAGTTATGTCCAGCTACACAGCTGAAGAAACACAATAGGGTTTTACCCTTCAAGGATTGAGACCTAGGAAGATTAACCTGGTTTAACCTTGTCTCTAGCACCAGTGTGTCCAATGTTTCTATGTTACGTATAGATATGTAGATTTAAATAATACATACCCAGCCGTAGGGCTTTCATCCTGATCTTTGGCTCCCATTTCCCTTTCTGTGCTGTCGTCTATGAAAATAAATAAGAATGGTTAAAAGCTGTAATTTAAGAAAAATCAGATCTAGATGTTAAATTCAATGAAGGATGTCAGCACCTCCTTCCCATGTACCTGTCTAGACGTGTTCAGGTTTCAAATTAACAAATTTCAGTTGGAACATTTATTTTATGAAGAAAAGTTATGGTCTGAATTGAAATGATCCTATTTTTATGACTATACAGAGCACGTATTAAACACCATGAAAATGTTAATATAGTGAAGCCTTGGACTAAAATCAACACTAGGCAACGGTGATGACAGCATTAGTACACCTCAGTGTGGTTTATGATGTAAAAAGACTGTTGGTATGGAAACAGTGACATCACAAAAGCAAGACATGGCTGATGGGGTGTTTGCGCAAGATTTTACACATCATTGAGTTCATATGATACTAAGCTTGTATGTTTAATATTAAAAAATTTACAATTAAGGAATAACGCAACTCAAGTAACAGTCATTTTCTTTTAAATAATGAACTTTCAAGTTCAGCATTGATTTAGCATTTATTTTGTTATACAGCACAATAATACAGACTTCTGTAGAACTGCAGGGGAGGGAAGGCAGTGGGTCAGCGGGTTACACATTCTCATTGTCAGGGAGAGAGAGTTGCCAGGGACACCAGTAAGAAAAAAACAAAAGACCACAAATACTGTATAGAAAAGTCTAGCTCTCTAAATATGTCACAAAAGCACTTCAACATTGTTCAATTGGCACCTCTTTCAGACTGATTGGAGGTACCCATGGGGGTGACAGGCTTACAGATCCCTTGTTGAGTGCTGAGTATCTCCAGGGAATGCAGCCACTCGTGCTGGGAGGTGTCGACAGGGTAAATTTAAAATAACATTACAATTAGAAAGGTAAAGGATTGTTTGCAGGATTTTAAAGCTATATTATTTAGATAGGAACAGCTTAAAAAATAATTGTAAATTGTAGCGAAATGTAAAAAAGCCACAAATGAATGTACCTGTGACCATAAGGATTTCATTGTGTAAGACAGCAAAGGAAAGAAAATACAGTGTAAGCATGAAACTGAAAAAGTACTGTCGAGTTACTACATATACTGTGGATGAAAAACAGCCCAAGATTTTTGGAAAGTAACCAAAAACAGTTAATTTCATACAATATGCAAAAAGTGAACCCCCCCCCCCAAACAAAAATAATAATAATTTGGGGTTTATCTATATAAAACTCAAATAGCTAAAAATAAACATGAAAAATGTAATTCATAAAAACATAAGCCCTAATTATAAAAGTACAGCATATACGGAAAACACTATATGGTACAATTATATAAGCAGTGACTGGAGGTAATATATATTATTCTTAATTCAATAAATTACTAAAGAAACCTTTTATAAAATTTAAAATAAAAAACACCTCACCTTTCATACTACTGTATAATGCTTCCCACACATCCTGCAGATTCTCAGAACGCTTGTGAATCAAGGTTCCTTCTAATCCTCAATGCAGATTTTGGACACTGGCTAGTAGCAAACTGTCCTGGGCTAGACCAAACCACACAGATTAATATTGCTTCGCGAATATTTGGTTGGTTCTGCAGGATCAAACTGTACATCAGACTGACTGCTTGTAAAGATCAGGCTGGACACCATGACATCAGCGAAGCTCTGTGCACACACTGGACAAACAATGGAGACAGCCAAAACCAGCAGGGTCAGACCCTGCCTAGGATATATTTTATTATCCCTGGTGATGTGTCATGGCACACATTTTGTGGCCACATCTTGAGAACCATCAATCCAATTGTGATGAAACTTTGGGGGCATCACTTTGCACAAGTGACAGATTTAAGGTCAACTGATTGGCTAAATACTTGAATGTTCTATCTTGGTAACCCTAACATTGATTAAACTTTGTATGAACATTTTTCAGAGGAAACCTATAAAATGTGTTACAAAATGCAAGACAGACATGAAAGTTGTATCAAAGAAAAAAATTAGATATACATTTCTGGAGAAGGATAACAAGACGACAAATGTCTCACACAATTACAAAAAGAGCTTTTATTCTGTCTGCGAATCTAATTTTACATGGGTTTGCTTTTTACAGAAATGTTATTTTATGTATGTGAAAACAACTAAACAATTAAATAATGAAAAAAAGAAAGACATCCACTAACCATTCTTATTTCTTTACATATCATACAGACATTATAAATCCATTTCTTACTTTCAAGCTTCATTTCAAGTCTACAGCTCTTCACTAATCTTGAGCTTTGAAGGCCTGTTGGTCGCCCTTTGAGACAGGCCGTTTCCCACCTGCAGACCCCAGATGTTACAATGATGGGGAGAGATGGTCGATGGGTCTAAATTTCCCCCAGCCAGTAAGCCAGTCATTTTTCAACCCGAAGCACAGCTCTGGTTGGTTTTAAATCGATATCGAAATGTATTTAAAATAAAAAGAACACATAACTCCTAAATGCCAGCTCTGAAAGTCCCTGCAGCGGCTCACTTCTTGAATTTGCCTCTCTTTGTCTTGTTCTTCTCCTTGTTCTTCAGTTTCTTGTTCTGCCGAGGCTCTTCCTTCTCGGGAGCATCCAGCAGCTTTCTCTTCTTATTGCTTTAAAAAAGAAAAAGGGGGAGTTCCTGTTAAAACTAAGGTTATTGGGATAATGATCACTTATTGCTATATCAATTAAAAAAAGAAAAAAAAAATCAATAAATGATACGGTCTGATGATTCCTTATTAATTACAAGTGGTGTTGATAATGTGCAGGTACAACTTAACAGCAACTTGGTGCAGGGGTGAAATGTTAAGAGTTAAATGATCATTTTTGTACAGATTAACCTTTGTATCATTTTCTGCTTTAGTCATCACATCCTGGTGACTTTTTACAACTCTGAAGTTCCAAAGCACCCCTTTGGCCTCAATACAGCTCCCAGAAACACACCTAATTTTTATTACATCTGGTAAGGCAGAGTTCAACCATTATCCTAGCCCCCTGCAAACATCCTTTAGAAAACTTTCCTCAACTTTGTGTACATAATTAAAATAAGAATGGTGTACAACACATTAAGTTACTGCTGACTTGGGGATGCCCTGTCACTAACGAAAATAGTTGATCAGCTGATGGAGGTCTGTGACGTGTGTGTGTGGAGTACTGGGTGGCAGGGAGAGGGTTAAATTCCTTCCTGCAAAAACATATGGGAATGCGGCTGGAGCCGTGAATTGAATAAGTAACTAAATAATTAAGGCTCCAGCCACAGATATATAAAATAGGATGATCATTGGTGTTAGCGAGGCAGTAATGGTGAAGGTGCTGTGGAGCAGGGTTTTGTTGTTTTGTGTGTGTTTGTGATTTGTAGATAAGCTCATAAACTGTAGCGTTTCTGGTCTCCGAGTCTCCTTGGTAACGTGTAATCCATCACAAGGTCTCACCTTTTTAGGGTGACCAAGGCTGCGCTCTGCCCTGCCTTGTTCAAAACAGCATTCCATTCCTCATCGTCTCCACGAATCATATACCTGTGGCGGAGGAGTTCATCTTTTAAGATTTTTCAGCTGTACACTAAAGGCAACAGTTTGTAGCTAAGTATACCTTGTTTCTATGGTAGGGTGGGTTAATAAAGCTAATAAATCACCCTGTTCCTATAGTATGCTTCTATGCAATGAAGGTCAAGGAACAGCTTTCATAATACAGATTTTCAAAGAAGGCTAGATGACAGACAATAAAGCTGAGAATGTGAGGACTGCCCCCTCCTGTTCGTAATGTCAGGTGCTTACTGTGTGAGGTCCATCTCTTTGATCTTCTCCAACTCCTTCTTGTGCTTTGCCTGGAACTCCTGGGCAGCTTCATCCTGTTAGAGGGGTCACAGAGCCGTCTCTAGCTTTAGTTTCAGCGTTCAGTGACAACAGGAAGCTGAAGGACTTGTCTATTGGACTAGGCTATTCAGATTTATGAGAACATACATGGATAAACTACTACTTACTCAGGTAAACAGCTACTGTGTCATTTTTGCATATTATTCAGGTTCTGGGTCTACCGTAAACTTTTCTGACTAAATTTCCAGTGTTTAGACCAGGGAAGTTGTGTTATATTATATAGTACTGTATAATAATTTATTCCCCAAGCCATACCAGATCCTCAGTGAGTGTTTTTATCGTGGGTTCCATCACTATCTCTTTGGAAGCCACCATCTGCTCCTCCACAGCTTTCTCTTGAATGCTGGTGAACACCTGCCAAGGAAAGGAATCCAAAACAGGAAGTCATGGTTATATATAGAGAAAATGAACATGCAAATCAGCCAGCAATAAACAAGCAAATAAAAGCAGGTATACACATTTGCTAACAGATCTGGTTAGTTAAAAAAAAAAAAAAAAAATTATAGAAAACGTACATTAAAGTATGCTATAAATACACTTCAGTTCATTTACAATTGAGCAATGGGGATTTTTTGCTAAAATATCCTATTCGGCCGTAAGGAAATGGAAAGTGTCCCATCATTTGGGCCACCATGCAGCTTGATCTGTAGATGATAGGCCTAGTATGCAAAGCAGAGCAAGCAGACAGTTGGTGTGCACAGTAGATGGAAGTTAGGCGAGTATGTCTTAAGGTAGACAGCCATGTGCTGGAAGGTTAGAGGCAGACAGTGGCGTTTACCTGGACCACTTTGCGGATGAAGCTGTTGAAGAGCCCCATTAACTGGCTACTCGGAAGCTCAATCTCCGTCTCCAGCTGGTCCACAGTCTTGTGCTGCAGACCGATGCCCAACAGCAGAGCCTGGAAACAGGGAAATCACAGGCCATAATAGAAACAGCATTCAATAAAAACCATATCCACCCCAACCACGAGAACCACAGAGCTCACCAACCAACCTACATCGTAAATCATACGCCTTCAGACAATGTCTATTAGTTTTGAATCATTTAACAGGCTTTCTTGAAAATTAAAAGCATACTTTGTGACTAAGAAGATAAAACAATCTTTTTTACAGTAGTACATTTCCATTATGTTGCCTTTAGAAGCGGTCCCTACTTAAAAAAACACTCCAATAAAAAAAAGAAGCATATTGTATTGCCGCACCCCCACAGTGAAGATTCTGTTTTCTGCCATTCTAGAATTAGAACTACAACTGCCTAGTATTCCGCTGAACTACGTACTGATTGCGCTGCGGACAGCGAGATATCTCCGAGCTGCTTCAGGAAGAACATTTTGGCGATGCTGGGGATCATGTCCATGATAAGATGGTAGTCCACCATGTTCCTGGAATACATATCCAAGCGCTTCAGGTCGTAGGCAGTGAAGTCAGCATCAAGCTGAGCACGGCTCAGAACTGAGTGAGAGAAGCAAATCACACTTGGGAAATTAATTTAAAACATTAGGCCACAACACCTTTAACCATCATCCCTCTTTGAAACTGTGGTGTTTTTGGTAAGAGTGTGCAGATTTTTTCAGATTTTCCAAGTAACGATTCAGCAGTTTGAGTGACGAGTGTTCAACACGTATAAGGACAAATCATTTTCACAATTATTAGAAACTCCTTAACAAAGTTGGGGATTAGTATGAATCAAAAGGATGAAATGGAGGTAAGACGAACAGTTGCAGATAACACGGTTCTTTCTGTTTTATTAATACCTGCTGTCTTGAAACATGTTAAGGCAGTTACTTAGAAAATCTGAGTATCTGCAGAGCCCTGGTGTTCAGAGTGCCGTCCAGACTGGAGGGTTACTCACGAGGATCTGGGTCCTGCTTCGCATTCTTGTTCTGCAGGATGTTGAGTGCCAGCGCAGGGGGGAAACTGCTGAACTGGTAGGACAGCAGTGTCAGGAACCGCTTGCGAAAATCTGAGAGCGAGCGAGACAGAGAGAGAGAGAGAATTTAAACACTGTTACAGGTACATCGATAGTAACCATGCCAAAGGAACTGTTATGTATCAAAGTACAGAACAGACAGACTGCACCAGCAGCCAGCCACTTGTTCTAGATGAGTTAATGTAGCACTGGAATGGAACCCAAAAATCAGAAAAGGACTGATCACAGATAACGAATAGTGCAAGGTAAGGTTCTAAAAGCTGAATTAGTAATTCTAATAAGACTTGCTGGTCATCATCTGCTTGGTCAACAGAGACCATGTTGGTTTATTTAAAAAAAAAAAAAAAAAAATTGCCCCACAAAAGACAAACAAAATCCTTCATGCTCCTATGTTGGTAATAATCGAGTAACAAAAAAAGAAACAATCTGTAAAATGTGTCAATGTCAAAAGATCTCGTTATAACATTGACAAATCCTGTTGAAACTGAATTTTTGCATTACTTAAGAATGATCTACATTACTGTTACACTTTTTCTTGCATCTTAAAAGTTAACACAGACAACAAGCACCAATGTTGTTGGGGAGCCTCCTCAGCCTAGGCTTCCAGACATGGAATCTCTCTCGTCTTCGATGCTTACACCCTACCTTTCCAGAAGGCAGGGAGCCAGTTGCTCTGCTGAGATGCCCCTTCTGAGTTCAGCTCCTTCAGCATGATGCAGGTGTTCTCCCCAGTCAGGTCATTCTGTGAGGGGACAAAGTAGAGCTGAATCACATACAACACCAGCCCCACACAGTGAGCAGAAAAATCAATGGCGACCAAAAGCCACAAAGCTGCAGATGGAGGGACGCCTTGACTATTAGAACTGCCTTTACAAACATAACTTTGGGAACTGCAGTCAGGGTCTGTGAAATGTACACCATAGGTTCTTATTGTACGACAAACATTAACCTATTGGCAGATACAGAAAACAATTGTGACGTATGTAACAATCCTGATATTGTACCTACCCCCCTTGTTGAGAAACCGTTTAATTTAAATAGATATTTAATTTAAAAACACAAAAAAACTTTAAAACAAATGTACAAGGTGAGGCTTCTTGCCATTTCAGAAAGTAGGTTTGCATACATGTCTATCAAATATCCTAATATTTTGGCACTCCTTTTCTGCCCCTAACACAAATACACTGATTTTAAACGTCTTAAATGGCATAGAGGACACATTACATTACAATAACAGCAGCAATGACTAAACATTTATTACTGTTATTTTAATACAAATCTGTGGCAGAGCACAGCTCTGCTCTTTAGAAATTGGCAGGGATGGGGTTAAATTCCCCTACCTGCCTTGGTTCATTGTGTTCAGGTGGCTGGGGTTGATTAGATGATTAGTTTAATTAACGATCAATCAGCGCCCAGCCACCTGACATAAAAGGAGGCCTCTGCTTTTCATTTAGGAGGAGGGAGCTGAGGAAGCAGGTTGGTGTTTTGGTGTTTGTGATTTTTGAATGTTTTGAATCCAGTGAAGGCATTGCCCAGCCTGGAAACCTTTATTTTTGTGTTTATAATAGAATAGTTATTTTTTTGAATTCCAGACTGTCTCTGGGCCTCTATCCACTCACCAGCCTGCCACAAAATCTTTCATGACTGTGTGGTTAAGGACCTCGACAGTCCTAAAAAATAAAAGCTTTTAAAACTAGCTTTACAGTGAATGTGTTAACAAATCTCCTCCTTCATGAAAATCCAACATACTCAAAGAAAACTGAAGTGACAATGCAGCACAGAAAGCAGACATTCCACTCACCTGGGTCTGCCTTAGATACACTGGGACAAAACCTGCACGCTTCCAAAATCTGCAGTAAAACAACAGGAAACATTTTAATTTATTTATTTCTTTAACAAACTAGAGCACTGTTTTTAACTGTGGTCCTGAGTTTTTTTGTGTAGCGGGCATGCTTTCTTGACATTTAAACTACAACATTCCAAAATGTTATATAAAAACGACATAAAAATACAGACTTGAGCATCGACCAGGAGAGTGAGAGCAGATTGCAATGCTTTTAGTGTTCAAGTACTGCAGATTACATCCTCAGCCGTCACAGGGTCAGCTTTAAGGTTCAACGTCGGGCGTCAGTGCTGGAGGGATTCCGGGCTTTCGTTCTCCAGTCACTTACTTGAGCAGCGGGGGGGTGAGCCCGTAGGAGACCCCAAGGTAGTCCAGTCTCTCCGCTGGACGCTCGCTCAGCTTCAAGAGCAGAGGGGGCAGGTCCTTCCGGGGTGATACCACCTCTTCTAGCAGACTCACAGCCTGTGCAGGACCAGAGACACAACAGGCTGTATATTATGGCCCAACACAAGGGATCAAAATGGTATTTTTGTAGTCTCTAAAGTGGATTAAACCCTGGAGCTTCAACTGGGTCAACTGCACTGTGCTTACCTCACTGTTGACGTGAGTGAATTCACTGGCTGTCTGCAAGGCATTCTCCTCCAGGCAGGGGAACTGACCCTCAAAGTACATCTGGACCAGCTGCATGGCTCTGCTCCCATAGCCCATCTGAAACAGAGGGATGAAGATTGAAATAGAGCATTACAGGTACTCAAAAAAAAAAAAGGATGAGAATGCTTTTATAAAAAGGGGCTCGCCTTCAAACCCAAGCATTTGGATGTGAAAGTTCTGTAATTCTAGAACTTTTAACAGTAACTATGAAACACCCTTTATAATATTATTTTCATTACAAGATCTAGAAGAGGCCGAGTCTTACCCCCTGGTAGTCTGGATGCACTGCTATGCGAATGATCCTCCCTCCAGACAAGCTACCAAACTCCGGATCCTGGAACTGAAGAGGCACACGCTCTTAAAATACTCTTAAAAAGTAATTTGAGAATACTGCTTGAACATCAAACATTTATACAGATAGAAAGTTATATATAATTATTCAAAGTCATATTTGTCAGGTACTCCTTGTATAATTTTCAATACATCATGTTGAAGTTCATCACCTTAAAATTGAACACAAATGTTTTGCTGACGCCTTGCAGAAAATTACACCAAGGCATCAACTAAAATGTGTCTACTTTACTTAGCACTAAATTTATTTAATTTTTAGCTGTGAAAGAGCACTGTAGGAAAAATAAACTTATAAATCAGAAACGAAAAAACAGTGACTTTTTTTTGTATTCAATTAATACATCACAAGGCATACATAATAAAAATGATGTGGAAAACTCTCCACATCCACTTGGTTTATTAAATGAATTTATATTTTACAGGAAAACAAAATTCTAAGCTAAAAAAGTGAATTGAATGAGAGCCTTGATCTTAAGTTCTGGGCAATCACGATTAACTGTTAGCTTAACAGCAGACCGCACAGCTGTCTTGGATGTGTGGTAGAGCAGAGCACTGCAGTGTTGAGCCACACTTACCTGTTCAGAGATGGTCCAGGGGATGAGGTCCCCAGAAGCTTTCTTCCCTCGTGAAAGGCTGTTCAAGATGGACTGCCGAGAGATCTCTCCCTCCAAACACACCTAGAGGGCCAATCCATAGGGTAATTACACACAGTACAGTTCTGCAATCAAAGACAAGCTGTACAACTACTGTACCAGCTATTTAAGTTAGTGGATATCACAAAAATTACCTTAAATCAGTGACAGGTGAATAAAAGAGGGGGTTACAATAACCAGTATACAAGATGCCCACTTTGCTTTGGGTGATTATTGGAAAACATTCTGATATTCTTTGGTAACCTTCGTTCTTGTGGGTCACAACAAAAACCATCAACAAGGTAGAAAAGCGTCCTACCTGTATTACAACGAGCACCTCGGGCAGGGAGTTTTGGGTTGTGGGGACGGGAGGGAGCAGACAGAAGAGGTGGTGGGCGGGGGCATCGGAAAGCATCTGGAGGTCGTTGGGAGAGTTCTGGAGGAAGAAAAACCAAGATGAGTTCAGTGAACATCATGTTGTGGGACATAGTCCCTGAATATGATAATACATGGACATGTATTAATGATATAACTGGACTAATTAAGCAAACTGCTGTGTCTTAAGAAAAAGGGCCGCTTAGTTCCTTGCAGACATACTGAACTACATGACCTAGTGATTAGTGGACCGGTGCCTGAACTGGATTAGGCTGAGCGGACAGTTGAATTATGTACAGAATTCACACATGCAACAACAATTATTTTGACACAAGGAAGATATAAACTAGCAATGTCCCAGTGGAAAACGACATTAAAACATCAAAGGACTGTGAGTTTAAAAAAAGGCAGGATACACAAATCACCTCATGAAAGTAGATGCTCAGCAGAGTGAAAGAGACTATAAATATCCAAGCAAAACTACACATTTCACGCTCCACATCGAATGCTAAACAAGGTGCTGCCACTCTGTTAAGCAAAGCAGCAACTCCGGGACTCTGCCTAAAAACGGAATCAAGACGGGACTCTGCCTGAAAACAGACCCAAGACGAGGAAGCAAGCTGCAAGCGAGTCAACGACCACCAGCAATGAGACTGAGGTCCGGCTAGAGGACTGCCGTAAAACATAGAGACTTATCAGACAAGCCAGTCTGGGTCTGCTGCACACTAAAACCACAATATCCCAAAGAAAATGTGCCCTGCTACCTGCGTAGCTAAAAGATTCAGTGAACAGGACAGAACGGATAGGCGCAGTTGTGGATCCTATACAAAGGACTGAAGACTTTGTTGCAGCTGTTTGTTGATTCTATCGAGAATTGAAAGTTTTTTTTCCGAGTTTGATCCAATGTAGGACTGAAGACTTTGTTGCAGAGAGGAGAGTTTAGGTATTGGACACTTCAACAGATTGTGTTTCCAAGCCAGCACACCAAAAGTCTAAACTTCAAGGAACCGTCGAGTATAATTCCAGTTGCATTTTCCTTTCATGGAACTAAATGAACTAACTGTAACACAAATCACAAAGAATTGAACTGTTATTCTTTGTAATTATTTAGTTTGCACACTTTGCGTTTGAAATAACTTTTACTGAAACTTGATAAAGTAACTAAGTAATCTACCTCATATTGTTGTATGAGGAATTTCTTTCAAAGTAAACTTAATCTATATACCATTAACAAGCTTAATGTGATATATTCTAAGATTGTCTGCATCATCAGTTGAGGCTGTGTGCTTGGATGTGGGCATGTGTGTGTGAGCAAACATGTAAGCTACTACATCACAGCCTACTTGCTGCTGCTGCTGTTGTGTGAGGAGACATGTGGTGTCATATTTCAATTGCCTGCTAATCAAGTTAAGGCAGTGAATTTTGAATTTTGTTTGTGCTTAGACTAAGATTTACTTTATGACTTTTCTGATTTCTATTTATTATTTGTGTATTTAATAAAATACTACTATTGACTAACCATTTCTTGTGTCTGTGTGTGAATGTGTGTTCATAATAAATCCTCGATCTTTGTAAAAAGTCAATTTAAATATTGTTAGAAAGAGAACTAATCAACCCAGATAAACATTAATTTATCAACACTGTTCCTACAATGTATAATTCTTGAATGGCAACCCCGTAGCTGACCAGTTTCTTCAGTCCACAAGTATAAAACCTCAGACATACTATCCACTACCATACATCCCCAATGGAAAATCTGCCAACCCCTCAATTTGTCCTGAAAAAGTGCAGTGGATCAGAAATCCCAGCTCTTACCTTGTAATGAGAAGCCACATAGAGAGCCATTAGCTTCTGCAGGAAGGCCTCTGAGGCTCTGTGGTAACAGAACAGTGTGTCCCTGTTTACATAGTATCTACACAAGAGGGCGCTAAGGGAACAACAGCAGGATGTACACCACAAAAACAGTACTATGCAATGTCTTATTATGGGTCGATTTAATGATCATTGGAAGACAAGTTTTACAACAGGGTTGTTGGTTTCCATTTAATTTCCTTAAATGTTTATCTTGAGAGTGTCTGTAACCAAATCAGAAAAGGCCCTCCATCCCTTTTCATTAACGATTGCCATATGTATGTGATTAACACTATGTGCAAAGCATTTAACTGCATATGGAAAAGACAGTGAAGAGACATTGGAAAGGAAATAAATTGGCTTACACTCTATACTTATTACTATGTAAAACACTAAGTTCAAAACCTACATTTTACCTGTACATTTGACAATAGTTAAATGCTTAGTCAAAACACTGAACACTGGGCTAATCTTTAAGCAGGCCGCCTCGAATCCAGAGCAGGACAACAACTGTATTCCTGGCAAACAGCCTGTAAATAAATTGTGCACATTGAAGAAAACTGAATGTATATTGTTTGTGCTTCTTTGGAGTTTCAAAATTAACTTATATAATGAATATTGAACAATATTCAATAATGGTAAAAAAAAAAAAAAAAAAAAAAAGTATGTAGGCCGTACAATCGTCGATATTTATTCGAACGATTAGATTTCGTGTGCCCAATTAATCGATTGCTATTTGGAGGCTTAACTGTCAGCCATGCTATGCAATGAAACAGTTCTGCTGAAAGCAGCAGTGAAGGATACAGCTCACAGGTCTGAGGCAGGGGGCAGCCGGAGATGATGCGGGGGATGCTGAGGCAGTCCAGGCACAGCAGGTTGTTGAGCTACTTCTCCACTGCGTCACCAGGGGCGTAGCGGATCGACTCGTGCAGAGTCACTTCGTGAAGAGAGCGCGCTGTGGACACAGAGCACCTCATCAATATACAGTCAGCACGGCAGAGATGCAATCCAGCACATTGGAGTCCAAGCAAATCCGAGACCAGGCTAGGTGTTAGAAAGTGATCTAAGTAGCAATTAAACAAATGTGTGGGTGCTTATTAGAGGGCAATATTGGTTGTTTGTATAATGCCTTGAAAAGGGATCATTAGTTTTAATACCCCCTTCAATCAATGTGTGTATAATTGTATCATGTTTTCTATAAATTCTATGATTTAAGAAGTTTTTTCAATGACTTGGCAGGGAAAATTCTTGTAGACAACAGGGTTTACAAACTGCTTTAAAAGTGTCTAAAAAATAAGTCATCTCATTAAAAAGCAACCAGAAAAACTAAGTAGAGTAAATATTCTATTTAATACAAACTACAGAGTCCAATGCAACTCTGCAGCATGGCTATCCCGAGCCAGCTAATCACGATGACCCACACCTCTGGTATACTCTTATCAGATGTGCACAACCATTGTTTGTGGCTCTACCTACCCGATGTGAGGTTGCTGTGTGTGGCTCTACCTACCCGATGTGAGGTTGCTGTGTGTGACTCTACCAACCTGATGAGAGGTTGCTGTCTGTGGCTCTACCTACCCGATGTGAGGCGGGCTGTGGAGGTGGTTTTGTTCTCGGCGGTCAGGCTGAGCTGGCTCTCAGCACTCTGCTGTCTTAGCTGCTGAATCAGTTTGAGGGAGAGAGAGCGCCCAGTACCCTCATAGCTACAGAGAGAAAGAGAAATACATTAACCATGGAAACTGAAAAGAGTAATAGGTTTCACATTTTTAAAAAACGAAGGCTTCTGTACTGTACTGTATTGGTTTTGTTGGTACAGTACTATATTTTTAACAGAAATAGTATTTTAATTCAGAACAATATGATTCTGAAAATATCACTTGCCAAAACTAAAGAGACAACAAGTTAACTGTAATACAGTACATACTTTTAAATCCGGTACGTATTCTAGCAGTATGTAAAATTTCCCATTAACGACCCAACAGCAAAATAAAATCTAAATGTTATCCACGCACAGAAGTGCGTAAAACGTAAAAGACAATGCACCTTAGTAAAACCAAAAGGGCCGCACTAAGTCCACCTGGGGCCAGTGGCCCACGGGCCTTGCAATGAAGAACACTGCCCTAGCTTCTCTTGTTCGCTTTGTTTTGGCTGCATTTTCGTCAGGAGAAACGAGAGGAAGCGCTGTGTAACTGCACGATATAAGACAGACTGATTTGGCATTAGAGGTTTTTTTTTTTTTTTTCTGAAAACGCAGGCTGGGACGGTTTATTCAGATAAACTGTAATCTTGAAGAGATCTGCTTTGTATCAGAAAGCTGGTGACGGAGTCAGAAATTGCGTGTGAAGGGTAAGTGCATTCATTTGCTACAAATATATATTTTGGGGATTGATTTTATTGTTAATGCAAGGGCAGTCAAACACGACTGACTGTATCTGGGTATCGGATATCCAAGTGCTGACTGTAAATTTTAGGTGATCATTTAATTAATATACCCGACTCAAAGGTCAATGTCACTGACGTTTTCAAAAGTGGAATTATGACATATTTACTGATCAAAAATATTTATTTCCCCTCACTAAGACAGTTAATATCTTTAATTTTTGATAGTTAAACAGTAGGATGTAATTTTGTACTATCCGAGGTAACACTAAAAAGTTGTTAGAACAATATTACAGCAACACCTTCACTGCTTACAACCAGAACTGTGCCTGACAGTGAAGTCCACACCTTTCGCTTGTGAAGTTGGATTTAAAACAAGGCTTCCAAAAGGTGAATGGCTAGTGCACAACTTGGCTGCCTTGTTTGAAGATATTGTTGTAGACACTGAAAATACACTTTATGCATTTTATTGAAAATTGACTTTTGAATGAAATTTGCCATTCACAAACAATACATTACGGGTTCACTGGTCTTAGCCCCAGGAGTTCCCTCCAGAGCACTGTATACCTACCCATTGATGGTGGAAGCCATGAAGACGAGGTAGGGACCCAAAAGCTTCCTGACCAGCGGTAAGGGAATGGCAGCTGCCTCATCTATGACAAGCAGTTCTGCCTGGCCCAGTTTCACCGCGTCCCCTGGGTGGATATACTGGGGAGGCAGGGTCAAACCTTGACATTTCTGTGTAAAGTATTCAGCATTAACCTGTATTTATATGGTACAACTGAAGCAACCGGTACAGGTACCACATAGTATGTTTTTTTTTTTCATTTATTTCCTTTATCATTTTTCAGATCTTTTAAATACATTTATTAGCTAGAATGTTCAGACAGAAAACAGCCGTGTACAAACTGTAAAGATTCTGCAAGTTCATAAAAGCTCCCCTCACAGGGAAGCTTCATGAACACTACAGACCAGTACACGCTGTAGTATATCTAAATATTACAAATAAAGAAAACTTTACAGAAGCAGAAATATAGTTTTATAAACGTTTAAAATTTCACAGGGTCTGACAACGGGTTCAATCTCTAGGTACCGTAAACACTGCTCAGCTGGGTCTGACACCTTTGCACAGTTCTGTGCCTACTATGTGAACCACTTTCTTGTAAGACATCGACATGTATTTGCATGGATTGCTTCAATTGACTACACCACTCTAAACTGCTTCAGGGATGGCAATAGGAGTCCCATTGCATAGCAGTTTGATCCATACCTGGTTTTAGGAGTTTAATAAGACACACCGGAGCTTGTTACCTATACTGTGGCTAATAAACATTTGTAGTAAATCCTGGAATGGGTGAAACTACTATGCAAGAGGAGTCTTATATCCTTCCCTGCTGTAAAGGTAAAGCATAACTGAACTGTCATCAGAAGATGCAAATGGTATGCCCTTTACTCAGTGTACACCAATACAATAAAGACTCACCTGAATGGTCTGTCTGTGCTCCTTAAAGATGTTGACGCGGACCACAGCTTTGTTAAATTCAGGGTTTAAAGACTGGATAATTTCATAGTCCAAGTGCTCCTGAAAAACAAAAGCACTTTTTGTTTGTTGAGAAAAACATTACTACAGAGGTATAAAAACCAGCATGTTCGCATTGCTGTTGAAGTGTGAGGTGTACCTGGTACTCAAGAGCGTCAAAGCCCTTGAAGATGAACTCAAAGAGGGTGTGCAGGTTGTCAGGGCTGGGGGACGTCACAAAGATGTTGGAGTAGCTGTGAGGAGAGAGTGGTCAGAGAACAGGGCCCTGCTTTACACCTCAGAAGGGGCTCATTGCAAGCATGGTTCACCGACAATGATCGATTATCAGCTAAAAACACTTATCTTAAATCATGACTCATCTCACATTACTTGTGACTTTGTCCACCATCTCTTAAATGATAAATCAGATGTCTACAATAATGAGAGAGGAACATCTTGGCGGCAGTGGCGCAGACACAGTGGAACTTCTGAGGATTGTTCGAAATAATTGTACTGACAAAATAATCCTTCAGTACAACAAATAAATCCAGGCTAAACAAATGATCTACATAACAATAATCAATTATTGTTCCAACCCTGGTGCAACTTACTTGTAAGCATTGATGCAAGACAGACAGAGGACACATTATACAAGAGAAACCTCGATTCGCAAATCAAAGACACTTTGTGAGGCTTAAGACAGACAGTGGCTTATTCAAGGTTCTTCCCACACTGACTTGTACAGAAGAAAACCTAATCTGGGGTTTAGAGATGGGTAAGACCAGAGCTTGTGTGGCTGTGAATACATGTAGGGTAATAAACAAACCACAAAACCTAGGATCAATTCATTTAAGTGTTATTGTGATTTCATATGGCGAGCATGAGGGATCTGATACAAAATGTGAATATACTTAAATGAAAAAGTAGAATATTCATCATTTGTTTGTTTTTTTTATGCCAATGCAGCAGTCCAGATAAACTGTCTACCTACTGTATTTACACATTAAAAAATCTGTAATACACTTGAAATTTAAATTTAATGTGTACACGCATAGCAATTTTGCTGCACAGCTTGACTGCCTCCCCTACCGCCTAAAACTTCCAATAACAACTACATCTCCCAGAATAGAATGTCCAATTATCCAATCTCTGGCTAGCCATGTTGTCTTTGCAGAGAATCACAGTAAAAATAAGAATAATTCGAAGCTACGCAGGTTGAAGCGTGAACACCCCAGTCCAGCTACAAATCCAACTGGAACCATTGTCAGAGGATACCGCTAAAAAATACAAACTGTTTTAAAACTTTTTAATGCATTGCCTTATTTTATTTTTATGTATGGCTTTATATTTAAGTTTTAACATGTTCACTGATTTTAAGAATTCAATGTTAAACTATAAGTAATGTAATTAAATTTGCAGTCAGTGCGATACCTTGAAAAAAAATGCGCTGAGCTGATACAGAACCTTGTAGAACACACGTGTCGTTGTAAAGTAGTTCAAAGTAACATTGCAGTTAAAATGGAAGGATCTTTTTTAATGCCTATCCTATTACCATTAAAGAGTGGACAGATTAATTTGAGATTACTCATGACTTCAAGGTAATGTTGCACTTTACCCCCTGAAAATACACTGTACTCTCTCAGTGTTAAAATAAGAGAGTAAGTTACTCCCAGACCCAAAACCTTATCTGGAGTGATGCACCAATGTAAAAGGAGTCACGTTTACCGAATGACTCCTGATAACAAATAACAATTAAAACGTTTACCCACTAGATGGTGTCAGTGACTTGCAATGTGATAAGGAAAATAAGGGGTATGAAACTGCATCTGTGTTCTCCATGTTGACGCTGTCTTCTGTACAGTTCACTGCAAGACGCAGACTATAGCCCCTTTCACACTGGCACTCCTACCTGGGTCCCGACCAGGGTTCTGGTACCCAGGTCACAATCCTACGTAGCGTGGAACTACATACCTGGGTTGTACATCAGGATGTGGGTCGATACTTTCTGACCCGAGTCAAGCGAGACCAAATTCATAACAGCTGTTCGTAAGCCTACAAAATAACAGCCACGCCTGCACGAAGGTTTGTTTATTCTGTTTAGCCATATTTTTGTTGATTGTGCCGCAACATGAACCAGAATACAGCAGCAATGAGGAGGGATTTGCTCCAATCAACATTTGGGCCGATGGTTGAATCCAGAGAAGCTTGGATGAAAGCGTCAGTAACAAGCCGCTCCCGGGAAATTGATACACGTGTTGTGCACTTGCGTCTGTCACCCAGGTCGTGAAACTGCGTAGCCAACTGCATGACACCGGGTCCCAACAAAGCAGGTTCCGAACTGTTTCAACGGTCCGGGCCAGGAGATTGGGAGTCAAGGCCTCAAAGTCCTTTAGAAATAAACCAATGATCAGTGCATGACTTTTAGAAAATAGCAATTTTATGGTTCAGGGTCTCTTTATTACAGTACCTTGGTGGCAGTGACTGACCTGTAAGACACACATGCCGAAGGTGTTGCCCAGGATCTTGTGCGTCTCGTTGTAGTAACAGTAGCGGATGTTAGTGGCAGCGACAAACAGCTCGAAGGGGTCGTCCTCGTTGATGTTCAGGGTCCCGCTCTTGATCTTCTTCTGGAGCTGCCTCATTCTCTTCTTGCGGTGACTTGGGGAGAGGAGGGAGGCACCAGCACAATTAAAACGCTATTCATACATGCACCCTTCCAACGTGCCAAAGTGAACCAGCCCTCACGTCGTGAGTCTCTGAAAAACATTAATGAAAAGTCTGTGTGCTATGGGATCTCTTGTATGTTTCTTGGTTAAGTGTTAATTGATCTGTTGGTTGAACGTGCAGTCTTAAATCTGCAGAGGTGTAAATTAGTGTTGTACGTTTTCTTCTTAAGGTACACAGTGCCCCTACCCCACTTTAAACACAGACAACTGCTGTCCAGGTTATTGATAATATGAAAGTATTACATAAGGAATAAAGTACACTCATCTGTGCACAACAAGGCTGAAACTGGTGCAACAACTTTAGGATAATTATCCTGTAAATTTTTGTGCAGTGATTACACACAGATATAAACATTTAATTACAATAGCATTATTTTAACAAACTCCATCTTTTAAAAATACTTCCCAATAGAGATCTCAACAGAAGTCCTAACCTAAATGCCTGTGAAGTTGACCTACCTGCTGAATCCCAGCTCCTTCTTATAGCACCACAGGACAGAGGGTCTGGCTTTCACAGTCGCCTTGGACAGCATGTGGTGCAGAATCACCACCTGGAGACACAAGCAGGGAACACTGCATTTGTATTGATCATTCTGTACCACGACCAGACTGCTGTATTTCTGGAGCACATTAAATATTGATAAACTAGAGCTGACAAATCACTAAATAGTCAACAGCCATCTAAACAATCATGGCCATGCTAAATCTGCTCAGGACTAGCTCAGATACACATTTTTCCCTCCATGGTTGCCTTGTCTGCATCTCTAAGGTGAGAAGCATTGCTGGTTCCATAACTGCTGTAAATGTGCCTGTCCTCTCAGATTTGTGACACATGATTTAAAAAAAAAAAAAAAAGTTTAAAAACGACCGTGCTACGAGAAAGTGAATCTGTCCAGTCCTGGTTATTTTTTTAATTAAGTTTATGTATACAATTGATTTGCCAGTAAATGCAATCTCATTATAAGAACTGCCGAAACCTATTACAATAGCCCACCAAAAAGTACAAATGCACTTTCCTGGAATTCAAAGTAGGATTGGTCAAGAACTTTTAGCATTTCAACTCATTTAGAAGATACTGGACTGAGGGAAATTGAGAGTTTGATTCTGAACACTGAAGTGCATTAGATTCAAATGACTTTTTAGATCAAACGCATACCTGATCCCTCCCATGATTTCCCACCACCACAAACAGTGTGCGATGCTGCTCCGCCACTCCATTCTCAATCTGCACTCGGATCCGATTGTCCACCTTCTTCCTAAACATTGTAATGGTCCAGGGGAGCTACTGGGGGAAGAGGACAGGGAATGCTGGTCAACACCTCAAGCCATTCTAAGGGAACAACCAGGGTACACAGCCCAATGTCCAGAACACTTTGCTGATGAAATGGCTTTAAGATGATATAATTGAGTACATCTATTTTCAGTACTGAATTGGGCACAGAGATTTTGCTTGTAGTTTCCACAAGAGAAGAGTGAGTTTTTATAGGCAGTAAAAAAAAAGACTCCATACCTGTCCAATACTTCTAAAAATAAATTTAAAAAATGGTACTGTACAGCACTAAACAGCCAGTACTCACAGTACCAACCAAGACAATAATTTGTTGTGATATGAAATATGTATTTCCTCATAAGCAACAGTTCACTGTACATTATCTTTAACAAAACTAAATATAAAATGTAAACCTGTAAAGCACATATAACAGAGTATGGTCTATATACACTATACATGAATGTATGAGTGTATTCCGTGTCTAATTCTGTATATCTACAAAATGACATTCAAATGACCAATAAGAGGGATGGAAATACTGGTAAGACTCCGATTACATAGCACTTTGATCCATTCCTGGTTTTACTATGATGAGTTTAGTTAGACACAGTTAAGCCTGCTACTTATGCACTGTGGCTAATCAACACATTAAAACCTGGAATGGGTGTAACTGCTTCAGTACGACTCTTATTTCCATCCCTGAATAAGCAGATATACTGAAAACCTATATGCAAACCCTTCAAGTAACACATATTCCAAAAACAACTTAAGTAATAATTACAACAATATGATGGTTTAATCAAAATCAACTTTTTAAGTAAGATGTGGCACAAGTACAATACTGACAAGTTTGCACGCGGATTAAGAAAAGCAATTCTGGATGATTACTGCACATTACTATTACTCAAATCTCTTGCACGTTAGTAGTACACGTGTCACCCACCTGAAAAAAACTGTAATTAGCAACAATGAAGTAAAAATGAACTGAATGATGCCACTTGCCCTCGCTGAACTCACATGGGGCTCTAGTCTCAGTCACACGAACGGTCCCTGTATAAGGAAGGACCCAGAAATAGAGATGCCTCTGTGATAGCCTGCTTTTTTTTGTTTTTTTAAACGGTTCACAGATATTTGGGAACATAATTACATTACGACGTGTTTTATGCTGCTATTTAATACGTAAAACACATTGTTGTTGAATTGCATTGATAGTTCACAAAAACATAGAAGGACTTTGCTGGTCAAATATGTCATAAATTACTATCAGCGAAAAAAGATAGCGCTGCGCTGAAAATTAAATAAATTCTTCCCTTATTTACACCATCATTAATCATCCGAAAATATTTCGATTTTTCATTATTTGCTAATAACGAAAGGTTATGGTTTGGCTTCTATTTTCTTGTTATTTACACAGCAGTAATGCATATCCTATCACAATTTGCATACAGTAGTCGTGTATGTAGACAAGACTACATTCAATTGTGTAAATTCTTCAAGACAACCTTGCTTTTGGAACATTTTTTGTAATACATATATCAATTACGTTATCCATATTTTGCGAAAGGCAGTAAACAGTACAAAGTTAGATAATGGGTTCCTGTATATAAATAAATACAGGATGTAGTTAATGCATGTATTCATTCAATATGGAATGTGATGTGGATGAGGGGTTATTACTGTACTATGCTATTGCCAGTTTCTGTATTGGAAGTATTGTAGGCTAATAAATACCGGCTCTGCTTTATTAAATTGTTTCAGCAAATTTAATAATATGTGAGAACTAAACTTTCTCATTGTCTTTAATCTTCAGTATATCAATGTGGCAGGGCTGAGGCCTGTCCTGTAAATAATACATGTTTGGTGGAGGTTTACATTATAAATTTGTTTTGGTGGTTTAAAAACAAAACGTGTATTTGTTTGTAAAAGTGTGTGGAAGATATGGCAGGGCAGGAAGATTAAACTTCCCTCCCTGCCTAATTGAAAAGGAATGTGCAACAAGGGGCCAGGTATCAACTGAATAACATGACAATTAACACTGGTCACCTGCCTTTAAAAGGGGCCTGGAAAGCCAAACTCTTTGTTTTTCCCTATGCTGTTGTCTTCTGCAAAGCGTTTTATTTTCTAGTTGTTCTTGTTTTGTAACTATGTACGCTGTGTTTGTTGTCCAGCACTAGGGATACCATTGCTGGTACCCTAGTGGTGACCACCAACCACTGCAACCCTGTGTTTGTAAATAAAACCTGGACGGTTGAGCAGCGTTTTGAACTGCAAACCCTCTGTCTCTCTCTACACGCTCAGCCATACCCACACCGTGACAGGACCCCCTGTTACAAACACCATTGAGTATTTTGTAGTTAAGGTGTAAATTGCTTTTTCAATATAGTTGACAATCAATTGTGGATGAACCCAAACTGAAAGTTTCCATGAGGTTACAACACTACAATATTGATTGTGCAACATTTCTGCCTCTATACAGTCTCTAAAGAGTAAAGGTCCTATATTGTACCTGTTTGCATTTGCAAAAAGCTTCTGGTAAAACATATATATATATATATATATATATATATATATATATATATATATATATATATGTGGATTTCAAATAAACAACATACATTTCAATTTCTACAAAAACATTTTTATTTCTTGTTCATCACAGGCCTACAACTAGTTAGTCCAAAATCAATGACAATATGATATTTATGTTCGTCCATAGAATTAATATGTGTAGTACACATCATTGCACAACTACATTCCTTAAAGGCTTTGATGGAAGCCAAACTGGCGGTTTTGAACTGTTTGCCTCGTCCTTTCCTCTTCGAGCGATGGCATACTTCAGCACCAGAGAAGCCAGGTTAGGATGGAGAGGGGAAGACTCTTTTCTCTTCGGTCCTAGCGATCTGAGTTTCAACTCCGAGGCTAAGACAAATTGTCCGTACACCACACCTGGCAATATATATATATATATATATATATATATATATATATATATATATATATATATATATATAAAAACAGCTGATAAGGAGTGGGGTGCAAGCATTAATTACTTAGTCAATGTTCCTCCTTAAAGAAGATGAGCTTTTTTTATTTCCTACACAAGCATTGGCATGTTTTAGCTTTTCCAGAACTGTAAAATGCTTAATCAGAATCCTAAGGTAAAACTGTAAGAAACAAAGTCAAGTATACAAAGTTTTGGCTAGTGCCATCCTCAGTGTCTAGATACCGTTTCTCAATGTGTACACTGAAGGCAGCACCAGCCAAAGCATGGGTCCACTTGACTTAGTTTCTTATAGTTTTACATTATATTTGACTTGTATAACAGCATGGAGGAGAGCTTTTTTCAGTAGCAGGTATGCAAGTAAGGAGTTACAAAACTAAAAGGAATGAGATTTCGGGACACCCTGGTTCCCAATATCTTCCTGCACACATATGAAAAAGACTATTGTATTGACATGAAACTATAGTTCATATACCTCTGTAATTCTTTCTTTAAATTGTTTACAGTATAGTTGAACGATATTTTTATTATTTTAAATGTTTGGCTTTCAGGCTCAAGAAAACGTCTGTGAATATGTTGGCTTGTGTGGTTTTCACTGGACATCTTCACTAGGCAACCTCACAGCACCTGGTTGCCTGAAAAAGATTGTAGACTACATGCACCTGGAATCTTTGCATCAAACACAGCATTTGGGCATGTGAATCTGCTTTGTGTATTGAGGGCCATCACATACAGAAGGTGTTCGTATAACAAAGAAAAGAGCTTGTTTGTGTGTGCCTGGTTTACCTAAATCATGCATTTCCAATGTCCTTGACAGGAGGGAGGGGGGAGCCAATTTTGATGAACTCCCATATAATATGCAGCCACCTCTTATGTCCACCTTCCAACTCCTTTAAACCTAAAATGCACCAAGATTCCTGGTTGAGATTAAGGCTTCTGATACGCAGGCACTGGCCAATTTAAGTGGATGTAAATATTCTGGTACGATAGCAAAGGGGGAGTTTAGATTTGAAGATGGCCACAGAGAAAGCTTTGGTGGTTGGATTGTTGACATCTCAGATAGAGTATGTAAATCACTGCTGAAGTTTGTTTTTCATGACACTGGCTGTCAAATACAGGGGTAGAGAGTGAAGTGGGGGGGTGGGGGGGGGGGGAGTATTTCAGGTATTGACGTGGAGGGTTAATTTGCTTGCTGAGCTGTCATGTGTGGAATTCCTCGGGTGGGTCTCAACGAACCTCCACGACCTGCAAATCAAACAAAGACATGTTACCATGGGGGCTGGGGACACTGGTTAGCTGCACCTTTATCCAAATACTCCCACTGGACCAGCAGCAAAGCATGATGACCAGCAAATTCAATGGCTTACAAATGCTTAGTAACCTGCACTGGGCGTGACAAGAAGCAAAAGCATTTCCTCCAAAATAAACAAATGCTGTATTATACTGACAATCAATATATCCACCCAACAATGAGCTTTTATATAACAAGTCATTACATCAACTGGTAGTAGCAGCCACCAAAAACTAAAAATATACAGTTTCCCCAAAATACAATTTACAATTTCTATGTCTCACATTTAGTTTTAACTTGAGACTACTAGAAACAAACAAGGTGTTAAGTACTGGCTAGTTGTGAAAAAACATGATCAGCTGTATAGTTTACTTCTACAGATCTCTTATTTTTCCCCCAATACTCATGATACTTGTGCATCCAAAATGAATGATTAGAGGGGTTTGGGGCATGAATACAAACTAAATAACCTGAACAGAACTTTTTTTTTTTTTTTCATCTTCAGATACAAGTATGGACTGCAGTTCAGAAACACAGAAATTTGTAACAGCCTGTCCTGGATAATGTAACCAAAATGGTTACAATATGTGGTGCAAGGTCAAACACCTTTTTACACAAAAGCAATTCATCTAAACATTATGAGGAGGGTCAAACAAAGCAGACTGTGTTCTGGCTTCAGTTACAATGAAACCAGATGCATGTACACTCCCCCTTAATATATTTAGTGTGCAGTTTGATTTTTTTTATTGTGTTATGTATTAACTGTACTGTATGTATTAACTGTCCCTTTCCTCTTCGACAGGGAATCACTTAAACAAGAACACCATTGGTAACCACCTTTACACAGTAATTTAAATCATCTTTAATACAGTTTGGATGACATCAGTCTCAGCGTCAGCTCAAACCAAGAAACAATTTGTAACCAGCTAAAGAATATTAAGGGAACAACCGGTTTATGAGAGTGACTGTACAGGTTTGACTCCATATACAAGAGCTCATTTAGGTCAGTTTGCTCTAGCTAAGTGAAGTGACACAGCTACCCTTTTGGGTGAAGGCGAGAGAGAAAATATAAATGTCTCATGTCTGAAGACGGTCACCATTAACCAGAGTAAAGTTTAATAATTTATGTCCAGGTTTACTGGACTCCAGTTAAACTTGACCAGGACTTAACCCTTCCATGCATGGCACCCTCATATGGGGCAGTTTAATATCTATCGATTTAAAAAAAAAAAAAAAAAAATACCCACACCACTAGTCTTAGAGATATGGAAAACACAAATGCAGGACAGCTGCATATGAGGATTCTATTTCTTCCCATTATAAAAGCAATGAAATAAATTAATACAGTGCTCCCTCGCTATAAGGCTCTCTATTATGACTCACCTTGGATAGCACGCTCCTACAGCATGTCCCCCAATTCTCTATACTAGCAATTCATACACTTTCTACAGTAAACAGTACAGGTCTTCAAACTGTAAACCACTTCAGTCTAACCTCCATTTGACACAGTATCTGAACTGAAGAAAAGCTAGGCTGGCACTTTAACAGACATCTTTTTCAGCATTTGCTAAATAAATATTAGGCCTATTACATGGTTCTTTCCTAATGTCTTTAGTTTTTTTTTTGCTGTGACAGGAGCTGCAGCTTTCTCCAGATGACACACTTCAGCCTAACCTGGGGAGAGCCTATTCCCTCTTCCCCTCGCACTTTTGTTTGCTCGTCTGTTGCTTCAAATTGCCAACCACCGTTTAGCCAGCCTATTTACTACTGTTTAAAAACTTCCACTTTAAATGATCCACAAGTCAGAATGTTACTTTTACTTTTTTTTTTTTTTTTTTTTTTTTTAAATATAGCATTGATTGCACTGCTTTATGCACTGTTAATTCACAGAAAGTTACATTTTTGCTTCATTATGTGCATTAGGAGAGGGAGTTACTTTATTTTGTATTTTAGTCAGATGTGTCCTGTTGCACAACCCCCCCCCCCCTCCCTCCCCAAGAGACCCATCTTATAGCAAGGGAGCACTGTGTATTCTGGTGTTCAAAACTACTTAAATATTTTATGCATTAAGCTTAATCTTCCAACTGTCATTTAGACAGGCCCAACAAACACCTTTCTGCAAACGCTGCTTGCTTCAAATGCAGGCCAGAGCAACTGAACAAAGCGCCAGAAAGCAGAGTCACCCCCAATTCCAGTGAAATCTTACTCTTATTTGATGCTGTGCAGACCCCCAGTTGTACTACTAATACATGCACAACACTTGTGTATGATTTACCTGGAAATGAAGTGTGCATAGCCCCAAAGCAGAACAGGGACACAATGAAAAGAAACAGGAGTAGCAGACAGCAGGTAATGCAACACATCTTTATTGAAACTTTCTCTCCAGAAGCAACATCAATGTACAAACTGAGAAACTTGCAGGAGCTTTTCTTTTCACGCAAAAAAAAAAGCTTGTAAAATCCTAAACGAATGTAATATTGGCAAAATATTTATCAAAATACTCCCAGGATTTAGGACCAGCAGTGGCAGAAGTTTGTGTTTTATTTTTTTACAAAAAAATAAATTAATGAAATCTTTCAAGTTTACAGGAATATCCGTTTCAAAACACAGGCTTGCTTAAAATCCTGATGCAAGATGACTATTTCAGCTTGGCGCATTTATTCATTAAAACGTAGTTAAGATTTGTCTTAATCAAATCAAAAGCAAGCTTACTCTGATTAAATTGCAAGTTCATTTTTTAAAATCACTGATGAGAGACTTCAACAAAAACAGTGTGGGTAGGGGCAAATGCATTCATATTGAAAACTTGTTTAGGTGTGGCCTATCAGTATACAGTAAGGTTTTAGTATTCATCGCTTCCCCCCCCCCACTAGGGCCGAGTGGCCCATTTCCAGTCCGAAAGCCTTTAGGAACGCATCACTTGAGCATTACCTCGAGAGCAACCTCGAGGACCCTGGCCAGCTCCCCGCTTGTAGTTCTGTTGGTATCCATCCTGGGAAGATATAAAATGCTCCATCACCAATTGTCCACATATTGGCCTATACCTACAGATAACTGGTTGAAGTGACTTATTTGCACAACAATTTGCTTCCAATAGCATGATCCTATGCATTACAACCAAACTATTTTGAAGACCAAGATACTGCAGAACCCTTTAAATGGGACACAGGGAGGCTGGGGATGAACTACTGAACACATAGCAGAGGTACTCTGTATCCTTACCCGTTGGTAGCTGCTGTTGGAGTAGTCACGAGGTGCGTTAAACTGGGATTGCCCATAGCCACTGTTCGGAGTGTTGGAGAAAGGAGGACGGTAGTTGTCATATCCACCTAAAACAATTTAAAGTCAGATTAACGTTTAAGATGGTGCCACTTCTACAAATGCAAAAATATTACCTGAACAGACACAAGAGCATTTAACCCTGTGCAGAAAGTCCCAAGCTGATTTGACTGGATTAACCACAATTTCACTCATCACACTGGTGCTACAAACACTTGAATAAGAATTCAGTTAGAGGCAGCAAAGTGTAAACAGAATACAACAGTGTGTGAGAAGACATACCTCTGAAGCCATTTGAAGGTCCCCGGTAGCCATTGAGCATGCCACGAGAGTTGCGGGGTCCGCCCCGGGACATGGCCCGACTGTTGTAGAAGGACTGGCCGGGACGCGGGAAGCCGCTACCCTGCTGAGGCTGTTGGGATAGCTGCTGATGGCCACCTGTGGCTGGGATGGTTTGGTCTTGTGTATGGAAACTGCCGACCACTAGAGGAAAGGCAGTTAAGCATATTAAACTGGCCAGGAAAATTAGACTGCTATAAAACTGAAATGTAAGAAGTTTAATCATTTGCATTTACAAAAACACATACTTGTGCAAGACTTTAGTAGCATTGTTACTATGAAAAAATTACAACCTGTTTTACACCTGTACTCCGTATCTACGACATTATCCAAAAAAAAAAAAAAAAAAAAAAAAAAAAAAAAAAAAGGCTTTTTGAACCCTGGACCCCCCCCACCCCCTCTTTTTTCCATGATATTAGTATCACCCCTCCCCTCTAGGGGGGGGGGGGGGGGGGGAGAGGTGGAGAGAGGCATCAATACCAGATTGCAGCTGCTCCTGCTGTAGCTCTGGCTGCTCCACCTGGTGTGCAGTCTGGCTGCTGAAGCCCTGGCTGTAACTGCTTGGGTATTGGCTTGGCTGTTTCAGTGCTTCTGCCTCAATGGCAGGAGGAACAGGTGCATTCATATTAAACACCTGGGTACAAAGGGGGGGAAAAAAAAATAAGTGTTGAAAGATTGAACATAAGGCTCTGTCATTAAACCCAGACACTTTAGATAAGTGCTGCATCAAGCTCTTTTGAAGTCTGCAGATTGCCGTCTCACAATCACAACATGCAAAAATCGAGGGTGTTCAACAGCTTCAATAGCCCTCTCTAGTTCCAAAAAGTAAAACAAAACAAAAAACAAAACAAAAAAAAAAGCATTGACACATTTATTTGGTTTAAGCTACTGGCATTAGATAACCAATCCACAATAGGATACATCAACTAAATTGGAAGAAGCACCATTTAGACACCTTGATGAAACAAAGATGGGAAATGCAGGGTTTAGTGGAGAAGTTAACAATGCAATTTAATATTAGAGTACCTAGTGGGTGTAACATCTCCTAATGCTGAAGTTACCTAGGGATGCGATCAGCAATAATGGAGTCCTACATGCACAATTAAATTGCTCCCAGGTGCTAAAGACTAAGTGTGCGCCAATAAAGATTCTTACCTTTATGGTTATCTACCGATAATCGGCTGATTGCGATAGGGTACCGATAACAGATAGGCTATAGTGCAGGTAAGCCATTGTAAACTACTAGAGTAAGGCCTATATTTAGAGTTTTATAATTATAAATGTTAAATGAACAGATAATGTTTACTTGTTGCATTTCAGAAAATGAATACGAACGTAGTATATTGTGCGCTTGACAGCAATTTAAAGTTCTTACTTCAGTCAAACTCTTTGTATATGTACTAATAAACACTTCTGTAGAAAAAAGTGACATTAACATTGCGTATTACGACTTCTACGTATACTGTACAGGAGAAATGTAGCATACACCGTCAACTACAACGTTTGTTAAATTCTTTAAGCACGCTACTTAAATGCAGCACAACAGTTGACTTTTTAAAAAAAGTTCATATTAATTCAATTACAATATTCAGTCAAACTTGATTTGTACTTGACAGCAGTAATCAATTTCTGCTTCAAAATGCCACCAAATACACCCACAACCAATGCAGATTAAGACTTACAAAAAGACAAATTAAGTACATGTGTAAACAATAATACTCACCCCTCGCTATACTACGGATTTGGACAGAAATGCACTAACTGTGCATGCCTTAGCTACACTATACATGTGGTTTCACTTAGAAACACTTAGTTTTATTTTGTACTGCACATCAAAACTAAAAAACACAGAACAAAGAATTAATATCATACTGTTAACATATACACATGCATAGCAGAATAACACAAAGCAAATTAAATATCTACTTGAAGTGGTTTAAGCAAAACGTCAGCTCCTTAGCAACAAGCCTCCTTATGTAATGGGAATGGATTCTTTCAATGCAGTGGTTTGGGCATATAAGAAAGCAGGGCGAAAGACTCACGAAATGAACTGGAGACTTAAGTTGATGAGAAGCAAAATTACCCTCTGCACTATGAATTAAAACAGCGTGCTGCTTTTCATACAAAGAGAAAAAGTGGGTTGCGTAGTTGATTTATATTGGACCCCAACGCCCTTGATTAACAGGGAGTAGTGGTACAGTATTTGTTATTAGCCCATTTTCTATGGGGCTCGCTATATCTAATCCGTCGATATATAGGGGATTTGTATTGGACCCCAACACCCTCAATATCTAATGGGTGGTGTAATAATCCAGCAGGTATGCGCTAACTAAGAGGACTTGTTTTGACAGTGTTGAGCAGTGCAGTGAACACACCAGAGTCTTAAATACTTGAGACCTTTCTAGCTTTAAAAAAAGTACTGCATATTCTACTCTGTTCCTCATTGGGATTTAATGTAGCAAAGTCTGTTCTGCTGCACATAACTCAGCTATCCTATTGCCTTCAGGATAGATTAAAAAAACAAAAATACAAACACAGCTGTTTTGAGCACTGGGAAAAGCCGATCGGCAATTGTGCTTTTGTTCCCTTATACCAGTGCCATGCCGACAGGCAACAGATTATCTCTGCACCCATACAACTTTCCACATTCAAATCTATAGAAATGAAACCTTTACTACTGAATAGGTCGTTTCTCAGTGAACAACTCTTAACTGCTAGGTCTTGAGTATGGAATGGATCTTAAGGAGTTCAATTTATGTGTAGGGGGGGTGACCATTTAATTCACACAATCTGGTTATTTGTATACCAGTAAATCAATTGGTTACAAGTAAAAATGTAATTGGCACAAGTTGCTTACCGTCTGCATGGACTGGAAAGGAGCGGCGTTGACGTTTATCCCGCTGCTGTGGAGGGGTTTGCTGGACACAGCCTGAAATACCTGGGGCTGGGACGCAGCAGGAAGTGCTGAAGAAGCTGCGGGCTGCTCGGAGGCCAAGGACATTGAAGCCTAGAGATCAAGAATCACACAACTCTGGTACAGTAATCACTTTCCTTTTAAATACAGCAAAGAACAGGAGCTCCTTTATAACAAAGCTCTTCCTACAGTTCCACTTCCAACAAACCTACCTTCATGTCCACTCAGGTAGATCAAAGGCTACAGACCATACCAAGTTTCAGGACAAGATACACATACAAAAAAAGAAAGGATAGAGATATAGGGCTAGGCTGTCCATTAATTGCAGTCAACCATTTTAATCTTTGTTTAAATCACATATTTGGATTGATAATTACTGCATCAATTTCATTCATTATTTATTACCGATATTACCAATACCATCCAAAAAAACAGCATAAAGCGCTACGTTTTCCTATTTCTAGATCAGTGGTCCTCAAACTTTGTATTGGTGTCCCCTTTCACACAGCAAGTCTGAGTGCGACCCCCTTATGAAAACTAAATTGTCTTTATTTAACACCATTTTAAATGCTACATTTATAACCCTAGTGTTTACAATTAATGTATCTTCTCACTGCTTTGAAAGCAAGACAAACTTAGTTATATGCAGAAAAGTTCAATTTGAAAAAAAAGTTAATTCACCATAAGCAGAAATCAGACAGTGGGATGGATGACGTAGTTTCTTTGACAAGAAGTTGTACTCTTGGCACTGTTAGAAAGGGTGCATCTGATGTCAAGCCAGTTTTGGGATTCTCTACTGTGAGAAAGCAGGAGAATCCACTCTCGCATTCATAGGTAGTGGAAAACAGCAGAAGGACCCACGGGGCCATTTCAGCCACCAGGGGGTATATTCACTGGCAACTTATCAGAACTGGTTTAGAGGTAGCTGTGTGAATTTTGCTTTCACAATCATTGATTGTTTATAAAAAAAAAAAAAAAAAAAACAGTTCCTTTGTATTACAACATCCATCACAGCATTAAAGGCACATTGGCAATGTCTTTGCAGCTAGGACTTGACAATGGATTCTGCAAAGAGTGTCAATCACATTAGGTGACACGCATCTTATCTTCTGCTGAAAGCCAGACCGCGCATCCATCATCATGGCTGGAGAATAGTCTTTACACAGATTTTTCCACTCAATGGCAATGCTTTCGAGAAAGGAATTCACCTTATTGAAAATGTCTTGCGCTTTTGTGGTTTTCAAGTTTGTTTTTCACAGAAGAATTCCTCCTTAATGCTTGGGGACGTTAACATACGAAGACTATCAATTGCACGCAGTTAGTAACACCGGTAGTTTGGTCAAATTGCAGGCCGAACATACCAAATAGTGTTTACTTTCAAGCACAACTTGGTCTTTGATATCTTAAAACCTCTCACATATCCTGCATTCCACAGTATCATTTGGACAACGAAAGCATTTTTGGCAGTATCATTGCCAAGCATAAAACGACAATGTCTTTGCATGCAGGCAGAACAAGCTCCTCATCTATCGCATGCGGCTTCTTGGCACAGGCGATTCATAGCGACAGCATAAGAGGCCTCCACAGCTGAGGATGTTTGCGGTCGGAAACGTCCATCTGTAAATAAAGCCTGGCTTTCTTTGTTGCTTCTCTGAATTTAAAAATAAACTCCACATTTTGATTTTTATGCCCAGGGTGTCTAGGTTCAAGATGTCGCTGCAGTTTGCACGGTTTCATTGACTCAGACAAAACTTTGCAAAATGATGCACTGCAGTTTCTCAATAGCAGAGGCAACGATGCTAGTAAAACCATATTTAATATAAAGAATCTACTTGCGGTTTTAGCAAGACATGGCGATTGTTTGGCAGAAAGTATGTGTGCCTCTGTGTCTGACTTGGTATTACATTACGATTTTTTTTGCAGATTTCAGAGCTCCGACTGATCTGCAGTTCAATGCAGCTCTTCAGCTTCTGAACCGTCAAGCCCTCTAATGTTCAGTCCTGCCGTCTGTCTCAAGACAAACCACGTGCACCGTACTACAATCTCCAGAGTCGGTAAAGTGGTGATAACTTGTTCAAATTTTTTTGTTTGGAAACAAAATCGCTGCATTATACATTTACAGTGCATCAAATAAATACACTACATTGCGTCGAAAGGAGTGCAAGTAAATTTATATAAATATATGAGCGCGCGACAGCTATCAGCTGCGCTTTGCTTCGTGCATGTACTGGCAACCCCCCATGCAATAACCTTGCGACCCTGTTTGAGAACCCCTGTTCTAGATCATATTTGTTGGTCCCTCATCAGTTTTACATTTACACAAAAGCATCTGTTAAACTGAATCAACTATTAAAACACAACAGTTTAGTACTCACCTTGCTGCATTTAAAATGCAACTTTCACCGTTTCATTACTCTACTTGAAATCGCCTAAGTCACTGAGAAATGGTATAGAACTGTAAATCATATTGTTTAAAACACATTTGGTTAATGAAAAGAGCTACAATTCTGTTAACAGGGCTGCAGTCGGAGGCTATCCAATTTGACACAGCAGTGGTTATAGTATCATACTTGGCTTGATTCATGGGTTTGCAGCGTTCCTGAATTTCTGAAAAAGAGCATTCTGTTGAAAGACAGGTTTCACTTGTTTTTGTCTGTAGCAGAATTACTACTAGAAAGTGCATTTTGAGTAGAAAAAGCATGTTCAGCACGCACGTCAAGACAGGAGTGTGATTGATGTGTGTTAAAATCAATGCTTTAAAATTGCAGAAGTTAACTGCTCTTAATTGGACAGCCATATTTTATTTATATCTCATTTCACCAGTACTGTAAAACCAATTTAAAATCATTACTTGAATGGGGTCCATGGCTTCTGTCTGTGGGTGGGGGTCCGTCGTGAGGGAAGTCTGGTACAAGGGTTGAGATGTAGAGAAAGCTTCAGGCACTGGGGAGACCATAGGGACCTAAGGGAACAGTGAAGGAAATACGCGCTTGTGAGGGGTCAGTGTTCATATTGAGACCAATTAATGGATTTACAAAAAGTAGCAGTTCTAGCTTCTACTGCATAAAAACTGTATTTACTATGTTTATGCTATCAGTTCAATTAAAAAAAAATCCTCACACCACCAACTGCAGCAATTTCAAACCTCACTACTGTGGACAGAGACATTTGAGATAGTCAAGATATGCCAGTTCCCATCAGATAGCATACTGCAAAATTAGTATGGCTCCGACATGGAGTACCATGTGTATAACACAAAAAGTTGGTTAGGTCAGAGAGTATGCCATCAAGTAAACCCTTACCTGTGTGACTTCTGGCTGTACAGGTACTGTGTTGGGTTGTGACAGTCTGGATTCAGCATGAACTGCAGAACAATTTATAAAACAAACTTGAAGCGTGTGCTAGACAGCAGCAAAATAAAATGCCAATAGCTGCAACAAGCAATCTGTTTATTTACTTTGTTCCCCAATTTCACTGCTAGATTACACTTTGGTTTTAACTTGAAGTGTGAATGTACTTCTTGCTTTAAAAAAGTAAAATCTGCTATCGTTATGTATTAAATATATAAATTTAGGCCAGGTCAGTTATGTTTAAGTAAACATAATGTGACCATTCATAAACATTAACAGATTTACTCAACACAAGGTCAAAATATATTGACAATAATCTACCTGGTGCACCCCACCCAGACATCTCATCTTGCACCATGTAGTGCACAATGAAATGCAGCAACTACTTGAATACTGCTAAAAGCACTTACCTGGAGGACAGACCATTTGTGGCATATCAATGCTCTGTGCGGTCTTCATGGGCTGTGCAGAAACAATTGCTGGGTCCATGGCCTGACTCTCATACTCCAGCATTGAATCCTTGAACAAAAGCAAGACATTTACACATTTGTGAAACATAAAAAAACAGGTGCATGCATGTATTTAAATCCTCTGAGTTTTAAAAGAAGCTATCCTTCAAATAATTCCAACACATGGAGTCTAAAACAAGGCTATTGAGACTACTGGAATTTAACAGTTCTGCAGTCACTACCCAATACTATAGCTCAGAAAGACTTAAATATTAAATGGTCAAGGGGTTTCCCCAAGCTCACTTACAAGAATTAGGAATGAAAACCTCAGACATGTAACAACTGTGAGGTTCATGAACCTTAAAACTGCAGTATATATTTCAAATCCATCAAGACTATCAGATGAGGAACTCACTTGCATGAAGTTGTAGGGGCCCTGCATTTGTGCCATGAGGTCCTGTACCCTCAGTTTTCTGACAACTGGGTCTGCAGAGGCTGTAGGTGTCACTGGGTTCAGTGCGTGGGGCTCTGCAGCAGCGACAACAGGAGGGGCTGATTGCACAGGGGACTGCTGCCGAATAGCACTAACAACCTGGAGAGGTTCGAGTAAAGAAATGTATTACCTAGTCAAGAACACGAGAGGTATGCTGTCAATCTTAATACATGGCCAGCTGGGAATTGTACGGCCTTCAATGTTAAGCTAGGGAATTAAAGACAGGGAACCAAGTCGCACACAAATAAACCTAGAGCGCATCTTGATTGCAACAATTGCATACTGCATTCTAAGGCGGGCAAAAATAACACGGACAGACGGGAAAACTGCAGAACGATCCATGTCAAAAAAGGTCAACAGTTAAGCGTGTGACAAATTAACTCTTGGAGGCATGGTTTATAACCAATGCTGTCAAGCTAATGTGCAGCAGGGATGAAGTCAATTTTTAACTGCAAAACAATCTTTTCTTGGCCGTTACCTCTGAATCTGTGCTCCACTCATCTCCTTGTTCTTTGTCACTGCTGCCGTAAGCAGCGTCTGACATGAACTGTCTGTTCACAAACTGCAGACAGAAAACAAGTTCTGGTCAATAAACACATTTGTATGGCTGACCCACTATGGTGTTGGTGGATGAAATATTTCTGCAAGGAGTCATACAGCTTTAATCACTAGTTCACTAAAAGCAGATAATTACTGCAGACAAACAGATTGTTTAAGCAGTAAAAATGCAAGCGGATCACCAATGACAAAGAAAATGACTCCACTGCATAGCAGCATTTGTGAACTGTTACAGTTTAAGAAAAGATATTGCTCTCAATCTAATGGGAGCATTAAAATTGAAAGATTGGATGACAGACTAAGTCAATATATTGGTTTCTAGTGAACCTCTAAAAATAAGCAGTTTTGCAACAGCTAGGACCAGACTAAAAATCACACATTGAGAATTTCTATAGACATCCTAAAATACCCAGTCCTCGACAGCAACAATGGTTAAGGCACATTCTCAATGTATAGAGGGCTCTAAAGGATGGTGCACTTCAGTAAAATCAAGTGTATTTACTTCTGTTTGTTCCACTTCACTGGGTTCGGTGTATTCTTCAGAAACTTCACTTTCTGGAATAAAAAGAGATTTTATTTCCTACAAACTGACAAGCCACGTCTTTAGATAAGTTCCTGTAGTCTTTGTCATTGTAACCCTTTGATCATTACCTGGCTCTGCATGCTGCTCCTCCGCCTCAGGGGTCTCCGCAACTGCCAGCTGTTGCTCTTCCTCCTCACACACTCCATTTTGGTGCGCGTGGGCACTGTCGAAGTAGCCACTCTGGAGAACCTTATCAAGAGTCCCCTTCAGTGCCTTGTCTGTTGAGAGAATAGGCATCAACGGAAGCTGACAAGCATAGGAGCACATTGAAGCTTAGGCAAGATGTGATACCTAAATCCTCATTAGAAAACCAGCCAAGGCAAAATAAATAAATAAAAATAAAAAAACACATTGATAAGGTTCAGATGGATCTAGGCTGGTCAATGCTGAATTTGTCCAGAGGTGCTAAAAGAAAATCAAAGGGCTGTGAGGTCTTACCATCCATTTAACCTGGACTACTGCAAGGCCAAGAACCAAAAATTAAAAACAGCAGTGCTAGATTTCAGTTCAATGATTCCATTGGCCAGACTGACTCTCTTGAGAGAACGGTCTTCCAAGACTAATGTGCAAGGCTGTCGGTGTTACTGCAGCGCTGCTGTCACCTACAAAATTCTAAACAGGCAGTTTCAGTACAGGCTCATCTCTGGCTGCTGAAGGCAGGAAACTGGAAGACTGCCCAGCTGCCGAATCAGGAGAGCAGGCCTACATTCAGCACAAACACAGAATGCAGCACCATCACTCAGCCCGTGCTGCAAAGAATAGGCACACTCCCTTTGCAATCCATTTCCATTCCATGCTTGAACAGCAGAATCTCTCCAATCAAAATCATGGTTTCAAGATAGTGGGCATTACTTGTCCAACAGTCAATACTGTCCACCCCCGTTCTAAAGTAATTTACAGAACATGACTTTTACAATATATTGTTACATAATCCGAGTTTCTCAAAATAGTTTGGATTCTTCCAAGCAGGTGGTTAGTATTTAACTAAATTTCAAATTATACAACTCCCCCTGCCCACTAGCACAAGTACTTAACATGCCTATCGACCTTACTACATGTGGTACCCAGTTTTACAGATTGGTCAAAAGTGATTTAAAACAAATTGTTTGGAGTTTAAATCTGAATTCCTGATCAAAAGCCAATCTCCATGTGCAGAAGCTATAAACAGCTCAGTTTTGGAGCGGTAACTTACATGTTGTTCCTGCTACAGCCTTGTCCTTTGCCTCCAGCAGGTCCCAGTAGTGCAGGGTTGCCTGGTTGTACTGCTCACTCAACCTTCCAAAAGAAAAAAGCTCAAGCTTAGGAAACATTTTTGCAATATGGGAATTAGTTACCCAATACATTTCAAGCACGGTTTGATAAAATATGTTAGTCCAAGTTAAGATTTTAGTATTCAGACCTAAAGTTGCCAACATTAAGTGTTGCAAAATTAACAATTTGAATGCTAAAGTTTTCTGAGCAGCCTAAAATTTCAGCCCTGGATGAAACTGTGTGTGTGTGTGGTGGTGGGGGAACAACGCACAACTAAATTTCTTGTCCAAGGGACAAAAAGCCGGAACAAACACACCCCCCTCCCCCCTTTCGTCATACAAAACAGTAGAATACAGACTTGTATGATTTCAGTCACTAAATTCTTCAAGATACCCAAAATATTCCCTGTGCCCCCACCTCACCAAATGTATAACATACTTTAAAGGAAATGTTCCTTTCAGTGCAGTTTGGAACACATTTGCTAGTAAATTTAGCATACTAATATAAACAAGCAATACTTGAGTTATTCAAATATAAAATATAGCTTCTGCTTCTTCTCTCTCCCCCTTTATAAACTCCTGATGTACAGGGGTTTTAGTTTGTTGCAGATAAAGAAATGACTGCCAACTATTACTGCTGCTTTGTGGAATTCTGATTTGACATTTTCAGTTTTGTAACTGCTGAACCTCAGATTGTTTTTGTATAACCCGTCAAGTTTGTTTGCATGCATTTTGGGAGAAAATTAAATGCAACTTACAGTAGGCTACCAAATTCTTTTTTTTTTTTTTTTTTTTTTTTTTTAAAACTGTGCACAACATTACAGCTACACCCCCCCCCCCCATTTGTTAGCCACTTGCTGTCAAACATTGTGTAGTATAACTTCAACCTATACAGTAGAAAAAAAAGCCTCTGCAATGTCAACTACAATGTTTGTTAAATTTTCATTTTATGCACACACTGCTTAAAACACAGCCCAACTTAGATTGTTCACTTAAATAAGAAACAAAGACATCATGAAAACATCCGGTTACAAACTTCTGTCAAACTTGAATTTCATACAAAACAAGACGGCACAGTAATCAAGCCCAGCTTCAAAATGCCACGTAATACTCCTGCAACCAATGCGGATTAAGATAAACAGAGCAAGATAAATTCCCACTTAACGTTTGAGAGCCCACAACTCCTTGGAAGTTAGGGAGATTGTTGTCATTGCTGCTGTAGTCTTGGTTTTCAAAAAGTGCTTTTCAGCTAAACTGTTTACGTTCAAGGATTTGCTCAAGTGAGCGACTGAGGAGGACCCAAGGTCTTTGCCAAGCTCCCAAAGAGAGAGACGGAGCAGAGATATCGCAGAGGCAGCTTTGTAACTAACCGTGCATCGATGCAGCATTTTGAGCAATGCCTAGTTAATACTATTTTCTTACAAGTAATAAAATACCCCTACATTTAGTAAATTTTTCACAGCCTGAAACCAACTACAAAGCATTACTTAGGGTGAATGGTCGTCTGGTAACTGTATAGGCTACATGTACTCTAAACTACGAACAACAATAATCAGCAACTAAACTATGAATGTTTTAGGATTCAACTTATTTATTTTTTGTTAAAAACCAAGGAAAGTATTCTACTTGCAGTTCACGGTTTGATTTCATGTAGCATCAAGTCTGTTCTGCTGCACACAACTTGCTATCCTATTTTGTTTTCAGATATTTAAAGAATTTCAAACACCGCTATTTTGAGACGTACTCACTGCATTTTGGTTATACATTACAAAGCACTGAGAAAATGAGTGCCTGTTCCTGTGCAAATGGTCAGGTGCACCTGACCAAACATTTAATTCTGCATTGGAAGAAAATCAAGCATGAATAATCTCTGTACATTTATAACAAAAAAAAAAAATCTGATAAAATAAAAACTGCAGATTGTGTCCCCCCCCCCCTTATATCAGTGACAGGTTGATAGAATACAGATTACACAGTGTAACTTTTTTCGTGGGTAGTAAGTGTTATTTCCTAATTGCTTATGCCTCAAAAGTATAGAAAATGGCTGTTATTCCCCACAAACTTTGCTTTTGTGACCAGGACGGTGATATTTCAAAATATCACTATTTCCAATGGGAAAACGGGCAAAGTGTGTCTTTTCGTTCACAAAGTCAGAAAAAAACATATGAATCCAAATTAACATGTACTTATACTAAAGTAATACAAAAATGACTACAAAAGATTTAGAAAAGAGTAGTTATTCGAGATTTACAATTATACTATTACAGTATAATCGTAAATCTCGAAAAACTACTCGCTTCTAAATCTTTTGTAGTCATTTTTGTATTACTTTAGTATAAATACATGTTAATTTGGATCCATATGTTGTTTTTTTCTGACTGTCAGAAGACTCATTTGCCTGTTTTCCCATTGGAAATAGTGATATTTTGAAATATCACCGTCCTCGTCACAAAAGCAAAGTTTGTGGGGAATAACAGCCATTTTCTATACTTTTGAGGCATAAGCAATTAGGAAATAACACTTACTACCCAGGAACAAAAATTGTGTTACATAGTGTTATTAGTGCATCCTGAATACACATTGCCATGGGAGTTACAGTACTTAACTGTACAGAACCTTAAGCATTTAATTTATATTAAACACTTGTCAATCTTGATGTTTTAATAGCTTCACTAAACGATAAATTGTGCATGTCCTATAAATTGTGGGATGTAAACACTTTAAATGTTTGGGTGTATGTGCTAGACTTTCACAATTCAGGTTTTCAGAAGTGTTTTTCTACAGAAAAAAAAAAAAAAAAAAAAACTATTTGTCCAACAGGCAAAGTAGAACGGCAAAACTTGTCCCTCACACAAATCTTGTCGTCCTGGGCATTGGTCAATACAAATTGCACACCCCGGATACATGACTATAGATGTACAGATGGGGGCATGTTTTGGCCTCAGTACCTAAGATTTTGGTCACGCTCAGGTCCCACCAGTTTGTAGAACTCGTCGAGGGCTGTTAGGTCATCGTCTGTCAGTAGGGGGGTGCCATTCAGACCCTGCTTGAGTTCGTTGCGCACGGTCTCCTCACCCAGCTTGTCCAGCATGAACTGCAGCTCCAGCACAGCCTTGAGACGCCGCTGCTCTGCCTCCTCCCGCTGCAGCTGCTCTCGACGTGCTGCCTTCTTCACAGCCTTCTGGATCTGCAGAGCACACAGGTGACACTTACAGGACAACGGCACAACCTACGCTACAAATTTCAACAGCAGCCTCTCAATTACAGCTATGGCCAGAAGCTTTGCTTCACTCTATATATACCCAACTTCATAAAGTTTAATGAAACCTGCTGAATGTTACGTTAATAAATTGAATTACATACCGCTTTGAAGTTTTCCCATATAAAAGGAAACTGACAAATTGAAAAATGTGACATTTCAAAACCTAACATGAAATACTAGTATGGCTTCCGGTAGACTCTTGTAAAATCATTCAGTAGTTTGATTACTTGATAAATAAGATTTAAATGTTCATAGCTTTTTTTCCCCCACTCTCAATCATAAAATTCTATGTGATGCAAACTTCCGGACATAGCTCTAGATACAGGGCAGATGCGCGTTTTAGATCTACACGTTTAAAAGACTACCACAGCAAACACTATTCTAGATTTACTGGGGATCCTAATTTAAAGAAACACACACACAAAAAAAAACATTTGCAAAATGTCTTTAGCACAGAATTAGAGACTTGCACAGGACAGAGTCAGGTTACATTCTGGTGTTTTGAAGGCTTTCAGAAAGTCATACATAATTCAACTTGTCTGAAAAGATGTTATGGAAGATGAATACATTGAAGATAAACATGATCTATTTGGACTACTGTGACAACATCTGCTCCAACCACGAGACCCACTAGTCTTACAAATCTCTCCCCATCACTGGCAACAACAATTGCTTGTCCAAAAAAAAAAACTGAATCAAGACAGTTCTACTGCACATGTGAAAAGACTAGAGCGTTCCATTTCATTGTCAGCATGGTTAAATCTGCAGTTACTGATCAGCACTAACTCAGTAGAGTCGATTTCACTCAGCATCTACCAATTTAAGAAACTAACCACGTGTTACATCTTCTGTTCTACTGTGTAGCCCAGTTACCAAATGTCTTTACAGAGACTGAAGACTAGTAAGCGATCCATAAATGACACTTCACTGTGGAAAACACATTAAGGTACTTTAACTGACCACTGTAGTTGTGCTTAATTTCATAATCATTTCACCAATGCTGAAGTGAACACTACTAGGAGCAAAGGATTTTCCTAATTTCAGTGAAGTGGTCTGCCATACTCACATCTTGGCCTAAAGCCAGGAAGCCCTTCTGCAGTTCCCGAGCAAAGTCCAAATTATTCACCACTTCCTGGAACTTGGATACTGCCTCCTAGATCAGGAAAGTTTCAGGAGGGGGGGAGAAAGTTAACCAAGTAGTATATTATTGGAAAATTGTAAACACTGGTAGTTTTATGTATAGCTTTGCTTAACTTCTTCACAGAAAGCTACACTCAATGTGAACTGCATGTGTAAATAGTGCTTCTGGATCTTTATGCAAACAGGAGGGTTGGCTTTCGATTTAGATTGTTAAGCATGAATTAACATTTCTCAAAATGAACACACCACACACATGCAATCAACATTCGTTACAAAAGAAACATGGCATGAATACAGGTAATTAAAACCACATGAACCAATAGTGTTGAATTCATTATGAATTTGCAGCTGTTACTCTGATGTGTTACCTTTGCATGAAAGCATCAAACATCAGCTTTGATTTTCATGGATATTAAAAAAGGGATAGTGCTAGAACAAACTGACACCAAAATAATTTAACAAGTCTGTGAAAGTTACTTATTTCCACTGCTCAAGTGCATTACAACACATTTGGTCAAAAGACATTCCTCAGAGAATACAACATAGGATTGTATAGAACTTGTAGGCTCTACCATCAAAAAACATGTCAGAGGCTCATTTGAACCCTGTTATCAAGGGGAGTGTCATTGCGTTACACATTTATGACAACACTTATGATGGAGAAAAGGTTTCCAGAGTAGGTGTGGATGCAAAACAGCTGTGTAACTAACCCACTGTGGGACCAGATCTGTAAAAATGCCTGACTTTAGAACTAGTTTGTATATGACCTAGACAACACATTTTCAAGCTTTAAAAAAGGACCCCCTCCCCCCCAAAATCCATAAATAAAATCTAAAGAGTCAGGTAAATCTGAAGTCAGGTTTTATTCTACTAACCAACTGGTCTTGATTGAGACATTCTCCACCGTTCACCTTTGCCTGGTAGTCATCAAGCTTCCCCTGAAATAAAAATAAAAAGCAAATTTGTGATGTGCAGTAGCGTAATAATTGGTCTCCAATAAATTACAGTACATCTATATTCCCCCCCCCCCCCCCCTGTAAACTACTTTAAAAAGTTACCTTGAACAGGTAATGCCCGTTTGATAATTAAAGACGAATTACTGATTATTTGACACATTTGGAAAGAACACGTCTCACAGGTAACTAAAATTAGTTGTACAGGAAACTCTGAAATTGCTCAAAAATGACAATTGGGGTTTAAAATTCCCACAAATCTCCCCAAACACTACAGTATTTTCATTTTCATGTAAAGTAGGAGGCTAGAAATCCCAAGTAGAAGAAAGGGGGATATCGGGGACTCCCCCAGCATGGGTGCAGGTGGCAACCCACCCCCGAAAACGAATCAGGGTTTTGCAGGGGTCTAAAACTGAATATCCTGGGCCTAAATATGTGCTTTAATAGGTACTCAAAACAAGCGTAATATTGTTCATGACTTTAGGCGTAGAGATTAAGTAAATTTTACATATGGTCTATGAAAATTACAAAATAAATTTAGTTATATTAGAACTTCAGGTCAGCGAGGGTGTCCTCGGCTCACCGCAAACCAGCGACCTCGGGGGTCTGGCCAGGCACCTGTGCGCTTGCCTGTAAGCTGCCCAGAGCTGCGTTGTCCTCCGACGCTGTAGCTCTGGGTGGCTGCATGGCGAGTCTTCAGTGTGTAAAGATGCAGGTGGCTGACAGCACACGCTTCAGAGGACAGCATGTGTTGGTCTTCACCACTCCCGAGTTAGCGCAAGGATGGTAGCGGTGATCTGAACCTAAAAATAATTGGACACGACAATCAGGGAGAAAATAATTGGTGACAACTATTTAAAAAAAAAAAAAAAAAAAAAAAAAAAAGAGAATACTGCTTAGTCAGCCGACTCCTCCATAAAATCTCCCCTTGCTTTGGTGAAAATGAAATTCTGATCCAACCCAGACACTGCAGGTCACCCATGGGTACCCAACCCAATGCAGGAAATTCAGTCACATCATAGCCTTTGGTTCAACTCCTGGGTACTTTACCAAGAATGCACAGAGAAGTATTTACCAACAAGAGAATAGTTTACAGTTAACACAGGAACTTCGTAAGAAGCATTTGGAACAGAGGGAGACTGCTGAGCACGTACCCACAGCTGAAGCTGGCAATCCCACTAAGAGCCACAAGCAACGCCAATGCCAGGTTGGCAAGTGCAAAAAAAAAAAAAAAATGAAACTTCAGGCAGCTGTGCCCTGTGCAGAAAGGTGGCATGCAGAAGCGCATTATCTGTATTGACTGAATAGCTTTAGACTCAAGGTAAAGGAATACCAGTCAAGAAATAAATAGCTAGACTTTTTTTATATAACTTCTTGTGCTGTGCGCTTCTGTAAAATGTTTTCTTGCAAGTTTATCTAGGTTTCAGCTGCTTTTGCACATCTGATAACAAAGATTGCTGCTGAAGTAAAAAAAAAAATTTATTGCTATTTGTTTTATAAGCATGTATGTTGTAAACTGGTGTCTGTTCAGAGGTTTTACATTTTCTTGTTTTGATTTGCAAAATGTTCATATACCTCTCAGGGTTCTCCCCAGGAATTCTGTACAATTGTGCAGCATAACATTGTAGCTGGGAGCACTTAAAACTGAAAAATGAACTTGCCTTACCTTAAATATATAATACAACAAAGAATTTGAATAATGTGTTGTCTTTCATTGACTATCTGGTTAAGCTTCATGTTCTACATTTTCTTTTTCATTACTGTTTTTTTATTATGGTAAATTACCATGCTTATTTAGGAACAATACGATTTGAGGGGGAAGACAACATAGGCTTATTGGAGTAAAAAAAAAAAAAGTAAACTATTTCCTTTTTAGCTTAATTATTGAGCTTACTGCTACATTTAAATTGTTAAAGTTAAGGTTTCAGGGCATTTTGTTAATGAGCGTTTGTTTTTCGCGATTCTACATTTAAATGCAACTGTTCATTTCAACCTTTTGACAAGTTACAAGTAAAGTTCATTTGGTAAATTTATTTAAATCAATTTAATTTGTTTTTTTTTACACACACACACACACACACACACACACACACACACACACACACACACACACACCAGTACCCACACACATTTGGTCACCATGGTAACTGTTGCATGAAACAGAATGCCTGTTGGGATCCAGGGTTATGGTACTGCAATTTGCTTGTTAATTTATATTAACTAAGGTTGCACTTTTAATAAGTCTACCATTTAGGATAGCATTTTAAAAATCTCTGGTAGGGCTGCATGACCTAAAAAAACCAAACAAAAAACACTTATAGGGTTTTGCACTGTAGTTTTAACAGGGTCACTATACAAGTCAGATGATCCATTCCAGTTATATTCCAACGGTTGCCAAACATTTAGTTAAATGAAATATGAGTATCAGACCAGTACAGAAAGAGTTATTAAAGGGGGTGGGGGTAACTTGATCAGAATCTGCAGCTGCCATTGATGACGGCCAGGAAAACTAAAAAACTCAGCCATTGTTTAAGTAGGAAATTCCAAAAGCAACAATGAAAACTGAGAAATTTGTTAATTGTGAAATTAATTCGTAAGAGAGGCGAAAAGTCCAATTACAAAAATGCAAAAGCAGCACATACCTGAAGATCAGTCTACAAATTTTCCCTAGGAACACTACAATACTGCCTCCCCTGATCTAACGCTGTGCGCATGCACAAAGTTCTGTGCATGCGCAGTTAGCAAAAAGACACTTTCGGTTAAGACACCAGGCCGCCATGTTAGCTTCCCAGTCCATGTGCAGACTAGGGAAACGGTGCAGTAAGAAACTATCCAATTATATTACATAACATTAAAAAAGTATTAATAAACATGTACATAAATCGAACACGTGTTCCTTTGGTTTTATGCGCGTGTTAATCGCCATTTTAAAGCATTTTAACTTTCGTTTTCGAACACGGAAACGACACAGCCGAAGACAACAGGAACAATACAACCGGACTCACAAGGCCTTAGAAGTTAACAGGGATAACACTCGCAATTTCAAATAAAAAATTCACACAAACACCGTTTTTGGATCTTTATAACCCTTTAAGGGTAGGCTAAAGTTGAAAAAAAATAAAATTACTCCCGTTTGGGAAAAAAATAAATTTACACATTAAATATTTCGCATTTCCAAAAAGACTTGCAAATTCGTGAATTAAGGGAAAACTAACTGCTTATCAAATCCACTTTGCTGACAAAGCAATCTAAAATTAGATTACTGTACATTCGACAGACAAAAGGCACTAATTGTGTTAAACTATGTAAACATCAACAACTGCAATTTTAAACAGTTTCAAAGCATTTGCTTAATTATCTCGTTCTATAAAACGAGGCAATTACGTTGAAAATTAAATGTTTAAAATACGCTTGAAAAGGCGGCTTCTAGTGTCCCCATTCCTTCCCAAAAATACATATCGGGTAACATCGATACAGTAGGCCTCTGCCAGTACTGAAGAAAAGTCCCATTTAAACATCAAATTTAACCAGGGCCACATTTTAAGCATGTTGCATATACAAAGTGGATTCTAAAGTGGAATTGTTGGGAAGCAGTACAATTGTTGCTTTTCGATCATTCCCAGTGCCCTATAGAGATCGACCGTGAACTTGTCACTAAAGAATCTGCAAAATCCAGTTTGGCCGAGAGAGAGCCAGTTCGAAGTAAACACTGCTCTCCCCTCTCAAAATACAATATCTAATTCGAGAAGACTGCTGCAACTCCATTTCTAAACCCGGAGGCAAGTGTGTGTGGTGTGTGTGTTTTTTTTTTTTTTTTTTTTTTTTTTTTTTTAAACTGATCTGGATGTTTTGTAAACAGAGAATGCCAATTTCTGTTACATGCAATAACTCCGAAACAAAACTGCCGAGTAGCTAGTATTTTCTTAGTCAGGAAACTAGAACTGTTACAAGTAAATTGGGAAGATACATTATGTTGAATCCTCACGACTGCCACAGATCTATACTATGAACAATATGTTCAGACCCCAGCCACACTGACAGACGGACCACCTGCACTCTCCACCAAGCCAACTATACCACCCCCTCTCGGGTGGAAATGCTATATTACCTTCTTCTTTTCCAGGTTTCGGACTTTCTTTTCAATGACACCCAGCACCTGCTTGATTGTCTCCGACTGGGCACCGGACTGGAACTGGGCTGACACGGGCAGCGAGCCAGGAACGGACCCCACCTCTGGACTGGCCGCCTGAGCCATGCTGCTGCTGATAGTCGCTGAGGGCATCTGGAGGAGGCAAGAGAACAAAACTTTTAGTTTGGAAACAAAGAAGCAAAAAGACCATACTTAAGGACATACACTTAACTAGTCTAGACGTTATGGTACTGTGTATGAGCATCTAGAAATACAGTTCTGTAGCAACAGTGCGGCAGCAATGCAGCGTTTGAAGTGTGTAAACACACATCTTGTAAAAAGGGTGGTGGTGGGGGCTTATACTGTAGCTTTGTTGTGGTCCTCGATTCCAGCCTTCAAGGCCAGTTTGGGTGAACGGGCCAAAGACCTGTATGGCTACCAACTGGATTACTGCAGGGCAATTAGGATGACATGATACCACAGTGTTATATGATGCCAAACAAAGCTCTCCTTCACGTAGGAAACAGTGGCTGCTACGATGAAGATTAAAAGCCACAATTAAAAATACACATTGTCAACAGTATGAAGTGTTGACATGATAGAACATGTACGATCCTACACATCTTGTACATCTTCTACACACACACTGGCACATATTTTACACTAACGGCAGTGGGAAGCGGAGGAAAAAAAAAACCTCAGAAAATCAGCAATGATTAACACCAAAGTTAGACAAAGAGTAGAAATCTGATTTTCAAAAGGGGGGCTTTGAAGGGAGTTCAAGTGATAATTTTAGAAATAATATACGATTGGTTAAAACGTATTTAAAAAGGGGTATTGTACCAGCTTTAACGGGTGATTGGGCACATAAGCAACAGTTTCCGGATAAGTTATCAATTTAATCTAAGTATATTATTTTTAACAGCCGTTAAACTCTCTTTCAATTAAATACACCCCCCCCCCTCCCCCTCCTTTCTCGTTCATTCTTCGTTCTGTACAGACAGTTAAGCCGTTACACTGGAAACAGAAACCGGCTATCAGTAACATCACAATTTGAGTATAAAGCAAGTATGTTTACAACAATTCCTAATTGTGCTTGGCGTGTTGAAGCTCAAAAAAAAAAAAAAAAAAAAATGTCAATGCAGCAATAGATTACATTTGTCGCATTTTTTAAAAGGAGTTATGATACAGAAATCACTCACCGTTCAGTGTGTATAAATCCTCAAGGGAAAAAAAGAGATTGCTTTCAGGGTTAAAAATGCTTTGTTTATATTTATGTTATGTTTCTAAAAAATTAATTGGGATCCGCCCCGCCGGCCGCACCGACAACTGAGAAAGACCAAGCGCTGGAAAAAACACTTTATATGGAGAAAGGGCCCCACTGGGGCTGCCCGCAGAGATGCCAGCTTTAAAATAGAAAAAAAAAAAAGAATTACTACAATTATAGAAAATAGCAGAAATGTACTGATTCCTTCACTAGATAGTGTTTCGCAACACATTTTTATTTTTATTTTGCTTCTATCATTACATTGGACATTGGTTTAAAAGGAACATCCTCAGTTCAAGGTGTTTTTTGTTTTTTTTAAAGCGGCCTTGTAGTAAACAGGGAACATGCAGAGTCGGGAACTTTTGTTTGCACCCTGGTAAATTTCCATATTGGCACCGTGCTTTGATAATAATAATAATATGCATGCACACAATAACTTGACAGTGCATTTCCAATGGCGTTGATGAAATATTTAATGCGCTTTTTTATTTCCCAAGTAAAGCTTTGACATTCACAGATAAATTATGTCTAAACCGTTAAACAAACAAACAAAATACACTGTATATTAAATATCGTTAACTAATTGTCTTTTTATGGTTTTGTTTTTTTGAAACATAACATACACATTATTTAGGAAGTCGAACGTTTGCCTAATGCGTGTTTTTTTTATTTTTTTATTATTATTATTATAAAGATGCTTTTGTCTTGAAATAGTTTAAAACTAGCCCTATTGTCTAATGTATGTGATGTATGACATCAATATCGGTTACAACAATACAAAATTAATTTCCCGAAGTTCCTTATGAGCTAACATGCAATATTCTTAAAAAAAAAAAAAACAAAAAACCTGGTGAAACACGTTTTTATACTTTTTTTTTTTTTTTTTTTTTAAAGGTTGTGTTTATTGAGCTGCATATCTCCATAGGAAAGCGCTCGTGTAAATCTCAGTATAACTAATAATAATAATAATAATAATAATAATAATAATAATAATAATAATAACATTAAAGAACAAGCACCTTGTACCTGCCAATTACTCCAAAAGTAAAAAAAAAAAAAAAAACGCATTACAAACTATTTAACGACTAGAAGATTCGGTCATGATTCCACCCGTGCGTTCTGTAAAAATGACGTTGAAGATGCTGCCAATCTTTTTCACCATTGCATGATACACACAAGATCATTTTAGTTTGGCATCCAAACTCCTACCAGCCCTATCCTATGTTGACATGGTATGGTACTTTTACTCTGGAGACGTTTTACTAACAGTTATTACTGTACTAGCTAAGTTCTTTATACATAAGAGCAGAGTGCTTACCTTAGTACCGTTAGATATAATCTTTTTAAATGAAATGGCTATCTACATTAAAGCAGTAAAAAATAAAATAAATAAATAAAGATTGGCTATAGAAGTTCATGATCTAATAAACAAACATGTACTTTTATAAAGTGGATCTCTACAAAAATTAAAAGCAATCTCTGCATGTATAATTATATATAATAAGCCTTTTTCTTATCAATACAATGTACCTTTTTTACGCGACCCCTGGTATTAGTATTACTGTTTCATTTATAGTGTGCTTTTTTTTTTTTTTTTTACCATATAAACAATGCTATTCTCCATGTTGTTCCACGGAGATTACAATGTAAATTGTTAGAACTGAAAACATCAATAAAATAAAAATAATCTCAGCGTTACTGAAACACACCAAAGAACCGCATTTTCACAAAAAGGTCTGTCTGAACCCACCGCGTGAAGAGAAAGACGGGTCCTGAGATGTAGACTGTCCCAGAGAGCGCCTGTGTTAAAATGCAGTACAGCACTTATGCAACATATGTGACTACTACACCGAACACTCTTTTTATAAATAAATAATTAATACAACATTTTAAAAAATCCGCCATGCATACTCATGATCTCAATCACGATGTTAGTTAAGTCTGTATGGCAGAGAAGAATCCATAAAAAAAGATTCTAGGCTTTTCCTTTTAAACTACTGTGATAATCCATGCTTGTGTGGTCATATTTTATTGACCCCATGTACTGATATAAACATGATTAGTCCCTTCTTGGTTGGGCTACTGTAATATCTTATTGGCTGGTGTATCTAATGCTGGTTCAAAATGCTGATTCTAGAATCTTGACCACAACCAGGAAATGTGAACCTGTTACCATAGTTCTGGCCTCTGCATTGTCTTCAATCTGCATTGAGATAATATTTCAGATTCTTCTTTAAACAATTAAGACCTTAATGGACTCTATGTCTTAGTAAACTATCGGCGCTGGTTTCATAGACCTGGATTAACAGCAATGCTACCCTTTCCACTGTCACAATAGGACCCTAGCTCCTCACTGCGCCTTATCACATTTCTTAGCCAAGCTGTACCATAACCAAGTTATAAAACTGGCCTCACAAGACATCTGACACAGCGTTATCAAGATATCTGATACCTCTGTTATCAAGATATCTCATACCTTGTTCTCAAAACATGTCATACTGTATCGCGTTATCATACCAGAGAAACCAAACTACTTTACCAAAGATAACATTTGCTAGTCCAATATTAGGATAAATGGGGGTCTGTGACACCTTGAGTATGTACCATTCCTTACAAAAGTTTATTTTTGCATGGTATTTGTGTTGCCTTTACTATAGTTTACCCTGGTTTGCCATGTTTACTAATGTTTACTATACCTTGCTATTCTGTGCTTTACCATGATTTCACTATGCTTTATTACACCTTGATATGTTTTTGCTATGGGACACTTTTAGATGGGATGTATGTATCTGTTACCACTCAAGATACAAGGCTTTTAAGGCTTCCAAGTGTTAGTCTGCACTTTAGGGCTGAGTGAGCCTCCTGCTATTACATGCAACCTCTATAAAACCTCCTTTTCAATGAGATGGCAGTGCTAAGTAGTTTGTTACTTTTTAGATGTTGGGGTTTGTTTTTCTCAAACTGTTTGTTTACTGTATGGTTGTGTTTATAAAGAGCTTTGATGGGCTGTGCTTATGTACGGCACCTTGAGGAGACTCTGCCTTGAAAGGCACTATATTAAAAATCTTGCAATGTGGTTTTATGGATGTACCAAAAGAAAAAAAAAAAGGAAGAAAGCCACTTCCTCCTGTGTGTGTAGCTTGTTATTCTCCTTTCAATTGTACTTTTTTATCTTACAATTTGCTACCACCTCGTGGCTTACTGTTGTAACTATATTTATTTAAGAACAACATGACAAGTTTGTCACAATATTCCACCGATCAATTACAGCTTTTTACACATCTCACCCTGTGTCCTGAACAACCCTAAATGCAATTTTACACTACAATTCGTGAAACTTTGGAAGGAATCAGTTAAGTTAATTGTGACATTTCAGACAACGATTATCAGACCGAAAATGTTTTTTTTACAATTTTTTATTTTATTTTTCTAGTTTTTGGTAGTAAAATTATTTGAGAGCCTGTGAACAGGGTGGCTTTGCAGGGGTGACGTCAAACCAGAAATAGACTCCAAACACGGATGAATGGCGGTGAGTTTTATTGCAAATAATAATAAACAAAAAGGTTTAAACAAAACAGGACATGGCAGTTGAGGCCAAAATAAAAAGGTAAACAAAACAGACAACACTAAACAAGATAGTGGACGAACAGACAAACAAGTACCGTGCTGGCACTTCCAGCACACTGTAGCAATTGTTGTTTCAAAACCCCCAAAACTCCTTCTCTCTCCCGTTCTCCACACACAACCTCGAGTAAGTGAAAACATGCTGCTTTTATGCAGCTGTACCGAGACTCGATTGCTAATCAATCATTCAATTGGAGTCTCGGTACAACTGCACGTGAATTAATAAAGGTGTAATTCCCCTTGCTCACATATTATTTTACTTGCACGTGAAGTGCTGTGCAAGCCTCGTGCCTAAATACAAAATATACATTTTAAACACTTGTGCTCGTAACCCATATTTATATCCCGTGTATTTTCTACATAAACACCAACATTAAACACACTACATACAACAGAAAACCCTTATAAACATAAAAGGGCGGGACACATTTCAAGAGAGCCACACTTCATTTTAATAACAACCATCAACATCCACCAGCTATTTTCTCATTAAAATGTTTGTGATTTTTAGGTTAATATAAAAGCAATTCATAAAATGCATATCTACATATACTGTAGAATAATACAAATAATTATGATAATAATTAAACCATTGTTCAAAAGCACTAAGCTCTTTGTCACTGCCATAACACATGACATTTTTTTTTCCCAAATCCCTTATACATGTTTCATGCAAGAATGAAACAGTACTACATTTATAATGTCCAATAACTTAGTATATATCATTTTTTATACATTCCTTTTCAATACATATGTTTACATTTTAATATGAATGCTATATTAAAGTAATAATATTAAATATATACGTTATATAAACCATTTCTATTTTTTTTTATATTAAAAATATATATTGTTTGTATTGTATCCTTGCACAACCACAAGGGAGCGCTAAAGATCTAATTACTGTACAGTCCTGTAACAAAAACACTACATCGATACTGTAAATTGAAATCTTTGTAATAACAAATAAGAAAACCTCATGTACAGTATAACACAATATGTATCCATGTCTACAAAATAATCATTTATCTTAGAGTCCTTGGTCTCAACAAAGAAACTCAGGACACAGTTTGTTATGTGGATATGAACATCTTCAGTTAAATTTATACTGTATGTGCACACTTTTGCAATTTGGGGAATTTTGTATTTTTCACAATGTGTGTCTCAATTGTATTCAAACTTCAGATTTATAACAAGAAAAAGAGATTCTCAAGAATTGTTCACAGAAATAAAATAGACGTGACCAGGAACTAAAAAGATTTGAAATACCTTTACGTGAAACAAACATTAATATAGTCTGGTAGGATGGATTTTCAGCTATTACTTATCTAATTACCCTTTATTAGGTATAATTATGTAATTAGGTGTTTTCATAGCAGTTGGCTAAATCTCATTTTTAAGGACACTTTTGGAACAAGGACTTGGCTGGAAATTAAGAGGGTACAGACCCTATACTTTACCCTTGTATTTAAACCTGCTTGGGTGCTTGTGATAAACACAGCTGGTTCATTGCGTATAAACTGTAACACACAATAGGGCTACAGTAATAGGAGCTCCATCCTTCAGTATTAATGGTTTCATCCCTCGTTGGCTTCTTGTATGTGCGCTCTATTAGTGAAGCTCTTAATCATCAAGTCTTCTTGGAATGTATATTGTTGTTTCCCTAAATTGTTTTTCTCTGTACACAAAAGTTTGAATATGAATGACCACCTTCAGGGAGGCTTTGATGTGAGATGTGCCTCTCATTTAATTTGCATTCATTTCTCAGAAAAAAAAAGGTGTTAAACTGTTGCAAACATATACAGTTTTCAAAAGCTTTTTGTGGATCAAGTGGGAGATTGTCACTATACAAAAAAAACAAAAATGCTGGATAAATATTTCCGCTATCATGCAACCAGAAAGCCTCTGGGCTGGAAGGAAGGAAACACCACAAAACAGTTAAAAAATATATACTTCTATAACGCTTCTGGTAACTTTCATGTCCCTAAGCCTACATATAAATACTGATGTAGGTGATTTTAGCATTTAGATTTTTTTTTACTTGGGAGGTAAAAAAAGTTCTTCACTGTTGAGCTCTGGGGCTAAATCTAAATAGTGAGGATGTGTTTTGGTCGCAGAAGCACAGCGCCTGCACAGATCTGTGTCTGTCAGCAGGGGTGAAGTGATTTACATTTCCACAGGGGGTTAGCTGGAGTGCTTGATGGGGACAATGGCTCTAAACTTAATTCTCTAAGACAACTGATCTTGTGAACATGTCATGCTACTAAAATAGACAGGCATAGTTTAATGACACTTTCACGTTTTTGAAATGCAGCCACTGACTGGGTGATGGTTACCATGTAGCACGAATAAGGTTGGCTGCGTGCGCCTGGAAAAATATTGTGTTTTGCTTGGTTCTCGCTACGTTGAACAGGCAATCGAAATCCAAAATATAGAAGGGCATATTCACAAAGCATTAAAGCAGAAGTGTACAATCCTGGTCCTGGAGGGCCAGTGTCTCTCTTGGTTTTCCAACTGTACCCTAAATTACTTATTTGGACCAAAATAAAGTGCTTATTAGAAGCTTAATTGGTCCAATTAATACAGTTGGAACAAAAACCTGGAGGGACACCGGCCCTCCAGAAGCAGGATTGGACACTCCTGCATTAAAGTGTTAAATAAATAAATGTTAAAAGCTCTACATAAATAACAGGGATTTAGGCGTTCCTGTATGCACCATGTGTGTTCCAGGTTATCTTTTTAGTGTTCCAAAAAATAAATAAGCTCAGGGTGGTAAATTCTTTGTGAATATGGCCCAAAGTATAGGCAGCGTTTGTTAGTGTGGCTTTAACATAAACTCTGTTTCTACAGTACTGCGAATCAACCAAGCAAGAAACAACGTTTCATCCATCTCTCAGATGCATTTCCATTAATTCGTCTGTTCAATACTGTCACATGCAATACATATAGAGCAGGGCTTCTCAAACTCGGTCCTGGGGACCCCCCTGTGGCTGCTGGTTTTCATTCCAACCGAGCTCTCAATTACTTAACTAGACCCTTAATTGAACTGATAATTTGCTTAATTAGACATTTTTACTTGTTTTCAGCTCATAAATAGTTGCAGTTCAAGTTACTTATCAAATATTCTAACTACCTTGAAATATGCAGCTGTTCTGTAGCTGAAAACAAGTAAAAAGATCTAATTAAGCAAATTATCAATCCGTTAAGGGTCTAGTTAAATAATTGAGAGCTCGGTTGGAATGAAAACCAGCAGCCACAGAGGGTCCCCAGGACCGAGTTTGAGAAGCCCTGATACAGAGGATACACCATGAAAATGCATAGTACTGTAGTTATTCCATGAATGAAGAGATCAGAATAATCAACAAGCCCCTGAAGGAATCTGACCCAGCTGTGCTATAAATGCAATTTAGAAAATTACTTCTGGTTATGTATATTATTTAGTTCTAACTGGAAACTAAATATTATGAGCTTTCTTTAATTCCTGGGTTATTCTTAACCGGCTATCAAGATCATAATTGACCAGAAGCATAAATATATCAGAAACGTTTGTGTTATTTTACTAATTTATTTGTATAGTTTTCATTGCATTTTTTGATTTTTTTTTTCTCTGATTCTTACCCACTACAAAAAGAACAGGCTTCTCTGACAGGCCAAACACTTTAACACTCCCTGGCCAAGAACACTAGGGGGAGGTATGATGCTTCATTCTGCCATCTAGGGAGAGCCGTGTGAACTACATGTAACACCTTTGTGTACATGGTTGTAAATGGAAAAACAAAAATCAATAACAACTTGTACCCAACTGTGACCCGCAGGCACGGAAAGACTAAGTACATACAGGAAGCAGTCAATATGGCTACAGAGCGCTTTGGTCGCGTTCTCGTACTGAAAGGGCGTTTTTCTAACAGACTAATACTGATTAGAGGGGCGTTCGTGAGGACAGAAGCCCCTGTTTGATGAGTGACTCATTTCCGTAAGCTGTTCTGTTTCAAACAGACAGCAGCTTTTTCCACTAAAAATAGCAGCTGGGTATGAGCATTGCTCTCTCTGTTCCCCTTTTGGTTGAATTGCTATAAAAAAGAATATTGACATTTTCTTATGTGTAGGGTTAACAGAGTCGACGATTTAACATTACTGCTTCTGACTGGGACAAAAATTTAAGGCTAAAAACTGGGAGAATCCAATTTTTCCCAATACGTCTAGCTGCTCTACTTATGTGGGTAACCAAAAATGGGTCAAAGAGACGAAACCAATCTAGTTGTATTTACTTGTACATTGTTTTTTCTGGTATGTGTAAAACTCTTTGCTGTAGCCCTGTACACACGTCACAGTTCTATGCTTTATTTTCTAAAAGTTTCTAATAAAGTGACCCCAGTTTCAAATTGCTTAAGTTTGGGGATTGACAGCTTGGACTCAGAAGCAGTGAGGACCATGCTTGGTAGAATATCAAATGTATTGTAAAAATACAAAGAATGTATCCTCTTGCAGGGACGACTCTACGTTTTACTGACTCTCAGTTACTCTACTAGTAGAGCAAACTAACCTCTACCCAGCGCTCTGTATATTAGATTTTGATAGTCTGTTCAGTCAATCTGTTTGACTGTAAGAAAAGACAGTTAATGTTTTCAGATTCACACATTCAGATGCAAAACATAACCGTGCTACTCGCCACAACATATCGTCAATTGAGTTAGTGGCTGAGTTGCAAAACATAAAAACAACATCTGCCTCCAATCTCACAGCTACATCTTAACGTCTAATTAAATTACACAGGTTACTGGCTGGTTCTTTGACCTGTAGATCCCAAATTAGGTAACTCTCAGTGACAGTGACAATGGAAATGCAAATGCCAGTTTCACGAGAACATAAGAAAAGTTGCGATTGTGAGGCCAATTAGCCTAGGGATGCTTGGCTCCTAGTAGCTGACTCCAGAGCTTTGTATAGTCAGATTTTAAAGGTTCCCAGTGACTCTGCAGCAATAACATGCCTTGGTAATAATCCATTCCATCGTGACTTTGTGTAATAAAGTGTCTCCTACACTCCGCTCAAACTGTGTCCTGTGGTCGTTTGCCTCTGCCCTTGAAATAGTGACAAGGTTTATCAGCTTTCAGTGCTTTTAAAATTCTATCTGAAGTCACCCTTCTTTGTGCTTTGAGCCCTGGGACTAGTCTGTCCATGCCCACCTCTGCTCTCTAATCGTTGCTATGGACTGGTTTGCTGTCACTGCAGTCCTATGGTTCTGAAGGAGGGGGTTGTCTATTTGCTTTTAGATTATGCAGGCAGGAAGCGGTACAGGCCTATTGCTGTTTTGGGACCTGCTCTATCGGAAAATAAACAAACAGGTTCTGTCCCCACGTGAAGGGGATTGTGGGTAATACATTTGAGTGTACCATAACACTGGGATGGAAACATCAAAGCTGTTACCTCCAGTACAGAGTACCTAAATTAGTTTTTATCCATTTACTCAGGAGAAATACACAAGAAATGTTCAAGCTTCTGATTCCAGTGTTTCCCTCCTGCACACTGTTTTTAGTGCTCTGTCTTTGTGTGCTGACCTTTCTGCCCAACTTGTGTTATTGCTAATCACTGTAGAGCCAAAACAGGAAATCAAGCTTCCTTTGCCCTTCTGTTTAAACTCAATCAACACAGGGATCCAGGCTTTCAATGCACTGGCTTTACTTTTCTTTCTACATAGCTGAAGAAGAGCTTTTGTCAAAAAAATCCTTTATTAAATAATAATAAACCTTTGGTGCATATCCAAAAAAACATTTTATAGAGGTAATACTGTAAGTATTATATGTGTAAAGGTTCACTATTGTCTGGTTTTACAGACCTTGATTAACACTAATCTCGGTCTGCAGTACCAAATTTAACATCAACCCAAAGTGCTCATTAGGGTTTGTGAAACCAACCCTATCATGCGACAGATCTACTTAAATAATACCGCATTTTTAAAAAAGAAAACTCAAAAAAAACTAAAATAAAAAGAATTGTAGAGATATTTGGTTTCCCCTATATGGGGATATATTTACACATATATACATATATATATATATATATATATATATATATATATATATATATATATATATATATATATATATATCTTTTTGTTCACAGTCACTCAAGGTGGGGCTGTTTAGAAATATATTTTTAAATTATTCTGATGAATTATATTGCTCATCAATGCTGGAGACAGAAGTCCTCTCTATCTATCGAAAGAGCAGGGATAGCACAAGCAATGGTAATAAATGCTTCTATATTGCCCACCAACATGCTTCAAACTCTGGAACCATCCCTCCCTCTAGGGGGGGTGAGGAAATAGTTCAGCATCCATACCCATCCAATCCCAGTATTCGCTTACTGCACAAAGTCAAGGGGCATTGGCATTCCTGCTAGGGACACAGTGGCAGTACACTCACTCATCTGGTAATGAGTATTCATTTGGATATTTTAACAAGTACCACTCCTTGGTTCAGCTAGGAAAACATGCTGATTGAGCCACATTGAGCTCTTAGGTGCCAGACCAGCCCTGTCATCAAAGGGAAATCCGAGAAAAAAATAACCAGCACCATTAATCACCGTGGAAGGCAGGAAAATCAACTGCGTGAGTTCAGCTCACCCTGCAAAGAGGTTTTAAAACAGGTGCGCAGCTTGATAGCAGTAAAATTGACATGTGTTAGATATCTGAGTTATACTAACTAATGTATTATTCATGTATTTTATATTCAATCTGGATTACACCCTGATGACTTGTTAAAAACCAGTAGACCACTATTGGCATCAATAGAGCTCTCAAAAACATGCCAAACTTATATCTTATATTAACCTATCCCCCTGCAAAGAAATAAAACATAGGACACATGTGGTACTTCATCAATCTACTAGGGCCAGAGTGTTGCAGGGGGACAGGATAATGGTTACACACTGGTGTACCTGATGTTCTTAGAGCTTATGCACATTTTCTGAGAGGAATAAAGCAATTGAAATGGTATACTACAAACATGAAACAACTTAGTTACTGGAAGGAGCTTTTCAATTCTGAGTAGTTTATTTTCTGTTAAAATGTTTAGATTCTTTTTAGCACGTAGCCTTTGCCCCTTCTTCAAGCGTTGTAAAATCAGATAAAATCAAATAATGGCTGGTAATGGGAACTTTTAATGTTGCAAGTGAAATACAGGTAAACGTACTTGATAGTGTATTTTAGAATAATAACTTGTGCACATGTGACAGGGTAGAGTGACGGCCCAGGCTGGCTACCAGCAGGAGTTAGACCCAGGGACATAAAGCTGCAGTGCTGTTGCACACTTTATTAAACCAAGCACAAAACAGCACAGGGGGCAAAAAAAAAAAGTTAAAAGAAAAGAACAAAAAACTCCTCCATCAAGCAAAGCCTCTCCTCACATTTTATACATGTGACCACTCTCCAGTTAGCATCAATTACCTAATTGGGGAACGGCCACACCTATGATTGCTGGCAGGGACAGATTTAACCCATCCCTGCTAATCTTACATTCCCCCCCCCCCCCCCCCCCCCCCCCCAACATTATAGTCACACTATATACCATATAATTCCCATATTTTTTAACCTACTTTGTGATACTTCAATAGTTTTACAATAATTTTCCTTTTATAAGGGGAAGATTAAATGTCCTTCCACTTGTAGGAAGTTATTACATGTGAAGTTTTATAAGAATGTGTTTCTCTACTGCGGTGGAGAGTATGAACAACGATAAGCAAATGATTTATGTGTGGGAAAGCAGGAAGGGGTAACACTTCTGTAAAATAAAATATGTACATTGTTTTTGCGGTGACTGCCCTGTGGTGGTCATCCTGGCCTATCAGATTGCGCCATCTGGACGCAGCTGACCTATCAGAGCACAGCAGGACACTGAAGAGGAACAGAAAGGAAGTCAGGGCAGCAAACAGCAGCGGCCCTTGCCAGCTTGATCTGTTAACATTTCCTGTTCATCCTCCCGGCCTTCTGACATGCGATAAGGTGGGGCTAACGTTATATTCATCACTATAGAAAGATTCAGAGGTGCATATGAGGCCTTTATTACAACAACAAAATATATGTTACCAGTCATAATGAAAACTGTTTGAAAAAGATGTCAGTACAGTAAATTAATTCACTATTCTTTTACTTTTCCAAACCAGGGTTTCTTTTACTTTTCCGAACCGGGGGTCTCAGGTCAGTGAAATGAACTTGGAGGTCTCAAATGAGACCGAAATTCTAAATCCACCAGGCAATTTGGCAGCTTCAGAGAGACAGTGGAGGTTTTCAGGCCAGGATTAAGCTGTATTCACTCACAGAGCTATGAATGAAAGCTGTGAAGGTGGTAGCCAGTGCTATTTTAGATTTTGAGTGCATAGTCACTTTTATAATTTTAAAATGTATCAATATTGTATGCTTTTGTATTTCAGCTGTTCTGTTTTGCTCAGTTAAGTTATGCTGTTTATGTAAATGTGCAAAAAATGCCCTTTTAGTGATTTATTAGCAGAGAATTACTCTTGTAACAGTTTCATGGTAAAGCATCAACAGGGAATTAGCACCAGCTGACCTGCAGTTCTTTCAGATGCCCATTTGGCTGCCTGTAAATGTAAAGAATCCTACTGTTATCCAAATAGAATGTTCCTGTAAATCACAACATATTAAAAGTATCGACAACCCTTATCAAAATGATTTTGGATACGAGCCAGGTGAAAATCTGAAATCAAGTCAATGGTTGTAAAAAAGCAGACAAAAAGGGGAAGGAAAACATATGTCAAATCAGGTTCTATGAGTCAGGTATCCCTGTTACAGGAAGATAAAGGCAGTGTGGACTGCAAGAGAATGATTCAGATGCAATCAGGTCTGGAGGTGCTCAGTGTGAACTTATTTCTGCATGATGAAGTTCCATGCTCTTCCAGCATTCTTTATAGAGGGACAATAATACCTCAAATGTTAATGCAGGATTATTTGCTACACCTACAAAATTATCTTCAATGGAGCAGTGACCAATCATTTGAGAGTGCACAGTAATTATACCCCTAAATCCCTCACCTCAGCAATTCAGTTCAGGAGAACTGATGGTCAGTGGGCATCCTCCGGTTCCAAGATCAAGTTAATTGTCTGTTTAACCCAGGAGCTTGATAGCTACCTGCCAGACTTGCAAATGTCTGCATGAGCTCCCAGGTTCCTGGCCAGCAGGGTCTGCAGACTTGTGGGAAAACAGGAACGCCAGAGCAACTGGAATGATCCCTGCAGATTCCCCTGCTCAGATCGACATAGCCAGGGCAAGGACCTGACTATATGACTAACCCTGCACACCACACAGTGCCTTTAGCAGATGAGCCAATCGGGGACCCCAAGCCTCTGATGTATTTTGCTAACAAGTCTGTTAAGGTTTCCTCAGGGTAACATACTGGTATTATAATTACAATAAAAGGCCATGGAAAATGGCTCCAGTCCTGCGTATTGCTGGTAGGCTCACACTGCTCTGTGAGTGAGCACACCTTAATCCCGGCCTTAAAGTCCATTCTTTTTTTATGGCAGGTTTGTGCTTTAGCTCAGGAGCGAGGCTAACCTGGGAAACATTAAAATCGAAGCCTCAATAGTTGAAATGCCTGACGGTGAATTAGCAGTGTGCCCTCTAGCATCCCAATATTGCCATGGGTTCTAACTACTACCAGCCAGGGGTGAATGTGTTGCAATCCTTTGTACAGCATTGTTAAGAATCGGTTTAAATAAAAGAGCTCACTAAGTCAACAGCTTCTTGGTTTCTCATGCTCGGCTCACGGTGTCTGCCCAGTGTCTTGTTATCACAGCCCTTGGTGTGTTATCTCAGAGTCCAGGGTGTCTGCTGTCCCAGCCCTTCTAGGAAAGAGGGAGCAGGACTCAACTCTGGAGGCAGATAAGGGCACTCTTTTCAACAGCAGCAGGGTGTTTACAGGACGATCACACTTAACCTGTCAGTCGCTGGTACAGACCACAGTGTTACTGGCTGTATTTTGCATTTTTAAGATATGAATAAAACTATTGTAATGGTTTAAAACAAGGCAAGAAACAACAGTTAAAATATTATTCTTGCAGTTGTTTATTGCTGGGTTTATACTGCAAAATGAATTCCATTCCTCTTTCAAAGTTTTCTTAAAACAAAATGCCTCCATAACTTCTTAAAAACTTGGGGATGAAACTATAGGAAACAAAATCAAATGTTTGTCCACTTGACTTGAATTTGGTGCTTATTTCAGATGCAATGCTGGCGCACGCCAGGAGAGCTTATCCTCATTGCTCACCTAAATCCTGACCTGATCAGCCCATCGTTCAGTCCTGGGTGTCTCTCAAGCAGAGAACTTATGTGGTGGCTTTGTGATGTAGATTAATGTCCGCTAATGACCACCAAACACATTTTACTTGTGAGACTCAAACACAGGCCCCTGAATATGTGCAATTGAAAAGGTGGTTTTGCGACACATTATCACCAGGCCTGGGTCTGAGACCAGTAAAACTCATTACACTAAATCTGGTATATGGTAAATGGTTTTTATGACCCCAGTTTTCCACTGCATGATCATTTTCATATACTATAAGAATATTGTTAAATTGTCACATTAAACATTTCCCACAAGTATTTTCTTAATTGCAAACCGTAAAGATTTTATGAATGCATTGCCTTATCACTTTGTGACCATATGGTAAACTCTCATTAGAGTTAAATTTTGTGCCTAATTTGAAGGGTCTTTTAACCAAACAACTGCCTACTAAAAACAAGATAATGTTTGTATCTGTATATATACTGTATATACAGCTGTAGTCAAAAGTTTACATACCCCAATGGAAATTTAGAATTTCTATAAATTTCTAAATAACAAAGAATTTTTGGAAGAATCTTTTGTAGCAAATGTTTTGGTTTTGTGGATGGGGAAAAAAAAAGGTTACAAGAAATAGTCTACAATCATTTATTTCAGCAATTTTTTTTTTTACAAAACTCCAAAAATGCTAATTCAAAAGTATTCACACCCTTTGATGCTATGATAGTATTGTCTACAAGGTGCTAGACATTTCAATATAATAATGCAGAATCTAATTCTAGAAAAGTCTAGAAAATGCTGGATTGTGGGTGAACATTCTTACAGAGTATAAAAGGGTTAGGCATAGGATGACTGCTGTCATTATCAAGAAGTCAATATGGGGAAAAGTAAAGAGCTATCTGAACACTTTAGGCAGAAAATAATTTAATGTCATAAAGCTGGAGAAGGATACAAGAAGATTTCCAGGCATTTGAGTATCCCAATTTCAACTATTGTTTCTATTATCAAGAAATACAATACTCATGGTTCTGTCACAATGCCCACTCAGTCTGGAAGAAAGAAGGTTCTTTCACCAAGAACAAGTAGAAGAATTGTGAGGAAGGTTAATAACAATCCGAGATTGACTGCCAAAGATATTCAAAGTGAATTGTCTGCAAGTGAGACTGGGGTTTCCATTTCAACCACAGGTCGAGTATTGCATGGTGAAGGTCTCAATGGTCTCAGGCCAATGAAAAAGCCACTCTTAGGAAAACGTCACAAGGGCAATCACTTAAAGTTTGCAAAACACCATTTGAATAACGGATAGGAGTTCTGGTCAAAAATTGAGCTATTTGGTCCCACTGATAGTATTTGGAGGAAGTCTGGTGAGGCATACAAAGAAAAGAACATCATACCTACAGTCAAGCATGGAGGTGGTAATATCCTTCTATGTGGCTGTTTTTACTTTAATGGCACAGAAAATTTAGTTCCAATAAAATGGAAACCCATGGTAAAATGGATTCCATAGCATACCAAAAGATAATGGCCAATCATCTGAAACCCTCCGCTACAAAACTTGGTTTAAAGTGCAACTGGATGTTTCAACATGACAACGATCCAGAGCACACATCAAAATCTACTTCAGAATGGTTAAAGAAGAATAAAATCAAGGTTCTGGAATGGCCTCGTCACAGTCCTGATCTAAATCTAACTGAGAATCTTTGGTATGAGTTGAAGAAGGCTGTGCACAAGAGAAGTCCTCAGAATTTTAATGAACTGGAACAATTCTGCATTGAAGAATGGTCATAAATCACTAAAGAAACATGCCAAAAGCTCATTGACAAATATCCTAATCATTTTAAAAGAGGTTATTAGGTGCCTCAACTAGACATTAATTTAATTTTCCTTGTCAGATATGGATACTTTTGAATTAGCATTTTTTTGAGTTTTGCTAAAAAATGGCTGAAATAAAGATTTTTCCTGTAATTATTTGTTTTTGAGAAATCTTTAGAAATTATACATTTTCATTGGGGTATGTAAACTTTTGATTACAACTATATATACTCAGTCTTTACTGTATGTATTCTTGCATACCATCTCCACACCAGAACTGCATTAGCAATATGTCCCTATGGCCTGAAGTCAGGAGCCCTCTTTGCATTGAAACTAGATACTCCAGAATACATGCTATATTGTGTAACATAAACACGGTGCTGGCTGACGTTTTGTTAAGAGGGTCCCAGGTGTGTAGTTAAAAGCTCGACCGCTGTCTCTTTAAATGTGATTTCCTTCAATTGTAGCGATGTAGTCGTGATCAGGAAAAAGGAAGCGAAACCAGAAACCGAGGGGCCGAGCTATTTAAAATAGCCTTCTGTACAGAACACTGGTACTAGAGCCAGCCCTGCTGTCAGCAGAGATAGCTGGGGAAATAATGTCCAAGAGAAATAGCAGGCAGAGAAAATAGACATGGATATATTTTGTATATTTATTGTTGTTATTATTATTTAATTTGCACAAATCAGGCAGCAAGGAAAATTGCAAGGATAAATAATGAATAGAGTAGAAAAGGCGTCGATCTGCAAATTCTTCAGGAAATACAGAGTCATCGGCCATTGAAAATATTTAGTCTAAATCAATATACAGGTTTATAACGCATTTTCCTTTTAAGTAATACAGATGTTGCTAAAGGAAGAGAGGTTGACGTTTCCTCCACGAGGACAGGCATTTTAAAATTTAAATTATCAAAACAGGTACACATTTTATTTATACATAATTTTGTAAACGAAAAAACAAAACAAAACAAAACAAAAAACACACCTGAATATATGATGCCGGAACATGTGTGGAAGTGTTTCCATTAGTCAAAATCGCTCTTAAAACAAACTGCTAGTTTGGGTATATTTTGCTACAGCAAACTGTTTTCAAACAGTCAGCATTGGCGCCTCCAAGGAAAATTTTGGGAATGTCATCGGCAATTGAGAGAAAGACCCTAGACACAACAGAGTAAGTAAACGCGCGTCTTAATTGTAGTTTTTTCTACAGGCAGCGTAATAATTATTGTGCCGTTATTTTAAATTGCAAAATAATGGTCTAGAACACATGCACTGGTTTTGCAGTGGTGTTCTTACTGGTTTTGTGATGTTTATTGAAAAGTCCCTCAGAACTGACCGGAACATCTATATTTACACATTGGTTCGATGGTCACGTCCGATTGAAACATTTTTGTGAATTTGTGCAGCTTGTGAAATAAATTCCAAATTATTTGCAAGTAAAATTTAAAAATAGATGAAATGCTAATAAATAATACAAATGAAGGTGCATGTTTAAACGCAATTGTTCGGATTATACCAGTAAAACTCTTAGTAGTCGTAGTAATAATAATAATAATAATAATAATAATAATAATAATAATAATAACAACTTTAAACTGAATGCATACAGGTAGCCTACATGTGTGCGATATTCTTTGGGTTTGTATATTTCAGTAGAAAGATTCTAATATAGCGGTTGTAAGGGATTTAATTGCGGGCTTGCTTTGTAACTCATATTAAAAACCAAAAACACCTACAAATACAACTTATTTGTTAATTAATCAACCATAAACCTTGATACCAATGCAATTAATTAATAAAGAAATTAATTAAATCAGTCACATTTGTTAATAAACTTGTCGTTTGTTATGAACTAAACGTGTATGTGTGTGTGTGTGTGTGTGTGTGTGTATATACACACACACACACACACTATGATATATATATATATATATATATATATATATATATATATATATATATATATATATATATATATATATATATCATAATATATAATATATATATTAGGCAGTGTCTTTCACTTCAATGAGTGAAGAAATTGCATTTACAGTAACACGCTTTAAATGTGTTATTGTTAGGAAAAATAACATAAGGTTAAAAAACGCACAGGTGACACAACATTAACATTTTACTGTATTTTTGTTTTTTGTTTTTTTAAACTGACAAGTGTAATAAAGTAATAGAAACATTTGCTGGCTTTATTGCAGTTTTACATTATATTAAACATAAGTGATTTATTATTTTTGTTTAAAAGTGTACATTATTTATTGTACTGTATGTCTGTTTTTAATGGGGCAGCAGGTACCTCTTAATAGATACATGAATTGCTTGGAATGGCTGTATTTTAAATGTCATATTACAGGGGAAGCATATTACAGAGTACAAAGAAAACAATATTTCAAAAGGAGAGAATAATTTTCACTGTAAATCACATAGGCAACACTAAGCACTTCAGCAACACTAAGCATAAACACCTGAAGTGAAAAACAGCATAAGGGGCTGGAATGGCGTTTGCATTCCATTTCATTCTTTTGGAAACCCTGACATCTAGTGGTCATTGACAGTAGGACATTTAGTTGACACAATAGTATCTGTCTTTATCATTACTTTACTTTCAATCTTGTTTGTCTTATTACTTAATAGTTAGGTATATTTTTATTCCATGTATAGTATTTACACCAAGTAAAACTCCCAATTTAACTTCAAGAATCTCTACAGGGGCATGGATTAAATAAAAATGATGGCGGCAACAAGTATAGTTATAGCACTGAAATCAACTTTGATTGAATTCAGGTGAGGGTGAGCATATGAAAGGCTTGGGCTCTTGACTGAATTGGATGGTGTTTGGTTTATCTGCAGTGTAAATGATTAAAATGTCTAATCTGTGTCCAGGGAGCCCGTGGATGAGGTGCTGCAGGTGCCCCCCTCCCTCCTGACCTGTGGGGGCTGCCAGCAAAGTATTGGGGAGCGCTTCTTCTTAAAGGCCATCGAGCAGTACTGGCACGAGGACTGCCTAAGCTGCGACCTGTGTGGCTGCCGGCTGGGTGAGGTGGGGCGGCGGCTCTACTACAAGCTGGGGAGGAAGCTCTGCCGTAGGGACTACCTCAGGTAAAGCAGGGGACTGGGGACACTGCCTCTGCTGCAAGGGCTACCTCAGGTAAAGCGGGGGAGGGGAGGGGCACTGCTGTTGGAGGGCCTGCAGATAAAACAAGATAATGAACTAGGAGGCTGTGTGGTCCAGTGGTTAAAGAAACAGGCTTGTAACCAGGAGGTTTCCAGTAAAAACCTGGACTGGATTGGGTCTCGAGGGCCAAAGTTGAGTGGTAGATGTAAGTAGATGTAATTTGAAGATACTTCATCTTGAATGGCTGCTGAATAACAAATGGGGTTATACTGCAGCACTGATCCTCATAGAAGCGTCTCTGTTCTTGTTGCAGGTTGTTCGGTCAGGATGGGCTGTGTGCGTCCTGTGACAAACGGATCCGAGCGTTCGAGATGACGATGCGCGTGCGGGACAAGGTGTACCACCTGGAGTGCTTCAAGTGTGCCGCGTGTCAGAAGCACTTCTGTGTTGGGGACCGGTACATCCTCATCAACTCAGACATCGTGTGTGAACAGGACATCTTCGAGTGGACCAAAATCAATGGCATGCTCTAGACTGGCTCCAGGCCTCATAGTGAATGAACTTCCCGTGTGGCAGCGGACTTCTATCTCTGGGCGTTTTGCTTCTTGTAAACCACAGTGCAGGATGGAGGAATTCCCTTGTGTTTTTGGTGGGGTATTTACTGAGAAGGGAAAGAATGGAGGAACCACTGCCAGCCTTTCTGACAAACAAAGAGGGACATTTTCTTTGTATTGTGGTTGGATGTAGAGTGCATATTATTCACTCTATTACAATGCAATAAAAAAAGAAGGGATTTTCCTGCCAAACCCCCTTATTATAAATTATTCTAGAGGGAAAGAAGGAATTCCTTAAGGATGGAAATGACTCACGGCAGTTTGATGCGTTCCACGTTTAGATAAAGTTTATAATCCAAGTTTCGGCTACACTGATGAAGGCACAAACCAAATTGTTGTCGGCCTGACTTATAGGTTTTATCTTATATTTTTAGTTAAGCGTGATTTGAAGTTATGATTTAATATTAGCTTAATATAAACTGATTTATAAATGACAAATACATTTGTTTTATTTGGGGGGGGGGGATATAACAAAGGCCTCTTTAATTAAACATATTGCATAGTCTATATAATATAACAGACAGCTATGCAATGGGCATCTTATTAATCTGAAAGTAAAACCTGGAATGGCTCAGACTGCTTTACTCTGTCCCTCTTATTCTCCAGCAGGCGCGTTCCTCATTGCAGCTATTGTTTAATGGGCTCTGAATGTTTCACAGCTGAAGGGTGTGTTTAAAGGGTGCTTTCAAGCACTCATTGTAATAATATATATTATTTTAGAAAATAAAGGGTGAATCAATGTTTTATCTGTATTCACAATGTAATCTTTTTAAACAAATGCTATGTTTTATTGATAACCATTGATATGACAAAGGACAGATGTTACATTGTGTGAAGACAATAATAACTACATGTTTCTCCCTTTTGTGTTGATGATGATTTTGCTTATACTGACATCTGGTGGTACAAATTTGTAATACATGCAAACCAAGCTGGTGTATTGCAGTGTAGACCTGGGCTGTTTCTGGGGGTACGTAATCTGCTTTCGGTATCACACACTGAGGCCCAGATTTATAAAAGGATTCATTGCGCATGTTTTATGACACTAAAACAGGCGCTGAGGGTTCTGATTCTTGGATGGGATTTGTAAAACGCACGCTGTACAACATAGTGCTGTACAACAATGGAAGGGTTATCCACCCGTTTGACTGCTATGGATGTAAGTAAATAAAACTTATTGTTTCTGAAGTTTGAAAAGTCTGTATGCTTGGAATTATTCTATACAAAATAAGAAGTTGAACTAATATGTGAAGCACAGTAACTGGATGATGTGTTGTAATGTAAGCAACCTACTACAAACTCTGAAGTGGTACATTTGTTTATTAAGAAGCCACTGCTCATTCCATATTTTATTCATTTGTCCTGCTGATGTATTTCGAGTTTAACGCATCTTCATGTGTTACAAGCACTGCTTGTACCAAAATCTCCAATTCCATATTGGTAAATTTCAGTTTTTGTTTCTGAGCATTCTCATCACCATGGCTACCAGGCTGAGGACTTTGTGTGCCATTCATTTTCTTTTGGAATGTGTAGCCTACACACGCAGGGTTGACCCAAACCCGCTATTTATTGTGAGAGGTGTGTAATTCTCCACCGCTAATCGTGGTAAGGAGTATTTAAATTGGTTGATTGCATAATTACCTGCTTTAATTAGTCTTATAAAATAGGTTGTTCCTTTGACGATGAGTGAGGCCGTCCTGCTCGCGCACATTACCTTGCTTTTTGAGGTTGGTTTCTCCCCTTTATAAATTTAGGCCTGAATTTGTAATTTGTGGGGCATCATATCAGTTTCACCACAAGAGGGTGCTTTAAGACTGGAATAGACCTATAATAATGTACACCACCATCTGCAAAAATCCCCAATTCCCGACTACAGAGTGTTCAAGCAGAGGCCTTGTCGTTGAAAGGATTGATCATTCAGACCAGGCAAGTCTCTCACACCTGACAGGGACTCCCCGTTTAATTGTTCCTGTTCTTGAAGAGGTGACTGAAAACTCAATATTTTATCAAATGAGTCGAGCTGGACTCTGATAGGTTTAGCTCTGGTTACAAAGGAAGTCAGTATTGTTAGTTTGTATTATATTATTAACATAATTCTGAGTAAAAATGTTCACAGTTCTACCCAAGGCAGGAGGGACTTTAAAAGCAGGTGAAGTGATAATTGCTCAGTAGAATATCCCTCCCTCATGTTTTAATGGCTTTGGAAGTTAGTGTTTCTTCACAGTTGCAACATTAAACATCTTGTCAAAAACATTATTTTTACAATACTACCATTGTCTATCCTGTTAACTTATCTATTTATTTATGAATTGACACTGATTGTATGTCCATTCATAAAAATACAGGGGCCAATGTAAGGATACGTGCAAAGTGATTTGCGGCCAAAAATCGTGTTTAGGTAGCATAAAGTGGGACTTCAGCGGTCACTAAAAATGCAGTGTGTTTGTTAAGAATGGTTTTCACCTGCCGTTCTGCACCCGCTATCAAATGAGCACTTTACCATCATCGTGATTGTAGCTCATTCTTTGTGCGTGAGTAATTTGCATTGCTCTTATGCTTACACAGTGCCACAGCGAAAAATAATTGCTTGGCCTCTTGGCAATTTGGATTTTGCAGCTGCAACTGTTTGCACTGCGCCTATCCTTACATCAGCACCACAGTGTACAATGATCCCTACTACAAATGCATACGAATGAACACAAATCAACAGCTTGAAACTAACCATTTCAATCGTTTTGACCATGTTGCTCAAATCACAGTGGGTGGAAATGCTGTTTGATAGCTGCCTGGCCTTGCTTTTAATACATGCAAATTACAGTAGATGGCATATGGGGAATAAGGAAGTAGATTTCATTTAAAAATAGACCTACCCCCTCTTGTAGATCAACATGAATTCTAAAAATGATAGAACATTCAAATGAAACCACCAATATGCATCAACACTTAAATCTTAGGTTTATATATGAATACAAGAGGAATCGATTAATCCCAGTTAGCGACGTCTTCCTTGCACACATTTCGGATGTCAGTTTTACTCGCACTATTGAAAAAGAAATTGAACAAACTGTTCTTGAGTATTTATACAGCACAGGACTTCTCATAAGAAGACAACCGTTTTTCACGTGGACTGTTATAGTAGTTTTGTGTGTTACTCATGCGTGAGCAGAGGCATCACCACTCAAACACTTTTGCACTCCCACTAGCCCCCAACCCCACCCCTGTCTGGCACCAGTGAGATTACAACAACAGGGTTAGATTGGCATTGTGGGTAGGCTGGTGGTACAGCCATGGCACCCAAACAGGGCAACCAGGGAGAGTGAGAGGGGGGTATACACCTCAGGTCCCATAGCACTATACTCTCATCTTTATCAGTGTTATTGCGCCAATACTCTGTTTTATGTTGTAGATGTATATATATATATATATATATATATATATATATATACACACACACACACACACACACACACACACACACACACACATAGGGTCAATCGTAATTCACACAACATTGTTGACATTGTTTACAATTCTGCTTAAATGTTGATGTGATTGAACAACCCTCTGGTGGCCAAATGGTGTGTAACAGTGTGTCTTTGTCATACACATTTTTCTGCATATATATATATATATATATATATATATATAAATTACTGTATATAAGCTACATATCGTTTCACTAGTCCAGTAATGCGCCCCACATGTTTTGAAACAGCTCTTTCTGCTCTGGTGCCAGAAGACGTGGGTGGTTTGTGAGAGTGCCTTTGAGTTGGCCTCTCTCTGTGCTTTGAATGGGTTTCATCCCCCCTGCCTTCAAAGAAATTCGATGTGAAGAGCTGTTTGGGAACCAGAACCAGCTTCTCTCATCCTAGCGCTGTCTGTGACCACGTGACCACCCAACCACAGCCGCTGACATCATCATGGCAACTGGCCCAGAAAAAGCAATCGCAAATCATCAATTTAGATACGCGCCGTCTCAGAGACACTGGTCTGGCTAAAAATACATCAGTCATTTTGATACGATTATGCTGTTGTTGTTAAACTACACTACCAAAGTTTGCTTACAAAGGTATTGGCATAAATAACATAAATATGATAGGAAGAATATGTGTTCATACCCTCTACAAATCATAGTATTCTCATTCATTGCTGGGCTACAAGGAGTTATGTAGCTAAGTATTACGATTCACAACCACGTCATTGTCATAATACATCGTAGGCACTGGTATTGATGTGATACAATTGTCTTTGTATCACATAGATTTTTTTATGATACATCGATATTAGCTATACTGTTGAATTATTCTTACTATTATTATTCTTAATATTATTCTTATTATTCTTATTATCATTTACAGACTACCTTGCCTAAATTTACAGAGGAGTCCAAGATTAGTGCTAATCTGGGCCTGTGAAACCAGCTGTATATCATATAGTAATATCATATAGGATGCTGTAGGATGAAAGTTGATTTTCACCCCACACAAGGTCAGAGTGGACAGAAGCCTCATGTTGTGGATATATCAGTTTGTATTGTACAGCACCCTATACGATATATATTATATATCATCTATCAAGATTTGTCAGTCAAACTAACCCCCCTTCCCTGCCTCTTATTAACTGCAATCCTCTTTCTTCGGAATGGATAAAGAGAGTTAGATCCAGTGGGTGATAATTGCAGCCTGTGGCTGTGGGAGGAACAGCATTTCTGAGCAACGCTAATAGAAAAGAACAAGTGATTTGTGTTTGGATTGTAAAAGGAGCGTGACCACATGAAGAGGACGAGTGAATGAAGAAAGAGCAGAGCGGTTCCAAAGCCCTTGTTTACGACTTTCTGATGCAGTGCCACTTTGGGGACGACACAAGAATAAACAGGACCCGGGCCAGGCAGCTTTATGGAAATGATCAACTCTTTGTCCAAAATCTATTTGTTAAAGTTGTTTAAATTATTCTCATCTTAAATGACAAACATAATGATCAATTGTGCATTTCTAACAAGTTTTCAAACTTTGAAATATCTCTGAAGGTGCAACAGCACTAACATAGTAGCCTGCTTGCCTTCATTTTAGTACACCAGTACTGTTTCATTCACATTTTACAATATAATTGCTATCAGTAATCTACAAAATATATAGAGTACCATATTGTGCAGAAAACCCTAATATTTCCAGCATAGTAGCATATTGTGGTGGCTGTGTGGTCTCACCTGGCTGCAGCACCTGGCTGAACCCTGAGTCCAGGAACCACTGCAAGTTTGGCAGCATCCTTCCGAAGGTTTCAGGCTTCATGTATACACCGTCCAATTGTCACAACTGTCTTTTCAAGTGGAAAAAGAAGAAGTGCCTGTTTTTAGTCACAAAGTCCTCAAAAATGAGATTAAATGCAGACAAGAAGGGACGTGGCCATCCACAAGTATGAGGCCTTTCCCACCACAGCATAAGGCACTGGGTCACTATTTGGCAGTGAGGAACTCCACTGGTTTCTCATTGTGGCTTCATTGTTGGCACATGAGGAGGGCCAGATAATGACCCAGAGTTTTGTACACTGTAGTGTAAATGAGCTATGCCTTGCATGACTGAGTTATGCACATGGCATCCCTATGTACAACATACCCCTTTTGAAAGTCAGTTTCAATCACATTGGCTAAGAAAACAGAGATGACAGATAGACTGACTATTAGCTTTATGTTTGCAGGTGATTTTGTATTAAAGACTATGTAGATTCACTCGGAGTGATAATGTCCCTGTAGCCTTGCTTTAACACTGGAGAAAACTAAAATATGTAGTTGAAATTAATGATTACTCATCAGACAGCTCTAGTCAGAATAACTTTCACAGGGGCTCATGTCATATTATGTAGCGTTTAATGCATTCTGGGTAATGTAGCCCGACAGTATACTGTAAAGCATAAACAGATTTGAAGCACTTGAGATATACAACCACCGAGGAGTTTATGCTTTTAATCATGAAACATCAACTTAAAGAAATCTCTAGATGCACTTTAGGTCATATTTCTGGCTATAAGAAGTGCCAGTATGCAAGTCTTTGAAATATAGAAGACGTGGTTCTGCGTACCGGTAACTACCAGCTCACTTTAAGCACTGCCTACGACTAAACTTGCCTCAGACTGTCTGGCTGGTGAACTGTCCTCCTTCCGCAGGCATTTGTTAGAATTATTGGGGGCAATGCTGGGCCAAAGCATAATTATAGGACAGGGGACTCTGACAGAAACTGCTACGTTGTACCTGCTTGCGTCCTCCGCTGCAGCGCCAGAGTTTGTTAAACTGAAGCTTGGTGGCCTCAGCCCAGTTTCCAGTGGACCAGCGTCCCCACCACAAAGCCACCACCGCTATAGGCTTCAATTATCACCAAATCCAGAAGCACTTGGCTCAGGGCAGGAATGGAAATTTGGGAATTTAAAGGCTGCTGTGGCTAAGGGACTGTGCAGGGATCAGGGGCTGGAGTACAGTTCATGGGAAGTTGATGTGTGTTGCTAGAGAATGAAGGTTGGGCATCACTACCCTGTTGAGCCTGCTGGTCAACACTCCTAACCAATGAGAAGTCTGGAAAGTTGGGGACTCCAATTGGCTGTTGCTTAATGACAGTCCTGGGTATATTTAAAGGTGGGAACCTTTCAGTTGGTGATGTAGCTATAGCAGAAGCCCCAGACACAATTTTAACCATGCAAACCCCCTCTTGTCTTTAACATGAATGAACTGTAGAAGTTTGTAGAACCCCAGCCCAGGGTGTCTAACAGCCATCTAAAATCTAAAGGGGCCTCTCTTCAGGTCCTGATGGCAAGCTGTGAGCTGGCATAGCCTCACAAAAGGAGAATCCCAGCTCCAGAAAGCCTTTGATGCTGCTCTGAGATGTGGTTGAGTGAGTAATGATGATACATCCCCCAGCAGTCCCACTTCCCTGCACATTCTGCTGAAATGAAATATGTGCAGAGGATTTTTTACTTGAAAACCACAGGTGCCCAAAAACACTCCAGGAGAGGAGATTCTCCCTGAGAGATGCTAGCAGCAATTCAATGGGAAGTCATTACTAATTCTGCTCTCTCTCTCTCTCTCTCTCTCTCTCTCTCTCTCTCTCTCTCTCTCTCTCTCTCTCTCTCTCTCTCTCTCTCTCTCTCTCTCTCTCTCTCCTCCTCCTCATTCAAGTCTCTACTTCTCTCTCTCTCTCCTCTCTCTTCCCTCTCAGCTCTCTCTCTCTCTCTCTCTCTCTCTTTAAGTTTCCACTGCAGTGCACAGTCAATTCTCTAGATGGGAGTAATCCCTCCCTATTACTACTAAGGTAGGCCAACCCATGTCTTCAGCATATCTTGCAAATGAAAAAGTACCAGGAGCAAAAAAAGATTTAGTCAGATTTTCCATTACCTTACCATGTGATAGTTGGACTTGTACAAAGTGGCAATGGCAGCTACAATGGTACTGTATGAGGCTGCTGGTGGTTGAATAGTCTACCCAAGAGGTAATGTTTTCGTAATCTGACATGCCACATATTGTAAGAACCAATACACGATGGTAGGTCATTTCAGTACAAGAGTTCTATTATGTTAGGACCATTGTACAATCTTTGTTGCAAATCCATTTCTATTCTGCAATTTGGTAATCTGTGAATCAAGCATTTAGGAAGCTCATTCGTAATTATACATTCAGTGGTAGAATATGTAGTATGAAATTAAACTTTCTTTGACAAACATTTCGACTAGTCTTTCTGGAGTGCGGCAATGTAAAAGCCCTGCCAGAGTAATGTGTGGTGTGTGTGGGGAATATTGTGCTGGCAGGGAGGGGGTTAATTCCTCCCTACCAGAAACACAGGTGGGAATGAGGCTGGGGCTGTAAATTGAATAATTGATTATTAACCCTTGGCGGTTTCAGAGGATAACAGGTTGAAAAGACACTGCATTGCAAAAGTCACTCAGTACTGCATCTCCACCCCACCCCTTGTTCGCTATATTTTTCACATACCTCTTCATGGTCGTGCATACAGATAAATCCTCTCCAGATCACTTGTTTTATCGCCAAACTCCTCAATAATGCGATCCAAGTCATTATTTTATTACTATAACATCTCAAAAAGCTCTGCAAATGTCTGAGGTATTCTTTGAGTGCTGGATGCAGAAGGAGCTATCTTCTTTGATTGTGTCCATCTTATCTCTGTGGTGCAGGGCTTTTTTTTCAGCTTTATGTGGGTGTTAGTGAAGGTGCAGGGTGGTATGTTGTGCTGTTGGTGTTTAGGAGAGCTCAGTGACGTGTTTCTTTCAAAGAGACGGCTCGGCCTGAAACCATGGGAGAGTAAAGTGTGTGTATTGTTTTTGTTCAACTGTTTGTTTTGGCCACCGCGCCTCTGTTATTTTGTTCGAGTGTTTTGTTTGTTGTTTTACTATTTATTATTAAAAGAGCGCACTAGCACATAAACGTGCAGCTTCTGACTCTGGGTTTCCTTCCTGATCTCCACCAGCCTGGGCTGTGCTGCTAGCTTTTCCACATTGAGACATTGAGAAAGCATTAAGGAAGGATTTTGGCTGCTTTTTGTAATATAGTTTTCTAAATGGCACCTCTTTAAACAACATTTTTTGACCATCAATCAGCAACCTCATAATTCGGAGGCAGGACTTGAGTTTGAACTAATTTATTGTTTTCAATTTAGGGATTGGGCTGGATTACATTTTCTGGTCAAGCTGCTTAGTGAGTTATTGTGGTCCTCTTCTTAATCTGAGACTTATCCAATAGTTACAGCTACATTTAGTTTAACCGCACAGCAGGCTGTCTAATCCTTAAGGGTAATTACTGCTGCAATCTATCAAGTGCCTCAGATAGAAATATGTATATGTATGAAAGTTGGTGCTTTGTGGTTGCAGTCCAAAAGGGTTGAATCTCTCTTTAATGGTTTATGGGAGTCAAGACTCTTCGTCCATATGCAGCTTGTTGGAGCTAAGACACATTTGGTGCCAAGATTGGAATCAAAAGAAGAAAAATTGCTTTTCCCCAAGAGGGAGGTAAGAGTGGATTTTAAGGGCCAGTGAGCCCCTTCACTGTTTCTTTGACAACGGGAAGAAGTGGTTTCAGATATAAACCGTATTGTGAGAGTCTGCTTGCCAGCTGGCTCGTGTGGAGAAGGTGTTTGTTCTCTTTTGATGCCTCTACAAACCCTGTGAAACTCTGCTCAATCCTCAAAGCGCAGCTCTACAATGTGTTGAAAACTCATTCCATCACCAAAGTGTGCCTACATTGTGTACTGATTCCGAGTGGGATCTGCACATCATTACAACACACTGTAGTTGTACTATCACTGTTTTGGCTTCATCCCAAAGCGCACTACCTTGCTGCTTCCAAACGAGATCACAAATAAAAGACAACCAAAGAAATTGACTATAATATTGATCTCATACAATTATATTCTTTGAGTCTCTGAATCATAAACTACTTTAAAAAGCAGAATACCTGAGTGGCTGGAATTTCAAAAACAGTTGTCGATTTGTCCACTGAAAAAGGTTGAGAGATCACCTGTGACATCGGAAGTGTCAACACATAAATTGAACACATCCACAATGGTGCTACCTATATAAATGTTTACCATTATATTTTTGCATGGTATTTTTGCAGTTTTACCATGCTTTTCCCATAGTTATACATAGCTTACCCTATTTTCCTATGTTTATTTGTGTGTTTTACCATGCCTCACTATTCTTTACAATGCCTACCTATGCTTTACTATGCTTTTACAATGTTTTAATACAATTTGCTGTACTTTTACTATGCTTTTTACAAAGTATACACTTTTATAATGGATTATACCATTGCAACTGCTCTTGTTATACAGTATGCTGGTGTTTAAACGCTACAGCATATCTACATGCATATTCCTTCTGACTCAATTAGATTGTGGGTTCTGCTGTGAATAGCTGGGATCCCCCACTGTGGAATATGCCTCTCGCTCTAGTTGTTGTTGTGTTCTTAATAAATTAGCAAGCAGCTTGTTGACACGCGCTGGAGCACATGTCGAAGCGACGCACTTTCCCCGTTGCTAAGCGCAGGGGGAGGTCCAAAAAATAGCTTGAAGATGTTGTGGTCTCGATAAAAACTTGTAAAAAAAACGAGAGTATAAGAACAAAAAAGTCTTTTTTTTTTTTTTTAATGGGTAAAGAGGCAGCAGAGACGTCTGGATAACAAATGCAAGCGAGATGCAGATTTAGAGTGGGAAGCAAGAAAGTGGCAGACTACCTAGTAACAACATATTGCCGACAGTCCTTTAATTTGTGCTCAGCAGATCTGACATTTTTTATGCAGATAAACTCCTTGAATATCAGAAGTGCGTATTCATTACCAACTCAACCCCACTGCCTTCCACACTGCAGCCCAGCATTCTAACCAACTACCTACTGATCTTCACTGCAGCCTAGCACTCTAACCTCTGAGTTTGTAAGACCCACTACCTTCCACACTGCAGCCCAGCACACTAACCACTACTATCTACACTACCTGTGGATGAAATGTGAACTCTCTTTACTATTGCTTGTGTTAAAAATGCTTGGTAACTCATTTCATACACGTAAAATGGAAATTAGTACAAAAACTAAACTGATGGATTACTCATATGCACCCTATTTTTCTTATTCCCTCTTATCACTTGTTGGAAGAAATTGTTTCTCTCTGACAAGATTTCTAAGGGTGGTAGTGAACATAAAACAGAAGTCTCTATTGGTATAACACATTCCTTTACAGCTATCAATCTCCCTATAATTGCAGCAAAAGCTTGTTTTTTAATTAATCTCAAGGCCCGTCACCCTTCTTTGACCCACACGAGCTAAGGTGGTCCTTTCCTCCTTTTAAAAAAATAAAAGGAAATTAAAATAATAAAATGGGGTTCATTTTAATAGTATAAGCATGTATAGGTGACCCAATTCCAAATTTCTGTGGCTAAAAAAAAACAAAACAGTTTGCTATTCGAACCAAGCTTCTTTAAAAGCTTGACATGGAAAGCTAAATAAATAATGCTAACAGGAAAGGAAGTGTAACCTTTGACCCCAGGGTCCCATTCTTGTCTTGCGTGACTAAATCGCATTCTGAATTATAGCCACTTGATCCTCAGACCTTAGACTCAATTACATCAGCTCCAGGAGGTTACCGTTAATCTGAGTTGGGTAAAAGCAATATAATCTATTATAAAGTACACAAAAAATGGCTCCGTTCATAATTTTAACTAACAATTTATGTAAAGGTTGTATTTTTTAAAAACGGTGATACTGCACGCTGGAAAAATTATTTTCCCCATTATTATTGATACAAAGAACACATCATCAAGTTTGGATAATTAAATCCATGCAGATATTTCTCCATATTCGTGTCCTTTCAACAAATGTCTCGAGCTCAAATTATAAAGGCAGAGAAATATTATGGTCCACATCTTCTTGGTAATTTTAAGCTAATATGGAGAAATACTTTTAGGAACCTTGACAGTGCTTTAGACCTCATTGCCCCTGTCACCCTCTTTACTATTGAGTATGGTCTGGTTTGGCTTTATAATAGCTTTTAAATGACTTAGCATACAAATCTGGGGGGTATGTTCTACGATATGCTTCTGATCTGGGATTCAGAACTTGAGTTGAACATTAGCAGTATAATAGTCATTTATATAAACCAGTTGCCTGCAGTTCCCACTGTAAAGCCATTTACCTCTTTTCACCTGCCAAACTGAAGCAACAGATTACCCAACTACTGAAGCCAAAGAAGTCTCCCCTGGACTGGCAGCTGACCAATATTGGTTGCTGAAGCGGGATGAAGCAATCTTTCTTTCCAAAACCAGCTTGAGCGCAAAGGCCAATACTGTTACCTTTTTGGGTTACCAGCCAAGATCTGGAACACAAATTACATTCTAACCATGCGTACAGGACTCCCACTGTCCTCCAAACCGTCAGTGCTTTTAGCAGGGGAGCCACTGGGGACCCTTTTTATTCTCTGCCTTCAGTTGCAATGGCATGGGTATCTGGGGGGTTAAGTAAAAAGGGTTAACCCAATCAATGACATATGTCTTTGGCCATAACTCAGCTAAATGATCACCACATGTATGAAGCAGCCTGCTCTTAACTGCGGCTGAACTGTGTGCAGAGAGTAAGAGGGTGTCCCTGCAGGCTCACTCTGCTGCACACAGTTACAAAGCCAGCCTTTAAAGACCTTTCTTTTTGGCTCTTTGACCAGCTTACTTAACCTTCACTGCTTTAAAAGTGTTTTTATAAGGTTACTGGCTTTCAATCTTGCCATCTCCTGGTGTAGCAGTTAGCACAGATTACATGATTCCCTTCAGGGTCTGACTTACATTGATCTACGATATGTTCGGGGTGGGACAATGTAAATGACCAACTTAGAGCCAGTGGCCTGTCTTACCTATTCATAACAAAACCCCCCCCAAAAATACAGGTAAAACCATAAGAAACAAAGTCAAGTAGACACATGTTTTATGTTCTGATTTAGGCAAATTTTTCTAGTGCGTGATTGACATTAAGCAGATAAATACCCATCAGCATTAAGATCAGCTCAACGGGAGAAGAAACAGATACTTAACCCTATTAACACTCGTAAAGACATTAGTAGCATTTTTTGTCAATTTAACTTTGTATATATTTTGTATATACTGGGTCACATATACCTTTTAAAAATACACTATATGATAACATTTATAACATTTTATTATTGAAAATATATTCCCTTATGGTGGATGCCACAGAGAGGACTCTCTGGAGACTAGACTGTGCTGTAGACTTCCACTGAATAATCACTGAGGAATAGTCACGTATCCCTCCAGAACAATTTAAACACCTTCATGACACAGGGAATGTATTGAAGGAAGCTGCCAATTCTAATATCTAAGACTATCTGCAAAACAGACGCCAAGAGGGGAGCGGGCCAATCCTTTTTTGCACATTGTCCCTTTTTGTAGGCAAGGCTGACCCCTTTATTGTAACATGGCCCTTTCTGTACATGCAAAATATTTTGCTTGGATTATTTCTATTAAGATTTGCAGTGTACAGCATGCAACACCATATCAAATCCTTGATCCATTGCACTGACGGTAGAGCTTGTTTGAATTTATTGCAGAAAGAAAGAAGAGGAAGGAAGGGAGGGAGATGACAGCCAGAGAGGGAGCTAGGAGCCTGATAAAACACATCTGTAGCAAATAAATCTTCTGAAAATGAAAATAGAAGGACTATTTTCACTACTATTGAGTAATTAAGTGTAACTCCCCTGGGCTGATGCTGAGGTGATATCACTGATGAAACAGTAGGAATGAGATGGGACGAAACGTCATACACCTAACCTCAAAGTGTTGAAGCACACATGCTGTTTTGGGGGGATCTGTTTAACTAATTTGTGTACCATATCCTCACTACACTAAGCAAGGCTATTCAGCCTTACTCCTCTGGGACTATTAAGACCTGTCTAATCTGTCACTGGGACATAAAGTGATGAGAAAGAAAACCTGTTTTTATTTGCAGCAGATCTCACTGGCAGATCAAACCTAGTTTGGATTATGGTCTTCATTATCAATAGAGCGCCACAGTACTATTCAGTCAATAGGTGGCACCGTTGAACTACATGTGCAAAGATAGAAAACATACATATGACTGAGATTTTTTAAGAGACTTTTTTAATGTATATATATATATATATATATATTATATATATCTTATATATATATATATATATATGTGACACACACACTTTTTACTCTGAGCAGTCAGTTAGTTTACATTCAAATTGACGTTTAACTGAAAAGCTTTTTTCAAGAAAATTATAGGCAACATGTCTAAATCTGAATACTGGACATGATATCTATCTATCTATCTATCTATCTATCTATCTATCTATCTATCTATATATATATATATATATATATATATATATATATATATATATATATATATATTCACAGTTAATGTATTGTCTTTTACCATGGTTAGTCTTGTTTTTACAGTGCATTACTATATTTGTCATGTACCATCCCTGTCTATTCAATGCTTGTCATGATTGTGTCATTTGTAAGGTGTAAGAGATGTCACCTCATAAAATTTGGGTGAGTTGTAATAGGAGGCATCCTACATGGGATGCCTGGAATTTTACAAATCTTTAACCGTGACTAGCATACCTTAGCAAGCTGCTCTGTGGGACATAATTCCCTTTATAATAGTTTACTATGGTAAATTTGCACAGTGCTTTTGCAGTTTTCCCATGCTTTATAATATGCATTTACTATGGTTTGCCATGTTTTTTAATATTAGCTTTACAATGCTTACTTATGCTTTGGCATGCTTTCACTATGCTTTATTACACTTTGCCATGCTTTTACTATGGGAAACTTTTGCAAGGGTCAGAACCATGCAGAATGATGGCAATAAATCTAATATAGAGATATGGGTTATCATTACTAAGCAGTTGTGTCAGTGAAGGACCTGTAGTGCTTCCCTGTTTGGGATACCTTCAGCCTCCGTGACGTCTCTGTAGTTGTACAGTCTGAGTTTGGTTACATCCCGACTCTGGCGTCTGCCATAATTACCTTGCTAGGAGACTTTAATAACATAGCTGATCTTAATTAAATCAAAAAGTACCTTTTTTGTTATTATAAATAATCATTTCTTCTGCTCTCCTGTTCTGATGTTAGTCAGTTTGTCCCCCTCCCGCCCTGGTCAGCTTATATCATGAGTGTCAGATTTTCATGATAAAGGCTGTGATATGAATGTCAGCTGCCATTGCAATGGCCCGGCACATAGTCTGAGGTCATTTAATATTGAGTTGGAGGATTCCAATCAAGGATCCGACAGCTTCACAGAAAGGCTTAACTCTTTAGTGACAGAAAAGCCATGAACATGGTAGTGGGTTTGAGTAGCTCAGTAGGAGCTCTGGACTGCCCAGTAGAATAAAAAAGCAATACAGATTCATATTTGGCATGAATTATTAATTCAGCGTTAGAACTGACAGTATAAAGCAAAAATGTCTTGCCTTTTTGAGATGTGCTACTGCCAGACAAAGCATCAACACAGGACTGCAATGGTATTTATTTATCCCTGTAGATGTTTGTTCTTAAACGCCTCATGTTCTTCTGACATAGCAGGAGGTTTTTAAAATAATTAATACAAAGCATTATTTTAAATTGACTTTTATTTATTGATTTCTCACCAGCTTACGAAAATATATAAAAATATGCCGCTGTCTGGCAGTCGCTGGTTTTTCAATGGCAGATGTGGTGATAGAGCTGAAGTATTGCCTTACATATATCACCTCTGTTACAGTGCAGAGGTCAGACTTGTATCGGCTCTCACAACATTTCTTTGTTCCCATGTAAAGTGTGTGTGTGGGAATGTAAGGTTGGCAGGGATGGGGTTAAATCTGTCCCTGCCAGCAATCACAGGTGTGGCCATTCCCCAATTAGGTAATTGTTTTTTTTTTTTTCTAAGGAGTGTTTGGAGAGGGTATGTACTGTGTTTTGTGGGAAACCAATTCAGTGATGCCCATTGCCCATCCTGAATTAAGATGACCTATTTTGTGTATACCTATTGTTTTGGCCTTTGTTTCTTGATTGTGTTTGATAAATAAAAGTGTGCAACAGCACCATTGAGCTGCAGCTTCTGTCTCTGGGTCTGCTTCCTGCCATTCTCCAGCCTTGGCTATGACACTATCCTTTCAGAGACACCATAGACTGAATTAGAGCTCTTTACTACAAATTGTCATAAGCATGTTTTATTTTTTTAAAAAAGAAGAGAAATTAAAGTAGTCTCATTTGTTTTAGAATTGTAAAAAAAAAAGGGGAATAAGAGTTTGGACTACAGACTTTAAAGCCTCTAAAATATTTTAAGAGCAGTTGCTTTTGTAGTCAAAATCCCCATGGTGTTCAAGCAGTACTACAGCAAAGTTTCAGTCACTACTGCAGTGCCTTTTTCTGTTTGGAGATCTTCACATAATTCTCTAAATTGGGAGTCTCCCAACGAAATCGGAAGACTTGACAGGTATGTGCTTGTGTCCTCCTAAATGTGTTCTGGGCTCAAACAAAATGTGTCTGTGAAAGGCATTAGATGTATGTGGGAAAGTGGTTAACAGTGTGCTGGTGCAGGTGATCAGTGAACAGACAGACAATTATAATCCAGGTGCAAAGTTGTTTAATGATTTGTATGCCCAGTGCCTGATGGCAAAACAAACAGTAAACAATAAATGATGTTAAGTAATACAGCGATGTGTAATTCCCGGGTTTGTACCGAAATAATAGTGCTGTTTGTTATACACCCACAGAAAACACAAAACACATAAAGAATTGTGTGAATTAGTGCTTGTGGTTCAAATACAGTTTCTTTGTGATACAAGCGCAGTGCTATTCCAGGTTTGTGCTGGCCCTTGGCGACAGCTCCGGAATGTGTTAGCCATCTAATAATAAGAAGACACAATTAGACAAACAAACAAAACACTCGCAATACGTATACACAAATCCTCAGATCCTTCCCTTTTTAATAACCAAAACGAAGGAACAGATTATGTCGCTCCGTCCCCTACTTATACGCTCACTCATGACCGACTTGGTAAATGCGGCTGCCACATCAGTTCCCTTCCGGGTCGATGAATTAATGTACTGAAGCTCCGACCCTTTTCTAAATGACTGACTTCCTTTTAACCCTCGGAACGAAGTGTCAGGCCAAGCAGTCCAGGGTACTCTGTTCCTGTTAGCCCCCCCACAGGTCGGGAGGGAGATTTACCACCAAGAATCATTGTCTTTCTGTTACAATGTACTATAAATGATTATTAGTATTTAGGCATTTATAGTGGTTTCATTCTTTTTACACTAACCCCCACTTTTCAGTCATTAAAAAGATACTTTTCTGTTGGTCTAAAACTTGCTAAGTCTATATTTACATTGCAGTAAAGGAGAATCTCAAATGTTAGAGGAGTAATCATGTTGTGTCATCAACACAGACCTTGAGAAAATTAGAACAAAATGGCAGATCAAACCACAAGACCAAAACAAACTCAATCACGATAAATCACCATAACAACTCACACACAAACAAACAGCGGGCCCGTGTTAATTGTTGAGTTTGAAACGAATTAAAGTACACTTATCTGCGTTTTGTGACATTACCACATTTTTTTGGAATATTGTACATTTTTATTACAAGGGAGAGCTATATGAATTATGTTTAGTTGACAAGTGTTCATACAACATAGGTGTTAACATACAACTTAACACCTTCATTGTGATAAAATCATTTGACTTGAGTTTCATATTTTTGTCTCAGTGTTTATGATTGTAAGTTATGGGTTAAGTATTTCTCTTTAGTATTGTAGTCCAAGACATTTTGGCATTTTAACTGCCCTTCCATATCAATTTAAATTGTGAACATAAACATTTTATGAATGTGATATATGTACCAGCTATAGAATGTTACAATACAGCTTAGTAACCAATAGGTTAGCCACTGACAAATGACAATTTAATAGGGTCTGTCTGACACAAAAACTGTAGGGAATTACACAGATCAATAGTTCTCCTCAATAAATAAGTTATTGAAAGTTTTAATACCGTTACAATTGGTTTATTTCACCCACACCATAACCATTCAATAAACATTCTTCATGTAAAACCAGTTTACATATTCTGTCTGTGTCATTAATGCAGCATCCTAGAATTAATTTTTACAGCAATACCACAATTTTACAATAACGATTACGTTTCAAAAAGGAATTTTTACGCAGTTGGATGACCACATTATTATTTTGCATATCCATGGCAACGTGGGTAGCACCAGATAAATTGTTTGGGATGGGGATTAAAAGCCAGGAAGGCATTACGCCAAACCTGTATACTGACTCGGACAGAATAGTTTGGGGTATGGTTTTCATTACCGAAGAACAAATTGTAATTTTTTTCCAATACATTTTTTTTTTTTTCAGAGAATTTGACGTTCCGTTTGTGCAAGTTGTGGGTTTTACAAAAGGTGGGTGGATGGGCAACAATTTAAAAATTTAAATTTAAATGTTAAATAAATTTAACATCAGTCTTTGGATTAAAAGCCCTCTTGTATCAACCTATAGTTGTGGGGGTAATAAGGGTTAACCACTGAACATTATGAATTCTAGACGTAAAACAAAAAAATGAGTCATGTGGTAGGAATGTGCAGAAAGACCATTTAAGGCGTTTTAAAGTACAATAAGAAGAACAGGCTGTCTATCCTTTACCAGCAATTTACTGGGAATGATCTTCGATAATTACAAGAGAAACACATCAATTAGGATCTGAAACAACTTTATACTACAAATAACCAATATCCTTCCCATTTCATGCTCTCTCATCATCCCATGCCTCTGGTCTCTCTGGGACATATTAAAAAAAATAAAATAAATGGACACTTATTTTAAAAACAGCTTTTTAACAGTTTTTAAAAGGTTATTTTTAAAGGGGAGAATTAATTATGGACACTCTTTAAAACATCTGAGAAATGTGTATTAATAAAGCACGGAGTGTTCAGGTTTCATGAGGGTTTCTCAATTTCACCACATCAGCAAGATGTGTTACTGGAACATTGCTTAACAGATTACTAACAATTACCAACATTGCTGACAACAGGGCTAATGATACAGAAAAACCAGTGCCCTGTTATTTTAACTATTCATTGCATGTCAGTGGTGGTGGCAGGATTTCATTCCTGGCTGGGCCCCAAATTTTCATGGATGGGCCGTTTATGACTTAATGATGTAAACTTAATAACGTAATTACCAATATGCTCAATGAGGACACTCTATACGGTCAGAAATAGCATCATATTCTCCAAGAACGCACACTCTACCAAGTCATTTTGACAGTCGGACATCCGATTTACCACCAGCAGGCATAGCAGCACAAATTCCGTAGCATTTGCGAGCTACAAGTCACTACCAAACATAAAGAAAGTGATAGTTCTGACAAAAGCTCTCAAATGTGTATTCGACTTCCCAAAGTGAGCTTAAATTTAAAAAACTCTCATACAGTGACTAAAAGTGAATGTCAGTACTTCTCTTTGAGCTTTAGAAAAGTGTCAGTTATATGGGGACAAAAACAAAATAGGAATAGAGGAATGAGTTGAGCATAACATACATCTCAGCTGCATCAGTCAACTGATTTCAAATTGATAAAATTAAATATAGGTACTTACATTACTGGCGCATTTGTTGATCGTCAGTTCGTTTTCTTTTTACAAAATTTGTCGGGACATAGCTAATGCTTAAGACACAAAGTTTACTGCAAAGTTGGCTAAACATTCTTTATTATTATACAATGTCTTGCAAAAGTATTCAGACCCCTGACCAATTCTCTCATATTACCGAATTACAAATGGTACATTGAAATTTCGTTCTGTTTGATGTTTTATTTTTAAACACTGAAACTCAGAATCAGTTATTGTAAGGTGACATTGGTTTTATGTTGGGAAATATTTCTAAGAAAAATAAAAAACTGAAATATCTTGCTTGCATAAGTATTCAACCCCTGTGCTGTGGAAGCTCCCAGTTTGCACAGATTAAAGAAATTGCCCTAACGAGGACACAATTACCTTACCATTGGCCTCCACCTGTGAACCATTAAAGTTGTTGTCACATTTTCTGGATAAAAACCCCACTGTTGAAGGATCATTGGTAAGGCTGTGAATCTGAAGGAAAATGAAGACCAAAGAGCATTCTACAGAAGTTAGAGATAAAGTAATACAAATGCATAGATTAGGGAAAGGGTACCAAATAATATCCAAGTGTTTGGATATCCCAGTGAGCACAGTTGGATCAATAATCAGGAAGTGGAAGCTGCATCACGCCACCCAGGCACTGCCAAGAAAAGGCCTCAAAACTCAGCGCTCAAACAAGAAGGAGACTTGTGAGAGTAGCCACAGAGAGGCCAATAAGAGGTCAGTGGCTGGGAGTGGAGTAATGGTGCACCAGTCAACCATATCAAGAGCTCTGCATATCACTGGCCTGTATGGGAGGGTGGCAAGAAAGAAGCCGTTACTCAAAAAGTACCATCTGAAAGCACGTCTGGAGTTTGCCAGAAAGCATGAGAGTGACCCAGCTGCGATGTGGGAAAAGGTTTTGTGGTCAGATGAGACCAAGATAGAGCTTTTTGGCCAAAACTCAAAGCGCTATGTGTGGTGCAAACCTAACACTGCCCATGCCTCAAGACACACCATCCCTACAGTGAAGTATGGTGGTGGCAGCATCATGCTGTGCGGATGCTTCTCATCAGCAGGGACTGGGCGTCTTGTTACAATTAAAGGATGAATGGATGGAGCAAAATATAGCAAAATACTGCAAGAGAATCTACTTCAGTCTGCTAAAAAACTGAAGCGGGAGGAAATTCACCTTTCAGCAGGACAATGATCCCAAGCACAAGGCCAAAGCACATTGGAGTAGCTCAAGAACAAAAAGGTGAATGTCCTACAGTGGCCCAGTCAAAGTCTTGATCTCAACCTCACTGAGAATCTGTGGCACTATTTGAAAATTGCGGTCCACAAGCGTCGTCCAACCAACCTGAACAACCTGGAACAAATCTGCTAAGAAGAATGGGCCAAAATCACTCCAACACTGTGTGCAAAGCTGGTACATACTTACCCCAAAAGACTTAAAGCTGTTATTGCAGCGAAAGGTGGTTTTACCAAATATTAATGTGTGGGGGTTGAATACAAGCAAGATATTTCAGTTTTTTATTTTTCTTAAAAATATTTCCCAACAGAAAACCAATGTCACCTTACAATAATTGATTTTGAGTTTTAGTGTTTTAAAATAAAATATCGAACAGAACGAAATTTCAATGTACCATTTGTAATTCAGTAATATGAGAAAATTGGTCAGGGGTCTGAATACTTTTGCAAGGCACTGTATTTCTTAGCAGACGCCCTTATCCAGGACGACTTACAATTTTAACAAGATATCACATTATTTTGTACATAGAATTACCCATTTATACAGTATAAATAACTAAACAGCAACAGCACAAGCTGGTTGCTTGCGTGCCTTGTAATGAAAGAAAAGTTCATGTATGTTTGCTGCCGACATGCTTAATTTCAATACTTTACTATCGAAGATGCTCTTCCCTCCTCAGCAATATATTTTGTGTGTAAGATTAGTTCCAACCTCCTGTAAAAGGATGTGTGTCAATGCCAATTGCCTCGCTGAGCCGCCAGGCTGGAGCACGCCTTTGTTGTTCAGTTAGACCAGAGTTGACATAACGCAGAGTCATGAGGCTGCATCTCTGAACTTCAAAACAGAGCAGGCTACCTTCTCTAGGATACTGCCTTACATAAAGGATTGGACTCCATCCTTTTCTATGCTACTGCTTTTATTTCTTGTTTACACAAGCATTTGTCTGCTGGATTTTAATGGCAGCCAGAAAGCGTTTTTTTTTTTGTTTTGTTTTTTTTATCAGTAGAATGAAATAGCAGTACTGTTTCTTGTCTTGCAAAAAATAAATAGAATAATGTATAGGCCATTATATAAGATCAGGAAACCAATGAGAGACATATTTGAAGAAAAACAGGTTATTAAATATTCTATATTCTATGGGCTGGCAAAGTTTTACCTCATGAGTTGTTTTCATGAAACTGATTAAGTGTTGTTAAAGAATTCAACAACAGCATAAAACAGTTTGATAGACACCAAACTGTACTTAAAAAACAGCTTTTGTTTCCAGTGGTTGAGTTCTAAATCTGAAGTCATCGGAACGCCACTAAAACAATCAGCATACAAATTAATTCACATTTTATTTGTATACTGAACTTCTAGTAATACATTTAATAGGTAACGCATTTATCACATTTCTACAAGTATTTCCACAAAGTGTCTTCCTCCAGCTTGTCAGAATGCTTTACTTTTCTTGTCTGTGTGCTTGTGGCTTTGTTTGTGTTTGTGTCCACAGTCGTCGTTTATGCACTGTTGCTGTTGTCTTTGTCAGCATTTTTAGCCTTCTTAAAGAAGTAGTTTGTAATAGATTAAGTTCCTAATGCTCTTTTCATTGCATCAAGAGGACTAATGACTGAATCAGACAGCTGTGCGGGAGATGTGAGTCATGTGCATGTCTTTTTAAAATGTTGCCATTTTTTTTGGAGGATTGTGTCTTTTTTTGTTTCTCATCCTTTTTTTAAATGTTGAGTATAATGTGTTTTGTTATTTGTGTTTTGCACTACAGGACCACTCAGCCTGGGATGTGTGCCAGTTCTCAGGCCAGAGTTTCTGCGGCTCTCATTTTGGTTTATGAAACCTGTTCTGGGAATGCTGTATATGTTTTCTTTTAATTCTGGAAAGACACCTTCAGAATCTATGCAAGCAACACTGAATTAAACTGCAGTTTGACTGGACTGGCCTTGGCGGAGATAAAGAGAGATGAGATTCTTGTTAGCTCCCTCCCACCCGTAGCCCATGGAAGATCTTTTGTTCTGTGGTTTTGGGCCACTATAAAGGTGGAAACAGTCGCTCCACCCTATGTAAACTCAATCAACAAGCCGTTTCTGAACCATTACGCGCTGCAGTCACAAACTCATATTCTCATGGCAATAACAAGTAACTGCAATTTAAGGCACTATTTGGCATATCACATTACATATAGTTAACAGGCGGGGTCAGTTGAAAGGTCAACACATCATGTACATCACATCAGAAAGTACTCAAACTAGGAAGTAATGGCAACTAAGATTCTAAAGGCACAGATTATGCCTAAATGGATTCTAATACAGAGAAATACTGAATTGAGAATCACTCAGGATTGTAAAACAGGGTAAAGTTAAGGTGAAATAATATACTGGAATACAAGCGTAGCAACAAAACAATAGCTTTCAAAACTTTACAAACAGAAATACACTAAAGAGACTCACATTATTATTATTATTATTATTATATTATATTATTATTATTATTATTATTATTATTATTATTATTATTAATTACTTTCTTTCTTTCTTAGCAGACGCCCTTATCCAGGGCGACTTACAATTGTTATAAGACAAATTATCACAATATAAAATATCAAAATAAAGAAATACAGTAAATTATAAGTAAGAGCGAGTTCGGCTAAGAGCAGTTAAAAACTTGTAAATATTTGCTCATATGAGTAAAATCCAGTAAGAACAGGTAGCAAGTATGATAAATGGACGAGAATGATTTCAAATAATAGCAATTACAAAAAACCTGAGTATGGTTACCTATAAGAGTAAAATCAAATGGAAGCTATGGTAAGTAGTTATAGTTAGGTGCAGTAGTTGAATGTGGCGAGGCAGTTCAGTGCAAGTACAAGCTTATGCGACATTCATTCTCATTGCTATCATCTGAGGCTTCATGTCTCTCAAACACTGGCTAGTTAAATTAATCTTCAGCTTTTTAATAACAGTAATTCAATTCAATTCAATTTAATTACCTTGTTTATCCATCATAAAACAGCAACAACATTGAGATTGAAGATTCATGGGCAAGACAGTGGCAGCCTATTGTCATGGTGTCATCATAATGAATAGATGGGTAAACATCCGAAAATAATACTAACTTTCACACAATGCTTTTAAATGAAAACACAAAGGACCTTATTCACAATGCTTCAAGTCCATAGCTTCCAAATAATTTCTTAAATTTTAGTGGTAATAATTATATTATTAATAATAAAAAAAAAGCACTATAGATTGTACAAGATCCTTGAAGCAAACTTTATGCACAGTAAAAAATTCATAGTAATACCAAAAAGTCCTATGTAGGACATATAAAGTCCTATGTAGAAGATACTTTTTTTTTTTTTTAATTGGCACTTCCATATGACGCTTCCATAGAATGGAAACATGTGGAAACCCCATTACAATTTATTCTTCACATACATAGATTAACACATTCTAATAGAATTATTTGAAACTATGGCAGAGCTTAGCAGAAATGAAAAAAAAAAGTTTCCAAACTTCTGATTTTTAACCTAGGACTGATTCTTTTCCCTTTTAGCTGCCTATGGCATTTCTGGGGTTTCTTCAAACGGCCCGCGTTTGCACAGAACCCACGCACAATTACAGTTTTGTGGAAAAATAAAAATAAAAAAAAAATTAAATATTACAAAACGTCTGCAGATGTGGTGTTGTCTCTGACAATTTGACAGCTCAGGTGAGTGATGGGGAATGGCAAGGCTTGGCATGTACTTGTTTAGCTTGGTGCAGTTGCCCTCTAACTAGACTTCTTCCTAGGATCCTGCAGCAGATCACCGTGACAAAACGCAATGGGTCATGGCTGGAATGGCCAAGGGGAATGGGCTCCCTCTCTCCATACATGTAAAATTTTCCCTGATCTGTTTAATGTTTCGTTGAGAAATATTTTTATGTTTCACATAACTGCACGGGTATATTTGGCTCAGAAAGATGGCACAATCTGAATAAAAGCATGCAGCTACTTAGTGAATGGGGATAATTACAGTAATTACAATTACAATTTCAGTGAGTTACCATGTATAACCTACGTTCACTTTTCTCTCTCTTTTTATATATAAGCTAAATTTAATTTATTTGTATACTTTGCACACATTCACCAACTCTCTTCTGTTAGAGTGTGTTTAATATATCAAGAGTCCCTTGCTGTTAACCCTTCTCTTTATGTTTATGTTTAGGGTTCTAGTACAGTGAATAACTATATACAATGTGCTATATATAGATTCCTGGTCTTATGGTAAAGAAAAATATATTCAAGAGAGTAGTGTATACTCCACAACTATATGCTGCTGTATGGTTGAACCTTAACTTGTGGATTATTTAATGTTTTTTTGACAGATGGTCTTGCATTTGGAATACATTTATATTTACAGCTCGTGTGTGGTTCTGAAGTCAATGATGTCTTATTTTAGTTGTCATAGTGTTTATTTGGTACAGCTGGTTCTCATTTCTCCACCTGGGCATTGTTAGGCAGCAAGCCCAACAGAATCTTTGGTGGCATAGGCATCCATGGGCCTTCTCAACCTCCCAGTGTTGGGATTTCCCTACATTCCAGTTGTCAGAAGATCTCCAGACACTCAGTGTCCTTCTCTGCCTGATAGGTTGTATAGCTGGTGACCAACAAAGCCATTCGGATCTGTTATTTATTGGCCTCTTACTGGCCACCCAGCAGGCACATAAAATCCCAGACAAGGTCTAGAACTAATAGATACATTTAGGGGTCTAGATAACATTAGAACTTTGCAGTAAATTCATTTTAATAGCCCTTTTTTACTTGGACCAGCTTAACCAGCTCGTCAACCAGCAGCAAGACTCCAGAACCAGCACAACCTGCTGAAACCAACAAACCAGCAGTATTCACCAGTGTTCGTCATTGCTGGTCATTTTAATAATTTATACAGTGACAAATATTAATAATGCCACCCTAAGGTCTTTAACGCATGTCAGTTGTGGACATCACCTCCATTGTATAGTGTACAAGAACAATGTACACAAGTGAAGGTATTAAAATATGTTGCTAAAATTGACCCTGCTAAATCTTACACAGAACAAAAACATATAATAGTTTATTTGACAGGTATTTGGCAGGTACTGTAATAAGGCAAATCACATTGTGCTGAAGGAGCAAGGATACTTCATGCATCTTGATGAGAGCTGGGGTTGGCACATTTGCCTCTTTGTCAGAAATACGCAATTCCAGCAGTAAAAGGGTTAAATAGTTGTACAGTCAAACTCTGTGCTTTTTGTAACTCGAGAGAATGCAGTGTGTATTTCTAATGGTCCCTTATGCCAGCCCAACCCTGAACCCAGTCTCTCCTTTGGAATCAGTCCACACAGGATAATTTTCTCTGTACAGAGAGATTCCCAAAGCTAGCTCACCTGGAACCAATCTATAACACAAGCAAAGTATCCCCACATGAAAGCGCTATCTTTCTCTTTGATAGGTTGGATCAGGCGAAAATTAGCTCTTTGTAATCTTTGAAAAACAAACGAGAAAGTAAGAAGGAACTATCTACCCATCAAACCCCATTAGGCAAACGCCATGTGGCTCAGATAGATATATTTCCCTCACTGCCAGCAAACAATCAGGCCTGCTGGATAGCTAGATTATACTGTCCGTCTCTGCTGTCTGCATCTTGCGGTCTGTCTGTCTAACTGTTTTTAGCTGTTTATTTCTGCCTTATTGTTACCTCTGTCTGTGTTTCTTTCGGCTCTAATAAATGATAGTACAGAAGCTCTCAGAAAACACCAGAGAAAGTCTTACAAGAAAGCCAAACTATTAAACGCTAATGGCTATCCACTGAATAGTCTCCGGGGATCTGTCTGAGTCAACATGTCAGACCCCATTTCCTCCTGTTTTGGCAATAACCTGGTCTACAAGAAGCCAGGGAGGTGTGGAACTGTGAAAAAGAACACAGAGAGAGATGGGGGCTGGTGCAGAGAGGGGCAGATGCAATTAATCAGAGCCTCTGGGCTCTACTTTGTAACAGTGTGTTGACGAATCAACTTGAAAGAGTTAATTTCACTCGCCTTCAGTCTCAAACAGTAAACAGACCAATCCTGAGGCATGTGATAATTGTTTTCTCCCTGGGTGGAAATGGCAATAAACTTAAATGAAGTGAAATGTGCTTTTTATTTTATTTTATTAAGTTTAGATTGACATCATCAGCAGTACAAAAGAAACGTAGTATTACCATTATAGTCAAGCGTTTGGTCAACACCTAATGGTGTGACTCCTCGACAAAGCATTTGACTGATTTTTCTTTTTGTATGCACTTCAGGTACCTGAACTACACAGCAATTTATCCAATTATGATCTTTCAGTTTTGTATTTTGATTCTATAATTTTTTTCTCAATAACATTTTTTTCCCCTTAACAGTGTGGAGTATGGTGTGTAGATCCTCATTTAAATGCATGAAACAATCAACAAGGCACTAACAATACAACATGTGAAAAAAGTTCAAGGGGGTGTAGACTTTCTATAGGCACTGTATATAAAGTGAGAATATAAATGTGGGTACATTCACAAAACAGAGGCAGCATGCTATAATTGTAGTGCTATTAAAAAAAAACTAATATATACTGTATATGGATATCATGCATCACAACAGCCTGCCTCTAATTAAATGCACATTGCTTTAAAAAGGGTGTTTACAATGACTTTGTAAGAGTTTAGAATGACATTACAGACATGTTCCAATTTATATGTGTTGCGCCAATATGCTACTGCTACTACTAATCCAACTAAAGTTTATTTTAACTACTTATTTTCTATGTGCTTTGTTTTTTATTAATCAGCATTGCGACCATCAGAATTGCTACACTTCAGACAAAATATATATATAGTTAATCAAATCAATACATTTTCAAAGAGAAGTTACAACTACTATAAATATTATAAGCAAAGTATTTTCTGTTAAAATATTTTTCAACAGTGGGATTTGAAGCTATGACCTTAAGCTAAAGGTTTATTGATTGATCAGTGTACTGTGTCTCATCTTGTACATATTGCATTTATAATGTATATGAATAAACCTGTTTCCAGATTATTCATAGAAGTATGCTGTGAAATTCCTAACAATGTACTTTTGACAATAATGGGGAAGCATTGATGTAGCTCTGTGACCTTTTGCTGGTTGCTATTTTTTATACTGATTTCATTGGCCCTTGCGTTATTTGTTCTGAATTTGTGCATTAAGCATTTCTTAACACAAGACCTGGAACAGAATTACAGGCGATAAGGAAGTGTATTTCTGTCGCAGTAAGATGATCGTTTTTTGATTTGTTCCTTGACTTTGTACATTTTGACGCATGGAACACTGTTAATCATATCAAAATGGCAATGCCCTACCCCCTCCAAGAGTTCCACGCTTAGAAGATGTACAGTATTTCCATAACGTATGAAATATAGTACGATGATGGTATGATGACATCAGAATTCTAGAAAAAGAAAGTTCCTTGCTGGGTGCCAAGAGTCATTGTAAATGTAGCCTTTGGGTTATATGGAGTTCCATGCTCACAATCACAGAATTGCATATGTAGTAAAGTGAGTGTTCTAAATATTAATACACAGTAACTACAATGCAGTTAATGTACCAGTATTTTCAAATGTATTACATTTTATTTTTAATAAAACTGAATATCTTCTGTAAGTGTTTGAAATTTGGATTTGGACCGGGTAGTAAATGCAATTTTAAATAGGGGATGCTGTAGTTAGGGATAGGAAGGCAGATTGTTCAAAAATATGTAATCCAGTGTCAAGGGCCAATGGGTTTATGTGCTGTGGAAGCGTGAAGGATGGCCATTTGGAAACGAAATCATAAGGTGATAAACACCACTGGAAGTTGAGGGCGGCTTTAAGTTCCATACTTAAAGAATGGCCCATCTGCAAAAAAAACCCCCCAAAAAAACAAAGATTGTTGGATATAGAACAACACCCATGTTTTTATTCTGGAAATCAGCTCCCATGACATTAAAAAAAAACAACAGTTGTTATTATATGGGGCAAAGCCTTGTAAAGGTAATTTACTAATCTGCATGTGATTTTAATTGAGAGATTAGCGATAATTCAATAAGTGATTGAAGGACAGAGCGCATGAATCGAAATGTAAAGTATGGAACCCATTTCAGAGGGTCTTTTGTTTTTGACCTAAATCTGAGTCGCTACCTCTGTGTGCGAGTTGCAAGTCATGACTGGCAAGGGGCCAAAAGTCCATTCCTTGCGGGTTCGCTGTCTGTTCCACTTTCATTTTTTTTAAAATTTGAATAAAAGTTGTGTCTCACATGCAAATCGCAAGTTTAATTCCAGAGAGTTCCATAGTGACAGCTTATTAGATTACAGGGATACCTAATGATACTCCACAGATAGGAGGTTCAATCGAATTTAACTTCTACCGACACCCTGTGCATTGCAATTTGTGAGTTGAGTGCGGCTCTGATGAGCATGTGCCTACCTACAGCCAATCATACTAATGTTAATGTCACTAAAAACAAAACAACAAACAACAAACATACAGCAGACAGAGAACCAGCTAGCAATACATTTTACCTGGTTTAAAATATTTTAAGAAATCTTTGAAAAGTTTATATATCCTTCGTGTTGATACGCACCTATTGAATTAATGCATGCATTCTTGAACTGGGCTGATTTAACACTAATATTAGACCTTGTAAGATTAGGGATTTCTAGATTAGTACTAATTGGGGACTGTGAAACCTTAGGTACTACTCAGATCATCAACTACTTTACGATAAAGTGCATTAGGCACCCCAGTTGGAAAAAAGAAAACTGTTTAAAAACTCAAATGGTTAATTGAAATCAAAACTGTGTCTGTTGCTTGTATCTAGTTTTGTAACATTAAAAGTACACATTTTCTTTTGCTTAAATCCTGCCGTAGTCTTAAAACTACTACAAAATCCCCCCCCCCACCCCCAGTTTAATCCTATAGAAGTAATGTAGCAAGATGCCACTAAGCACAAGAATGTAACTCCTCTAACTAACTTGTTTATAGGTATCCTTTCAGATAAGATGGGTGCAAACTCTGCCCTTGCTTCAAATAGGACCTGTATTGTACCACCAGCTTTGACTATAAAAATGAAAGCATCTAAAGAATCTTGACTTGGGAACAACTTTCGACCTCCACCATCATTTCTACAGAAGGCTGTGGCCCCAGGATTAGGGTGGCAGGGGCATGTCAGGTGCAAACAGATAAGGTCAGAAAATACACTCTACCCCCTGTTTCTTTGTAATATGCAACCATGGCCCCTCCATGACGGACTATCCCCTGGTCTTTCAACACAATCTCATCACAGGGCACAAACACACAGCTCTTCCCAGCCGCGGTATGAACACAATGCTTATAGAAAGTAGCTGGAAGTTTTGACTTGAATACAACTGTAAAGATGTTCAAACTGAACAGAGCTACATGTCCAGAGACCCCACAGTGGAAGGTTTAACCCAGCAATCCTCTATTTTTAGAAGTAATTGTTATAAGTATCTGCTGCAGAAAGTTGAAAAGAAAAATGCATCAGTATGTTCATTTTTGAGGAGAAGAATGAAAATTCTGCTCTGATTTGGGAGAAACACATGTTTTTATGTGTGTGGAATAAGAAGAGACACCAGGTCCAGTTCTTTCTTTCTTTCTTTCTTTCTTTCTTTCTTTCTTTTGAAAATGTATTTAGAAAGACACATATTTTTTTTTTATTGACAGTATTTAAATGAAATTGTGAAACTTTTTGAACTAAGTGAATACTGCATTTTCTTATAGAAAAGTTTGAAAAATACACTTATAACACTGGTATGTTCAGAACCAGAAGCATTACCAGCAATGGCAGCAGATAGATTTGGAACAGATATTTGACAGTGTTGATACAGTTGCACAATGAACAGAGTGCCATGGTATTGCAATGAATTCCTACTGTGTATTGCTTCACAGATCATTGTAGCTGCCTTAGAAGTCAAATTGCTAAGGGAAGTTTAAATTATGCTCAACATGTTCTGCAGTAACATGGTACCATATTAGAAACAGACACTGCGATTAAGACCACTTAAGACCACTCTACAATACGAACTCTGAATCCATTGCGCTGCCATTGCTGTAAATGCTATGTTGTGCTAACGTTATTGCCAGAGATTCTTCAATTTAATGAACTGGTATGAACTGGTATTATAATGGCGTCACAATGGTAATATTTCAGGCAAGTGACCTTTATTATAAACCATAATACAAATGTGCAGCAGTGCTTTGGAAAGGGTTCAGCACAAGTCTTCCATTTGCCTGTGATTGTGAAACCAGAAAGCCTTTGGTAACAACACAAAACATCCTGTGCTGGCACACAGAGTCTATTGTGTGTTCGGGGGAGCTGCAGACAGCTTTGCTTGAGGTTCCCTGGGACCCCCTTTAGTTGCCTCTTTGCACCAAAGTTGCATGACAGGTTGCCCCATTCTTGTTTAACTCACTGGAAATCATAATTCTGTAGATAATTGATTTCTGCTGCCCAATATCCTTTTTGCTGCAACGTCTTCCATCAGTTAGATTAATTGTTTGATATCATAATGCAACATTGTGTTTCATAACCTTGGGCTTATTTATACATTTATAGAATCCACCCCCCACCCCCCCACCCCCACATGCACTTTTATAATAAGTTTTTGGTTGATGAGATTTTTACTAACATTAGCCCCTAGCAGACACAATCAAAACACTGACTTTATATGAAGCATCAAATTCTGCTCAACACTTTTAAACATTGCATTAAAGCATAGACTGCAATGTCGTTTAGGGTGTGAGAGGAAAAGTTTATTTAAAAAAAAAAGCTCAAATAAATGTATTACACAGCTGTAACAATTACTATATTCACACAATTATTGTTTTGAGATTCAGCTTTTATTAGGGAACTCCCCTAAATCCTTTGTATAGAAAGATACAGGGTATTAATGCTTGTTACAGGGTAGCCGTCTGCCGTGCGGATGAGTGACAGGCAGGAGATCAAGACAGAGGTTGAAGTTCATACGCTCACAGGTGAACAGGATTTAACACTGAACAGCTGAAGTGACACTACCAGCAATGGCAATGGCACGGAGCACATACAATACAATGTACGAAAACTCTGGTAGGATCTACAGTCTGTGAACTAATCTTGTCTGTTCAATAATAAACTAACATTGCTGAAGAGATTGATCATGGCGGATAAATGGTTAGGGTGGATAAGTGAGATATATATGTTTATGAATTGATCAACTATTATTAGACACATAAAAAGTTGTTAAAATTTGGTCTTAGAGTCATGCCACCTTTGCGTGAATCCTGATCATGTCAAGTTGCAGATCTTGGCTGGGGATCCACAGGGAGTACTGCATTAGCCTTTGCACTGACTTGGGGTTATGGTGGAAAATTGCTGTCGTACAACTATTATTAGTCAGGCACCCCGGGCAGAAACTACCCAGGCTACGCCCTTGCCTCTAGAGTTCAGCAACTTGGTAACATCTGTGGCCAAGGTTTGGCGTGTGTAAACAGGAGAGTAGTTTGACAGTGAGCAGAGGTAGTCCGGTGACTTCTTCGAATTGGCAAGTGGTGAGATGACTTTCAAAAGGCTTTTCTAACGGGGTAGAAAATGGAAGTTCTGGCACTTTGTACATTGGAATTCTTGTTTCGGTACAGATCTTTGTTATCTTGCAAAAGTCCTGCTTACTGTATATCATCGATTGGTTTTACAGTTAACTAACTGACTCAAGCATTTTCTGGTAATTGTTTATTTTACAAAAAAAAACCCAACTGTATTCTGAGAATGGATATTACAAAATACTGACCATGCATTTAATTTTGGCATTTTACCTGTGTACTACGGTATAAATAGCAAAAAGTTTGTGGGTGAAACAATGACTACAGTATCCTTTTAGTTTTAAATCAAACATCTGATCTCCTGTATAGCGCAATCATATTACCCCCCCCCCCTCCACCAACTAAACATAAACATTGGATCCTGCCTGTGCTCACTTACATAAGATAATGTAATTGAGCAGAGCTTAGAGCTGAAATTCTTGCTAAACTGTCGGTTTATGAACAAATCGGGCCAAAAATTCTTCATTGTTTTTCGTAGAAATTTGACAGAGAGCTTATTAATTTTAGCAACGGCAGTGATTACCGTAGCCAAGTCCTTGCGGCCAGTTCAGTCTGTCGGGGGTAAAATGGGCACAACATCTCACAGCTGTGTGGGCATCTGGGGAGTGGGAGTGGGAGGGGAGGGGGAAGGGGGGTGCAGGAGAAACAAAGTGTTGCTTCTTTTCTCTGTCTTCCTTGGAATAAACAAGCTGTGAAAACAAGGCATCCTCTTCCAGGCAAGTGTACTCACAAATTGAATAAAAGAACATGACTCTGATTAAGTTTGTTTGAAAGAAGGTCTTTCTTGTCTCCCTCAGAACATTCCAAGCCATTAGAAAAGACTGTGGTTCTGTGTTTCTCTTTTTATCTCCTCCACTGAGGTCACTGCTGCTTTTACACAACTGTGCCTGAGTGTTGCTCACAGTAAGGCTTCACCTGTCAGACCAGCTATAGTACAGTAAAATGGGGTGACATAGGCCAAATATTCCTAGACCTGCCTTTCTTTCCTGCTAGTTGAAGAGTAAGGCTGATTGTTTTCCCTTATTATAGTTTACCGCGGTATTTGTACATGGTGTTTATGCAGTTTTCCCATGCTTTTCCCATGGTTATACTATGCATTTAGTGTAGTTTACGCTGGTTTGCCATGGTTTGTTTATTAATATTCTTTACCATACTTTACCATTCTTTACCATATCTTTGCAATATTTACTACACTTTGCCATGCTTCTACTAGGGAAAACTTTTATAAGGGAAGTGCTCCCTCGTTATTTTGTTAACTGACTTATACCTAAAAAAATATTGAGAATAGTAAAGCGAGGGTCCTTACACAAAATATAATACTATATATGAAAATTTTACTTTCAATGTGGTTTAACCATGAATTAACCAAGTTTGAGAATTATTTAATCATGTAATAACAAAGATTGTTGATTAATCTAATGAAAAATACTTTACCTAAATTAAAAAAACTTTGTATTGCTGACAGGTCAGACTCGTGCCTTTAGGATTTGAAAAACATAATTCATTTCTAACCTTACAATGGTAAAGAGAATCAGATACAGAGAGTGACGTAAAGAGGGCTGAACATTATGTTCCTGCTCTGAAATCCAATACCTTTAATCAGCCCTTTGTTTTTCTCTGATCTGTTCTGTGCCATCACTACAGTGAAATTGTTTCTCATTCCATGTTAAATGAAGGGTGGCCCCCCTGTGAGAGTTCTGTGTCAATTGCCAGATGGAGCGCAGACTTTGAAGCTGAGGTTGCCCCCAGCCCGGCTTCCCTGCCACAGCCTGCCCTGCAAAGCCTCTACAGCTATGACTAAAAGTTTTGCATTACCCTATAGAATTAAATCATTTTGCTTCATAAAGTCAAATGCTGAATAATGTTACCTTATCATATAGAATTGCATACCGCTTTTTAGTTTTCCATATACTTTACGAAAAACTGACAAAAACTGAAAAACTGTACTACATGAAATACTGTACTATTAGGTTGTCTTCCAGGTCGACTTTTGCGTTATCATTTTATAGCTTCTTTGATTACATGATGTTAAATAAAAGATCTAAATTATGTTCATATAGTTTTGAATTTTTTTAATTAAGTCTCAATCCTAAAATTGTAGGTGATGCAAAACTTTTGGCCATAGCTGTACACTACATTGCTCTTCGCTACACTGGAAAAGACTGCCTCTCTGCTCGGCAAAGACATATATTTTACATCAAGATCAAGGAGCTGGAATCAACACTACCATATATGCCATTCCAAACCTCTATATACCTTTCAAAAATGGACGTGAGGTAGAGCTATAAAAAAGGATTCTACCTGGTACTAGTACTGCTAGAGTTATACTACTACTGTACTACTAATCACATTTACTTTCAAAGCTTTCACTTATTAAAGGTTACCAAGGTGTTGGCAAAGTGTAGTAAAGAATGCAAACAGGCATGGTAGAGGAATAGTAAAATTCATGGAACGCCACAGTAAACGTATATTAAAAGCATGAGAAGAGCAAAAGAAAATTGCAAAATTACTGTGCAAATTGTCCATGCTAAACTTCATTAAGTTGCATAGCACCTCGAGTGTCTCATGACATTCTCCGAGTTCCTGGTGTCTTCTGGGTCATAAACAGTTGTTCAACTGTTGTTGCGGTTCTTAAGTCTCTCGTAAGTTTTGGAGTAAAATGTGTTACTTTTCAAAGCTATTAACAAACAATGCGATCGCTTAAAAGAAAGCAGAGACACTGAAAACAGAAAATGTTATAACCGTAAGTGATGGCAACACATATTATCTGAGAGTTCATGGAATAATTTTGTCAGCTCTGCAAACTTTAATTAACAAATAAAATGACTAATTTAAAAATAATTTGTTGCAGATTAAACAGTTTTGGATAAGAGCCTATGAAATGACCTCCTGTTGTAGGAGCACACCAGATGAGCAGGCCTAGACAATGCGTGGCCTCTGCCTTGGAGCTCCCAATCCCCTGAGCTGCTCTTGTTTTGGTAGGTGCTATGGATCTGCAGGAGCAGTACAAGTGATCTGCACCTGCTTCACACTCTGCCCTCACCCAGCTGCCTCAGCAGGGGAAAGTGAAGGAAGTGAGGGGGCACAGGGCTGGGGGGCTGGGAGGCAGCATCCCCACAGTGATATGAAACACACAGCCACTGAAAAATGATCCTCACCGCCCAGGGCTCCCAGGCTGCAGTAACCCCCCAAAAAACCCATGATCCTACACTGACTGGCTTTCTGAGGCTAATCTTTGTTTGAAAGCTCCCTCTATTCCCTGTTAAAGCACTGTCTATTTCCCAGCTAAGGACAACTTAATTGTCTGTCTAACATAGATGACAGTGTCTAATTTAATGATCTATTCTATACTGTGGCAGATCTGAATACTATAGCACTAAAATGTATGAACCTAATGTATAAACCTGTAAGGGCACTTCAATAATTAAATATTTTTGATTTGTAAGTCAGATAGTGAATTAAAGAGGAAGCACTGTATTTGATATATGAAATATTGAGATACTACTTAATTAGTATTTAATTGAATGGTAAATCGTTCATCTTTGACCAATATGGTTTGCAATTTTGTCCAGGCCAAGCCTTTCCATTTAATTCACTGAGATGCCAGTGATCTTTTTCCATGAAGTTTAGCGATGAAGGGCAATAAAGCCCACTTTCAGGCAACTTGTTAAGCAACTTTTTAAAGCAATTATCGCTAAGTGTCTAAAATCAAGATATTTCAAATATTGTACTACTCACATGGTGAAAACTGCTTAAAAAGTAAACGTTATGGGCTTAATGGGAATTAATTGGAAGGAATTCATTATTTGCATGAACCTGGGAAAATGTCTCACAAGTTAAGTACAGCTGAGTGCACCAGAGATTGCTTTCTTTTCAATAAGGCTTCAGTGTCATTGCGCAAATACCATTCTAATAAACATAAAACACCTTTATGAAAACAAAAAAGGTACAAGGCACTGAACCTTTCTTCACCCCAAGGTGACAGTGTTGTGGGAGGCTTGCGGCAATAAACACCGAGCCCCCTCTCCAAATTAAAAACAAAAGTCAATTTTCAACAAATTCTAAACCAACCACCGCTCTCTGTGGAGGGTATCCCCTTTCAAAAGCATACTTGGAACTCTGTGAAGCCCGGTATGAAACCACATTAGCATATTTGTATTAGGAAACGGAAACATTTTTTTCCCCTGTAGTTAGTTACCAATAGTAATCAGATTTATAGAGCAACACTAAAATAATAATGTAATCTTATAATGAAATAAATAACAATATTTGAACATATTCAATTATTTGTAACACTATATTTTCATACATCGACTTCAGTCACTGTGTGCAGAATTGTATTATGTTAAGTTTCCTATCTATGTATCTATTTTAAAATGCATATATGTCACTTCTGATTGTGGATGGGAAATTGAATAAAAATAATTGTTAAAATATATATATATAATCACTTTATTTAAAATAGGTGTTGATGCTGCAGTTACTTTTTTTTTTTCAGAAATAAATGTAAAGTATTTTGGGGGTATGAATTATTTCAGGCAAATTGGGGAGAAATGGGAAATTCTCACTCACAAATGCATTTAAAGTATTACAAAATGACCCTCTAGTTATGTCATGTAAAATTACATAAGAACTAATGGACACCCAACTGCTGATTGCTATCATTTCAGTAGCTTTTTAACCAAATTGTAAAAAATAAAATAACACATTGCTCAACTCAATAGTCTTTTCAGAATATGTACCTTCAGTCACAGTTGGGTTCAGCTTCAGTATTCTCCAACACAACTCTTAAACAGTTTATTTGAATACAACTAACAAATGTTTGCAAACTGAGCTCTTGAGGTTTCTGACCTGGTGGACCTTGCATGATCCCACACTGTGTTTCTGCTTTGGATTTTGGGAAAATTGAGAGGGGGTGCCAGGCTGGGCCTCTGAAACTCAGCGAAAGTGAGAAATAAACTCATCACCCTCTCTAAAACAAAAACAGCTCAGCATGCTCCCTGTCAGTCTACCTTGTGTGTAACAGGAGTCCCAGACTGATAGCAGCTTGCAAATCCTCAGCTCTCCAGCCAAGACTCAAACATCTGTCACAGGATTCTTTGGTTGTGAGGCTATTGGTTAAGGTCAGGTGGCAGAAAGTGAAATCAGCAGCTAGTACAGTGTTGAAAATGAAATCAGTACTGTTGAAACATGGCTTGATCATGGATATGGAAACTAGAATTAAAAACATTGCACGCACATACAGAGGGTCCGCTTAATTATTCATAATGAATCAGATTACACGCCAAATGCAATCCAAAATGTCCGAAGGAGCCTAGGAGTTTGGTGAACATCGAGATAGTTATGGTGTTTCACCATGTAGAGTGTTAGACACAGATTTAAAATTTTACAATGTATTTTGAAGTTCACCAAGTGAGTGGAATCTGTAAAGATGGGCTAAATACATTAAAGTCACCATAAATAGTGAGTGGGGTTATGAAATGATTTGTAGAGGGGGGTTGGGGGGCGCAATACATTAACTGATAATGCCCCAATATAATGTGAATGGGTACAAAAACAACGTATTTTATGTTCAAAAAATGAACTGCAACAATACAGGAAGCCAGGATGTAGTGATACAGCTCAGTATAAATGTGGTGGTGTTCCCTGATGCTTTACTCTAGCACGGAGACCTTTCTCACACAGGACTCTGCTTTTTCAAAGGGTCTTATCTGGGACTGTATCTCCACTCCTAAACCCCCAAAAGTTTACCACAGCAATTTTACAATTTAACGTATGTACACTTTATATTGACCACCCAAAAATGACCAATACAATAGTTCTACCATTTCAGCTGCACTGGCCTTGTCCTCTGCCAGGAAGGTTTTTCGTTAGCCAGAGGGGACCCCCAGCCAAACCTATCCTAACTTTCATTTTCCTTTTCTTTCCCACTCTAGGTTGCTCTTGCGGGAAGTAATGCCTGTTTCATGGCCTTGGAGGCCAATTGGCCCTCCATGAGGGTGGTTCTCTGCAAGCCAAGGGGAAACCCTGTACTCTTTCCCGAGTTACAAAGCACTTCTCTCCTATTTTCAATTCCTGCTCCTCACAGCACTTGCTCCTGTCCCGTAAATTAGGAGTTACGCTGTGGAACAGTGAGAATCACAGTGACTGGTGATTATTATTTTTTTTATATTATTTTTATTCATGAAAATGTGCTTGATTGTCAGTGAGTGACCACACTTTGAATAACTTCTGTTGTTTAGAGAATATTATTTTTATCATCCAGCTGTGGGACTCAGTAGCAAGTTTGCAACATGATAGTGACTTGATGAAGCCACAACATGCAGCTGTTATTGGCTTTTTTATTTATTTTTTTGGTTTTCTCAATTTGGAATGCCCAATTATTATTTTTTATCCCGGTTCACCGCTGCATCCCCCTAGCAAATCAGGAAATGGAGGCTCAAACACGTGTCCTCCAAAACGTGTTCCTGCCAAGCCATCATTTTTTGCACTGCGGATCCACAGTGAAGCAACCAGACCTATAAACACAGATTGGAATGGCTCCACTGCAGACCTGGTGCCACAAAGGTCGCTGTTGCGCGGTGAACCGCAGATTGCCCTGCCGACTAAGCCCTCCCTACCCAGGCGGCACTCTGCCAATTATGGCTGGCCCCTAGGAACCCCCGGGCCCTATAGCCTGGATTCGAACCTGCGATCTCCAGGCTATAGGGCGCATCCTGCACTCCACGTGGAGCGCTGTTACTGGATGCACCACTCGGGAGCCCATTATTGGCTTCTTTAACAACAGACAAGTACAGTTTCTTAGAAAACAAACACTTTAATTTACTAAAACAGAACAATGATGAAAGTGTTGTGAATATTGCCAGTTTTCAGCCTTTTTAAAAAAAAGTATTTCTCAAGACAAATGACGGTTAAAGTAAGCAGTTATCAAAAACTATCGGTCTGTTTTCACCTGAGCATGCTTGACCATACAGACTACAGCAATGGCTTTCAACCTTTTCATCTCAAGTACCAGTGTTTCCAGCAGGGAACACCAGGTGTACCAGTAATTGTGTAATCTTAAACTGGCTGTTCTAAAACTGAGACCTAACCCATTACAACCAGATTTGTGTCTGCACTCGCTTGTTTATTGCCTGATTGTGATGAATGGTTAATCTATTTATGAACTCTGCATATTTATATTTTTAATATTTTGCAAGTGTTGTGTATGGAGTTGATGACCGCACCTTTAATTATGTACAGTTGTACAGTAATATGGAGACAGCATGCTGCTGCTGCCATGCTCAGTGTTAGTGAAGTTCTGATCTGACAGCATGTAACACAGACAGCTCTTCTGATTTACATACCGTTTATTCCTCAGTAAAAACAAGTTTAAATTGCAGTGAGTTTGTTCTGCTATATTTACGATTTTCAATATACCACAGCAAGCACATTGTGATATATTTTCATTAGCACAATCTGAGAGCTAAATTTAGTAAATGGCATTTTTTTTAGTTTTTTTGTTTATTGCAATCAAGTAAGCTGCAGTATATTTTACACTTCCTAATTACAGTTACAAATATTCCTGTATGTTCTGCTGTCACATTTTTGAAATGGTCAGTTTGAGAAATAAACTTTGTTTTCCCTGCAACAGCTGACCCTGCTTTAGTACAAAACTCATGCTACATATTGTTTTACATAATGGTAATGGTGCTCATAAATTACTGTGATATCTTCTTTGGCTGAAGATATATTATCAGCTCATCTGGAATCTTGTGCAATTGAATCATACTTAAACTGCTGACGGCAAGCAACGTAACTAAGTCTATTATATCTGGGATGCAAGACGCAACAGACATGTTGACTCAAAACTTTATTTAGGCACTCTACGGTTTCACTGACGAAACATCCTTTACAAAAATAACCTATTAGATCTATCGGCCAAATGTCCCAATTCTCTATAGGCACCTATAGCTTTCTATAGCCTATAGGCCAACTGTCCCAATTCTTTATAAAAACCTATAGGTTCAATACAATAGCCTATAGGTGTATAAAATTCTATAGAAATAGATAGCCTATAGGTTATAGGTCATAAGGGTATAACATTGGTTTATTGGAGTTTGTAAAGATAACTTTTTTCGACTTGGTAAGATAACCTTTTCACTTCCTTGTTTCATTAATTATTTTCTTTATTTTAAGTTTCCAGGGCATTTTTGTTAATGACACGTGTGCAATACTCAAACCTTAAGTGTATTTGTATTTGTTGCTGTTCTTGTTCTACTATTTTTAAATGCAACTGTTCATTTTAAGCTACTTTTTTTACACAACAGTACTCGCACATGTTTGGTTACCATCACAACTGTTGCAAGAAACCAGGGTTCCGTATTCTGCTGATGTTAATATACCTCTCTGCACTTACAAGCATTTTTATTCGACCAAGTTGGTACCGTCCTTCTCACACTTCAGTTTATTAAAACATGTAATACGCAGTTTTTTTAATACAGAGACCAACGTCATGTCGCATTCATAAATATTGACACTTGCTTTAAAAGGGAGATGCAGCATTTTTGTGCCTAACCCCTAAAAAACAGCTGTCAAAAAGTTTTTTGTTGTTGTTGCATTTGTAACCATTTTAGTCGCAGTCTGGAGCCCTGCATCATAATTTATAATTTCTCTGTGATTCATTTGTACAAGCAAATTGACACATTATGATGGTGCGATTGAGGGAGCATTGTGTTTTGAAGAATCGTATCATCAGAAAATAACTGTTATTGCTTACCAGTGGCAAGCCTGTCGCATACCAATAAAGGTACGTGTAACACAGGTTGAAAACCACTGGACTACAGTATGTTTTACCCTATTGTTAACAGGGCACACAGTACTAAACTATTGGAAAGTAGAGACAGAAACCCGCATTGACCTGCTAGGGATTGATGATCATATAAGTCTATGGCTTCCATGTCTAAGCATGGTAAATTATGGCTTATGCAGCTCAGTCATGGCGCATTTTCATAAGGGATCTGGCACTAGTGCAAATATCAGTGAGTGAAGTGGAATACAAAGTGCCCCATTTGTTTCCCATTGAAAACTCAAGAATATAAAATAAACTTATTTCCATCAACAGTCGGAATTTATAGTGTTTTCTATTTTGGGCTTGGTTCCAAAGGAGAGAGAGAGAGAGAGAGAGAGAGAGAGAGAGAGAGAGAGAGAGAGAGAGAGAGAGAGAGAGAGAGAGAGAGAGAAAAGCATACACTTTACAAATGTTGCTGTTTCTTTCCAGAAACTATTCTAACCACAATTACCCTCCCTCCATTGTGGGACTGTGCAAAAACAATCTGTCAGTTTCTACAGACACGCAAACAGAGACAGACAGAATGTCATAAGCTCTGATCAGCACATTTTCATAACCTGACACTCTTTTAATTGTTTGCTGTGTGTACACAATTCAGTGGTCACTTTACTGTGCATTTAATTAACTTAAAGTGATAAAGAACTTTGTGTATTTAAAAAAAAAGCTATTTGCTCTTATACTTCCTTATGTATTTTGTCTTTATGATTCTGATTTACAATAAAATCATGCTTGGTGGATTGTCACATGCCAAAGTTCTGTAGAAATGAGCACCTTAGATGTTTTATGGCTGCAGGGAGACTGTCTAGTACAGTGATAAAACCACTAGCTGAAACATTATTCTACTTGACTTAGTTTTCTATAAATTTTTTTTTAATTAAACTGAAATACTCTACAAGGGAGTAACAGTAAGTAAGAAGTTTATTTGAAAAAGTACTAATTGGGTACTTCACACCTATTTCATTTCTTAGTTTTACATCTTTATGTGCATTCTCTATTATTCTCTGTTGTGTTTCTACTTAGATCATTATTTATGTGGCTTATTAACTAATGTCCTTTATAAACCACTGGGGCCTGCTTCTGAAAAGATTCCTACTATCTGAATTTCTGTCCCCTCTGAAATTGTAATTTTCCATTTGCTAATTTACAGTTTCACTGATGCAGAGGGGACAGACATTACAGTTGCATATCCCTAGCAATCATTTCTAAAACTTAGGAGTATAGTTTTGTCAGCTTTATCCTTCCCTGCCTTCCCTGTCTAATCACAAAACTGTATCTTAAAATCTTTTGAATGCTCCTATTCCTAAAGCTTTAACACATTAATTAAATACTTTGAAATAAATTTAATTAAGTTTGCTATTCACTAGGTTGCTGTTGCTTTCTTTAACAACTGTTTATAAAAGTTTAATGCTCAAAAAAACAGTGTTTTATAAGACCAACTTAAAAAAACTCAGCACTTAAATACCCCTATATAATAATGCAACTCCTAAACATCTATGCCATGTGGAATTTTGACATGAGTGTTTTCAGTTGAGATGAAATAGGCCAGTTTTGAAGCTTGCCATTCAGAGGTGATAAAGTGGGCTTCAGACCAGCCCCCCCACACAGATCCTTTCATTTGAGGCCTTCGTGTGATGTGGCAGAGTTCTCAGAGACTGTTCCGCCATAAATATCTCTGAATCCAGGCAGTAACACAGGCCATTATTCCACTATGCGCTGCTGCTGTGCAAGTGTGCTCCAGATTGACTTGAAAACGGTGAAAAGCTTACCCTGTGAGTCCAGAGAAATAGTATATGATGGATATTAGTTTGATATAATTCCTCTCACAAGTTAGGAAAACTTTGTAGCTCATCTTGTTAATATGAATGTCACTGTTAAGGTTAGAAATGAGGTAAAACAAAGATTACCCAGTTAATTGTAACATTAACATTAAACATTAAAAAAAAAGATGGATAATTCTAATCTTTACCATTTTTTTGTCTGGGAAAAAAGTCAAATGTCTTTCTTACAGTAGCATAGATAGAATTGTGACTGAAACTAGTAAGAAAAATAAAATAGGTGTGAAGTCACAGTCGTGCTTTATTTGCTAATGCGTAATTAGGCATTACACAGCTGTCAATGTCATTTCAGCCAGTCGGGGCACAGAAAGCCATTCACTTATTATACAGCAAGAGCACAAATGAAGAGTACATCTCTTGGTAACCTGAAGTTTACTAAATATTCCCTTGTTAACCAGCCACTGCTTGATTATTCCATAGTATATTGGAATGGATGTTAATGGAAGAGCAGTGTCAGGCCGTTGTGTGATAATGTACTGGCAAAAACACTGCAGTAATACATGTAATGCTTTTTGATGTTTTGTTTTAGATTCAGCTTTTCAATGTGGTGCTCAGCAGATCTAAACAAAGTATATACATACCTGAGTGATTGTGTCTCTAAGAGTTTACCATGGTATTTTTGCGAACCAATCTATGGGACTGCAAATATTCAGCTGAATACTATTACAAAAAATAACTTTCAAAAAAGATAATAACCCGTTAGCTGAAAATGACAGAAACTAAATATCGTTGTGTGCGTGTTTGTGTATGTATGTGTCTTATAACTCCTGACATGATCAAAGATAAATCACTGTATTTGAGTTGAGTTGATGAAGACAGCTTTAATGTGTTCTGGTTGCCTAAATTAAAGACAGAGCCCTCCTAATTTGAACTGGTTCTTCGATCATAGCTTGTACAGAACAAGGCTATTATATAACACCTAATTGCTCTCTGTGTCACTATTAATAGTAGAAGCAGCCGACATCCACAAAGAACAAATGTATGACGTGTACTTTAAAGCTGTGTTCCTGTAAAAAAAAAAAAAAGTATATAATCAGATAGATTAGAGGCTCATAATGTAACTTTGGATCGACACCAAAGTACAGTACTATGTAGCATAATTCTAAAAAACTTGTACAGTATCTGCACAAAGCCCAATAATTAACTGAATTTTGGCAAATACTGAATTGTAGAACAAAAGATAGTGTTTGCTTATTTCACAAAAATATGTGGGCAATTATTGATTATATTTGTAACATATAAAACAAGGCATTGTCATTCGTGCAAAAATGTCTGAGCAACAACTGGAAGGGTCACGTTGGTTCAAGGATTGGTTAAAAAAAGAACTGAGGTAAAAATATGATTGTGAATAGCTCCATTGCATCTATAACAACTGTGGCATTTACTGCAATTTGGTCTACTTTTCTTCATGGCCATCCAATCCTTTGCTCACCGAAATGCATGCCATTTGTTGAAGGACATTTGTTGATTAATTAAACCAGGAGACGTTCTGCAACCATTTAACCCACTAGCCACCCAATAAACAAATACCTGAAAACCTTTTTTTTTTTTTTTTTTTAAACATCCTTTTATGGTATGGTATTTTGTAGAAATTGTAAGAAGCCGTAAGCCTGTGGTGATTTTCTCTTACAAGTCAATTTTCCCTTTTTGATCTCCTTTTAAAATGTATAATTCAATTAGTATTGTGAGCCTGTGGGTACTGAAGAGCAGCTGACCCCCCTGAGAGAAGCACTGGAATTCAGGGGGGTGAGGGGGGGGTGTGTGTCTTCTAATAGGGGTATTATTGTGTGTAGTCTGGAGGAAAGGGAAGGAGAAGGTTCGCAAAAGAAACTGAAAATGGATTCTCACTCTACCCTCAGGCTGAGTCCTGACCCAGGCTTACTAATTCCTCATGCACAAGGTGCATTCAGAGTTCAGCAATATGCACAAAGTGCCTGGAAACTGGTATGGGTTTGGCTGTGGGAATTGGGGAATTGTTGGTAAGTGAGAAGCACTTTTTTACGCAGTGATTAATAAATGTGTGGAATCTTAAAATCTTGTTTTGTTTTTATGTGAAATGGTTCAAAGTAATAAAAGTGACCCTATAAAATAATATTACCTTTTTAAGGCCATTTTAGCTGATGAGATTTGCAACCATCTGAAAGGCTCTGGTTATGCAATCTTGTGACCTTTATTGTAAGTGTAAAACTATAAGAAACTCAAGGCAAGAAGACAAATGTTTTGGCTAGTGCCTTCTTCAGTGCATTGTGTTACCTATTGCGTTCCTAAAATATTTATAAGTTGAACCTTGTGGGGGACGGGGGCAGGGTTGGAAGTTGTGAAGTTTAGGTCAGCACAGGATGAGAAGCGTAACAAGTTGAAAGTTAATTCTGGTCGAAATGACTGGTGAGTAAACTCAGACTGCTTGTAACGATCACTGTGTCTTCTCATTTTGACAGTGTTCTCCAGCACCTATTGCACCACATCATGTTGGCAGCTGTCTTGTTTTGACAGTGCTAAGACGCTGCGTTCATAATCGTTTCAACAGGTTTTCTGAAGTGTCAATCACAACCAGAGCTGTGTTACTAACCCTCTTGTGTTGCCAGCCCCACTCTCTACCAGCCTCTTTTTCTGTACAGATTTTTTCAAAGGCTTACATCTCTCACTGGTCACATCTACAATTAGACTCCCGTGTCAAAGTGAAGCAACCACAATTATTATTTTAAAAGTGAGAATTTTAGGGGGGTAACTACAAAGGCGGTGCACAACAACTGGAAAAGGAGGTCAACTCCACATGTCCCTATTTTCCACTTTTGGCAAATTTACCATTTATTATGGGGGGGGGGGAGCAATTTGCCCATATGGGAAAATATAGGACCACATTCTGAATACAACAGTTATTAGTGGTTCACTTTAGGATGTGCATATCCAGATGTTGTAACTGTGACCCTGCTCTTCCATAGTACATGATTTCAGTAACACAAATAGTACATGATTTCAGTAACACAAATGGTCAAATTTCTCTTCTATAAAGGTTTTGAAGGTTTAACACACTTTCTAAGCTTTTGCAATAAAGATCAGGCTTGTTATTTTAACTAAACTGTAATTTAAAACACTATTTGAATTAGGCACTACTAAACTGGAAACAGCCCCAGGTGTTAAGTGTAGGGTTAGTGTTAAGGCCTCATATGATTTATATTAGATTGAGTCTCTGTAAACAAATGTAGCACAACATTTCACAGATACATCCCAAGTAACAGTGAGGGAGATCCCAACCAATAACTTGTTTAGAGTTACCATTGTGGCAACATGCTCATATACTGACATGTCAAAGGTATCACAATGAAGTGAACCAATACACACTTATAATACATGATATAATAACAGCACCAGTAGGCTACTTTAACAGATAAAAAACATGTTCCAAATTCATTAGTTTGCATTCTGGGTAATACAGTGGTATTATTATGATACCCCAATGGAACTTTTAAGTTTTCTATAAAAGGTCTTCACTTAATCAGCATTATACTTTAAGGCAATCCCAGGAATGTAAGAACACCTACTGTTCTGATAATTTTTTTCCAGCAGCATATCTACAGGAAGCCTTGAACAGGATGGCAGGACAGGTCAAAGGTTGTGGCCTTGACAGCGTGTATCTTGGTGAGAGAGACACATACCCAAAGAGTCCAAACACAAAGAGTATCCACAGGCCCATCTGATAGTTGTAGCCAACCCCCCAAAAACATATGAGACAAAAAATCCAAGATTAAGCATTTGCTTAGAAAAACATTATCAGGTCACAGGTTGTCTGATGAGATCAAAGACCTTTTATCCTAAGACCCCCATCTCTTTAGGGAATACCTGCTTTGTTTGTGTAGGGTGAACTCCTGTTTCAGTTACAAGGTTTGCGAACATGATTGTTCTTTTTGTTTTTTTTTTTTTTTGCTTCATTGTTTCTGATACATATCAACTCCATTTGTTAAACTGTTTTGGGAACATGTGCCCTGGTCATGCAACATACAGCTTTCAGTTACAATTAAAATAAAACATTAAGGCACATAGAAAACTAGAAAGAAAACAAAAAGGATGTTTGCCTAACACTTCAAATTCCACCAATGTGCATTCGAATATGATTTTGTTCATAGAACTATTGATAGGTATTGGGTGGGTTTTGGAGAACAGTTTAGCATACTGATTTGTAACTGTCTGTTTCATTCCCCTACCATTATGAACCTGTACCTTTATATAACATTTCCAATCAATTCAACAAAGTGTTCAGAAGTTAAATGGGTCACAAGCTTTCATAGAAACAAACAAGAAAACCTGTAAAAACAGTACAGACACAGCACTGTAATAGTCTAAAATGGGTGCAATAGGGAAATATAATAGAGAATGTATTTGAAAACATGTGAGTCTGAAGTCAGACGTTTAATATATGTATAAGTAATTTGCTTAGCATCATTAAAGAGAAACCTCATATCAATGTAATTTCAGGCAGTGTTCTTTAAATGGGAATGGCTTCAACCTTTCAATTGAGTTGTCAGTTTCAACCTGACACCCTTATTTTTCAACAGTGTTAAATTGAAGAGACTGTCTGCCTGTGCTTTACTGCACCTTTTATGTGGGGCCCGTAGATAATAAGTAACTTAAGAAAGCTGCTTCTCTTCTGTTCTTGATTTGGTTTGACAGACTGCGTGTGGTATGAGGGCTAATGCTGCACTGGCAAGCCATAGAGCGATGTTGGGATTCCCATGGTTATAACTGCAGCTCAAAGAGCTTGGAACAATTTAGCACCAGCCATGAAATAATCATGGCTTCTTAGAAGAAATATCCTGGCTGGCTTCTTGAGACAGAAGCCCAAAGTGAGAGAGAGAGTGAAAGAAAGCGAGTGCAGCCAGCTTGCGTCAGAGCTTGGTGCCACTGTGATGGTTCCTATCCACGGGGCTTGTCTGTGTCACAGCACAGCCAGTTAAAGCCCTGTTAAAAACATTGGGGTAAGCCCTGGATGGGATTTCAAAGCTGAGAAAAGGGGAGTGGGTTGGCCCATGTTTGCCTGTGTTTTCTTATTAGTGGTTTTGTATTGTTGAAAGGCATTTCCATACTAGCACTCATGGCACAAAGATGTTTTCCCATCCATTTGGAAAGCCAACAAAAAAAGCTGCTGGCTTAGATATGAGAATGGAAAAGAGAAAATGAAATTTATTTTAGCTTCAGAATGTTTCTTAAAGGGCTGATTTATCCATAACGTAACAGTAATATTAACTCTGAGGTAGTGAAGTTTGCAACCAGAACTGTGGTTCAGTTTGACGCTTTGGGGTCCAGGATTTGGCTCATGTTAATTTAATCTTTATGGAAAGATCAATAGTGTAGATTTATTTATTGTTTAGTGCATTCAATGGGTCAGACAGACAGGCAGAGACAGCCGGGTAGAAGGAGGAATGGTTTACCGCACCAAATGAGTCTAGGGTGAAGCTACTTTATTAATGATAGTCTCTTCTCAGCAGTTTTGAATTAGTCAGTTCTGTCAGCCAATGAGAAAGTAGTTCCAAAATGATCAAGCATCTACTGACCCACACCCAAATAAAACAGAACAATTCAGAGCACTTGAAAATCCGAAGTTATTAAGGTTCAGATTCCATGTCCATACACCTTAACAGATTCTCATTTTTGTATGGTAACCTTTTACCTCCATCACATAAAGTCATTCACCAATACATGTCCCCAAAAGACCTCTCTCTTTATTAAATAATATTATTTATATAGCTCCTTTCATAGAGGACCACCATCACAAAGCGCTTTACAAGATACAAAACTAGGTGTGTGAACTATGCATCAGCTGCAAAGTCACTTACAACAACATCTCACCCAAAAAACAGCAGAGTGCAAGGAGGTTAAGTGACTTGCTCAGAGTCACACAATGAGTTAGTGGGTAAGCTAGAATTTGAACCAGGGACCTCCTGGTTACAAACCTGTTTCTTTAACCACTGGACCACACAGCCTCCTAAACACTAAGACCCTGAGTGTGGACTGGCAGCGCTGTCAAAATGTTATTACACTTGATCATATATATCTAAATTATATTTGGCTGTATTCTTGTTTTGTGCTTGTTATAATGGAAAAAAAAAAAAAAAACACATACAATTAACATATTTCAAAGCATTATCTCCAGTGTTTGGTTCTAGTTTGGTAAAAAATTAAAATGAATCACTTTAAAAAATATATATCTCAATGTGTGGCATAGAGGCAAAACATTCATCCTTTCTCTTATTACACAAAAATAAAAGCAAAATAATGTTCAGCTCGTTTGCTTTGAAAGCAGTTGTTGCTAATTGGAACATAACTGTGGAAGTACCATTTAGAAATATAAAATACACTTTACAAGCACTAAAGATGAAGACGGCCAAACAAAAAGTAGATGCTAACTATAAATAGGACTCTCCGACTAATTTTGATTCGAAACTAATTTTCTTCCTGAACACTTCCATATGTGCATCAGATATAGTCCTCCCCATTTTGCTGCATGGGCCAGCTGAAAAGGATGTGAAAGTGATGGCAGTGCTTAAAATGTTATGTCAGACACGATATGAAATAAAAAATGTAACGTGTTTACACGTAACCGTAGGATCTCTCTGACTTGTAGGCTAAGCTAGAAGAATGCTATCTTTACTAAATAACAACGCAGTGACATGGCAATGGCAAATGAAATGTTCAGCACTAGGGGGCAAGTTAAGCTTAAATGCTGTTAAACAGTAGAACAGTAAAACAGTGGTAACATTTTTATATTTTCATATACAGCTCTAATTTCAATGGTATGAACCAATACACACATATCAGATTCTATCAGATACTGTTTTCAATATAATATCTGTGCTAGACTTGCTTATTTGGCTGACAATGAAGTATCTACCCATATAAAACTTTTACCATAGCACCACAGTAAATTGGTATGGTATTATGCACAGTAAAAGCAGTTTTCATATGGCTTTACTATGCATTTATCATAGCACACAACACAAAAACATTCACCCCAAAACACCTCCACCAAACAAAGTAATTTCCCCCTTTTATATAGCGTGTGGCTGGAGCCTAATTAATTATTCAATTAGCTCCAGCCACATTCTTACATGTATTTTGGCAGGGATAGGAAATTAACCCCATCCCTGCCAACCACTACCAAATCACAACAGCACGATATTTACAGACAGGGCCCTGTCCTGCCACAATCAACCATAAACTTTCTGTTAGTATCATACAAGAAACTTAAAAATGTATACTTTATGTTAATTTAATAAGATTATGCAGTGAATTCAATTATGTAAATGTATGGATTGAAGTGGGTTTGATACATATTATTATATTGGAGTATAATTTAGTGGAGATGGAGCCAGTATTAGCATTGCAGGGTAGAAAGTGTGACTTGCATTGATAAAACTGCACTTTGATAACACTGCACTTTGAAAATACAATAACCTTGGGTGAAAGCATCTTAACTGCATCTGTACTGCATTTTCTAAGACAAGATGTTAAAAACACATTTAACTGTCTCATTGGTAATAAGGAGCACATTGCTTATTCTCTGAGATTATGTGGAATATATGAAATAAAGAAACGTAAAATTTAAAGCTACAGCCAGGAGTGACTTGAATAGTTTTAACATAGAAGCATCTGGCTTTTCTAATAATGGAATGTACAATTGCAGAATATTTGCATAATATATTCTGAATACGCTTCAGTCTAGATTGTTGTCTGTAATCCATTTACAAAGCATTTTCTTTGAGCAGCAAACTGAATTACAAGTATTGCATATAGTGCTTTGCAGTGTGAGTTTAGAAGATTTTAGTTTATTAGCTCATTGTCAGTAAACGTTTCCATGCAGCGAAGGCGAGCTACTGGTCCGTGCAATCAATGCCTATGGTTCACTAAGAAGGGACTTCTTTACTTTTGATCCTTTCTAGGTTCATATGTTTAGATTTATATGTTTCACACAATTTTGCAGTTTAAGTAGCAATTTTAGAAAAAAAAAAAATTTGCACGTCCCTGCCAAACTGGACAAAATATTCAATGCTTGCATGCCCCTAACAGATTGATATTATTTTCAGAATGATTGATGGGCTGGCTATTCCATTATTCCACACTAATATGATACTGTTGTTTTTTGGTCTTAAGTTAAAAGCGTGCTATTTTACACAAGCCTCTTATTATTGACATTTTGCCCTTATTGTATATAATAAGACTCATGGATCACCAATGAGGTTCAGGGTAGACTAAATACCTTGATACTATCCAGTACCAAAAATCCATTCTGACTGATTAAAGCAAATCATTAAAATGAACACAAGAAATAAGTTTAACCATTTTATTAAAAGAAATAACAAAAAAACAACATTAAACAATAACCAAATTAAATACAAAACACACTAGAAAACAGTTCAGAGGAAAATCACGGAAACCAAAATGGATTGTGAAGACTGCTTGTTGAAGGAAAGCTATGAAGGGTTGAACCTGCCAAAAAGACGAGCAGGAGCTAGCCACTTGAAAATAATGACAGCTGGCAGGTAAGATAGAGCATTATAAATCAAGCAACAATTAAATATTTGCCAAAATCCCAGGAACCTTATCTTGTGTAGAGTTGTCATCCCTGTGCATATGTAACAAGGCGGAGGTTGGGCACAAACCAGGGACCCCATGCACCGCAAGCGAGCGTTTTAACCGCAATGCAACCACACACAACACTGCCAATTACACATAGAACAGATGACGCAGTTCTAAACTTAGACAATAACTTCTTATTTAATGGTTAGCAGTATTTCCTGAGTACACTCTTTGTTTTTGTGATTAATATGTTGTGTAGGGTGTCTCTTATAGCAAAAAACAATTTTGCACAGTTCTTGTGCTTCGGGTCCCCCTCCGCCCAAACTGCACAAGATGAGAATATCTCCTATACCAAAGAGACATCCTATACACAACATGTAACTTCTAGAATATGTAGAGAATATGGGAGGCTTGTGGTTGTCTTGGTGACATTTAGAATTGACAAGCCTTTGATTAATATAAGTAGTTTTGTTTTTTTAATACAGGTTATGTACTGAATATTCATTGTATCTCAACAAATGAATGAGCTGGGTGGGCTAATTGCTACTCAAGACTAGTAGTGTCAAGTGGATGAGTGGAATAATAATATTAATAAAAAAAGTTATGATTAATGAAGATGCAGTACATGACCTTTGTATACTATGATTGAGAAATGTCCTGCACATTTAAAATGTACAATTAAACTTTCATCATTTTGTCTTTGCGGACAGGGTGGATAAGTACAGACCTCTCAGCAGCATTCCCTTCAAAACGGATTGACGGCATTAACAGCTTAACAATCTCCAAATGCAGAAAAGAACAGGACGCCCAGTGAAGAAAGGGGTTAAACCATTTTTGTCCCAAAAAAGAAGAATTGACGATTTTTTGTCTCTGGTCCTGTTTATTAAATTAAACATCAGTACAACCGCTGCTGTTTTTTTCCATGTTTAATTTGATCAGAAAATCCGCTGACGCTGTCTGCCCCCAACTCATGTGAAACCAATTTCAGCTTCACATAAAAATCTGGAGCTTCAAATAGGCATGGCACAAACTCATCCTCACGGCGGATTCCTACATGTTTCTACCAGACATGGGCAGAAGGTAATGTGAAACCTGAAAGTAGTGCGATCCAAGGTTTTACAATCAAGTTTCTTACCTCTTATTGGCACTAGTAATACTCACTACCACCACCCTCACCTTTAATTCTATTGAAGATCTGTCAGGTCTTGGCTTGTAATTAGTTTCTTCATTTTGGAGTATGACAGTCCAATAGATGTGAAGTGGCTGCTGCTTTCTAGTAACTAATCATAACTAATCACTTAATTTGTTGTCGTTAAAACTAACTCCAAATACTGCAATCAGACCAGGTGATGTTGCAATTTATCTTTAGCGTTAGATTTGCTGAAATAACTTAAAGCTAATAAAAGGGTTTGCTAATTGATTTTAAAGCATTTTCTTGCTTCGATTGCACATTACAATTTTATAACAAGTTCCATAAGATGTTATGTTTGGTGGATATACTCCCCCATATCAATTCTTACTTTAAAGGTTATAAAACCATACTTGACACTTACAGAATAGGCAGCATAACATATGACTAACAACAGATGCTTGCCCTGTCTAGGCATTGTAAGAATACTTATGAATTTGATTAATATTATTTTAATAATTGTTTTTCACTATCATCCGCAGGTGAAATAAGTATGAATCGGAAAAAGATGCTACTGTATTATAGACAGCATTCTTTCTTTCGTCAATGATAATGCGATGGTTCTATATTGTTGCTAGCACTACGGCAGCTACAATGGTATGAGCCATTGGTGGAATGGTATCACAGTGGTAACATTTAGATTTTTTTGACATACCCATGGTATTCCAATGGTTTGAACCAATACATATCAATACACACTGCTTCTGTATCAGGGCCACTGATTTACAAATCCATGCTGGTTTCAATTCTTTCCCACCTTGTTAAAAATGAAGTATAGTTGATGAACTTCAACTTGTTCCATTGGAATGTTGTGAATTTCTTTAAATTGGAATGTTGTGCATTTCCCTAAGTCAAGGGAGTTTCTATGTGAGGCATCCAATTCCATGCTGAGGTCCTGCATGACATTCATTTACTTGAATGAATGTTGTTGTGCCTTGTTCAACAAGTCCAGATGGGTTTAGACTTTCAATCATTTAAAACAACAATAAAACCTTGTCATGCATAAAGTCATTTTTTTAAGGAAATCGATTCAAATCAATGGGATTGTAAGCCTTTTTTTCTATAGTACAACTACAAATCCATTAAATTAATTTCAAGTACATCAGTTACATTTATCATTGCAATTAGAACATAAGAGAATTTCCAAAAGAGAGGTCATAAGGTCCATCAATTCTATTCTACTAGAATTGTCCTCTAGTCCTGGTTTATTTGCTGAAGTATGCTCACTCATTTACCCACAGAACTGAACATCCATACAAATCATTGATAATGAGCTACTGCACATGCCAGTAGATTAGGAGATACATGCTGGTGCATATGAATGGGATAAACCTATATACATAAAACGATTGTGAAGCTACTGATCAGCATCTGACTACTTTTCCATTACTTTGTTCTTCCTGTGTTTAACTATGAAACTAACTGGAAACAACCACAGAGATTATCATTGACTTGAGACAGAGGTAAACATTTTTTATTGCCATCTCAGATTGCTGTGCTTTTGGGGAACTTCAATCGCAAAGGGCATCCAAAATTAAACAACCCCATCTCCAAATTTTGCCTGAAGCCACTTTAATAAAAGTTTTTTTCATTAATTTGTGTTTCCTCTTAGAAATCTCTATTTAGCCCAAGAACCACAATCCTCTTTATGTTCAATTCCATGTTTGTCTTCCACCACCATGACTGATTGAAATATCCGGAATGAGAAGTGTCTGGATCAGGGATAATTACACCAAAACTGGAAATCTCTATCTGAATTTCTAGAACTAAAATATCTTCTGATATCTTACAAAAGGACTGCTCTTAAAAGTAGAATTTATACTTCATATTTAGAATAATACATATTAGCATTATATATACTGTATATTAATTTGCATATTCTTTATAGAATGCAAATTATTTTGCATTCTATAAAGAATATATTTAATATACTGTTTAAAGTGTATACCTATCAAACAATTCATTGATTAAAAGGGAAATGACTTGTCACACCAAAGTACCCAGTCCAACATTGGGCATTTTATCATGTTGCAAGCCTTTCAACAAATCATGTTTCAGCATTTTACAATTAGTTGAAAACAACACCAAAATATACGTACAAACATCATGGAAGTATAAGTGGACCTTACCAGTGAAATAAAAAATAAATAAAAATTGCGGAGAGCAAAACCTTACACTTATATTAATAAACTATACAAACAAGCTTATTACTAATGAACTACAGTGTGTGCAGAAGACCCATTATTTAGCAAATGATTGTGAAGATCTAAATGTGGGTTTTATATTTCTGCAATCTATCTCTGCAACATGTCTGTGAAGCATATCACATAGATTTGACTATCCCTAGACTTGAGAGTGAAAGTCATCACTAACCAGTTGCTACGAGGTTCTGGTTTAATGCATTTATTAGAAAAATAATAAATAATATGTATTTACTTGCCATAAATGTAACGGATACATATATGTTCCAACTACTTGGCATACCCCCTTAAGTGCTAACTAAAAAAATTGTGCTGCTTGGCTATTTCTTTTGTAGTATAGTAAAAGCACAAAGAACATCCCAATCTCCCTGTAATAATCCTAAAATGAGCAAATAGGAGCAAGTGCTTAATAACAGAATCCCTGTGTCCCTTGTGTTGTGGTACTGATGTAATAAACAACGGGATAGCTGTACTAAAGTGTTGCGCCTGTTGCAATAGTCAAAAACCAGTTGCAAACGAATCAGAATTCTAGGGCGAAATGCACTAAACAAGCACAGTGCTATTAGAGTCTTTTTAGGGAATTCTTTGCGGCAGCAATTTTTCTTTGCGGTTCAACCTTAGATGAATATGTAATTATGGGCAATTACGCATTCATGCATATATTTGCAAAAAGGAGGAGGAGAGGGTTATCATATATTTTAATGAGATGCACTAAACCTGCCTGAAATTGTGACACTTACAATCACATCAATTTGTTAAGAGCTTTTGAAAGCATGTTTTAAGCAGTCGCAATTGTTGCTGGCATTTCCCAGTCCACTTTTTCTCATGCGTTGCTAGTTGTGCTCAATAAATTTGAGGCGAAGATCAAAATTTTTCCCTAAAAGCAGGGTGTACTAACAAGCCTTGAAAACAAATTTCTATGATATTTCTAGTTTCCCCAATGTGTTAGGAGCAATAGATTGCACACAGGTGCCACTAACCCCTCCGATTTCCGGGCCCCAGTATATAATCTTATGGGATTATACTGCCTTTCATTTTTTTTTATATATTGGAAGCTTAGGCTGATATTCAGGGGAGGGATTATTGAATGATTGCTCTGTCCCTCTCTAGGATTATTTAATAATTGCCCATTATATCATTCCTATATAAATTTCAGGTAAACTCAACCGGGTGTTGCCATCGCAATCTCTGTTGTAATTTTACCCTCCACCTCCCCAAAGTCCCCTTGATGGGGTTGGGAAGGACATGGCTTCATCACAGTCTACCCTGCTGATCGTGGTATCTTCCAATCAGTTCATCTTTCAGAGGGCAGTGCGGCTTCTTCTCCCCTTAACAGGCAGGACCAGCAGCCAAACAGTCCATAATCACCTCTTGCCATACCCATACAAGCAGTCCTGATCCTGACATTGAATATCAGTATTAAAATAGGTAATATGAAGATAAAACAGAATGCTTTGTATAGATGATGTTTATATTTAACAAAAACAATGTTATTTTAATTCTTGCACCCTTGCATGTATAGACGTTATCCTTCGGACACCCTCTGCTGCAGCAAACCACAACTCAGCTCCTTCTAATTATTTGAACAACGTCGCACAGCTCTCATAATGCTAAAGGTCTTGCTACGAAGACTCACCAGATATTTAAATTAGTATATTGCAGCTCTTTTCATTAACATATTTTCTCTTAGTACATATGACAAAATTTATACCTTACGAATTGTCGCTACAAAAATGCAAATTGTGGTATGCGGTATGAGTGGGAATGAAATGTTCTTGCGATGCGCATCAATTGGAATAATGTCCAACCACATGGACCTTGATGGGAACCATTTGTCCTCTTGTCATTGACCTCAATGATCTGTTGGGGACTTCTGATTTGTGCAAATCTAATCAAATGCATATCATTATCCAGTCTCCACATCTTACGACCTTGAAATAGCACATTTGACACTTATCTGTCTGGCTATGCATAAAAAAAAAAAAATCTTTAACAGTATCTCGCCAGTATGGAGAGACCATTAAAAAGGCAAATAAGCATAGAAACGGATTTATAGGAAAGTTATAAATGCATGGAATACCCAGGTAACACATTAGGATCTGTCCTTTTCTATTAGCTTGCTTTAATTGTTGCAAATGTTATTCTAGGACAGGACCATCCCTGGTGGGCCTCTTCTGGATTCCAACATTTCTTCTGTTTCAAAGGTCAGCCCAAAGTGAAAGTTAATCGGAAGACCTTCAGTGTCCTCTCAGTCCCCACCCACTGACTAATAAGAAAAATAAAACTGTTTGTTTGATTTTCCACTAGTTTCCAAGTCCAGGAAGACCCCAAGTATCAACGTGAAGGTGCCTGGAAGAGTTATGAAACCACTGGAGATGTTGTTCTGTGAAGAAGAAAAAAAAAGAAAAAAAAATATATATATATATTATATACTAATAATTCCCTGTACTTGTGCAGAACTGCCATATGGCCACCATTGACCACAAATATAACATTCTTAGATTTTTAACAAGATACAGTTAGATTTTTTTTTCTAAAATGTAATTAAAAAATAAAATGTAAGCTGTAATTATTTATTTCAATACAATACACTTTTTGCTGGGGAGTCATGATTGTTTGCCAGGGGTAAGGTGGTTAATTACAAAAAAAAAGAAAAAGAAAAACACCTCCATTTCACAACTATTGGGGAGTCCTGATTCTGTCTTATAGAGTCTGAGTTCTGCTTTAATGCCATCTGGCTTACAACCAAGCTATATCAAGCCTTTCCACATTAAATTGTGATGGTTTAAATCAAAGAAATAGTTTTTTAAAGACGTCACTTATGCCTTGTCTTGTCAGATTGATTAATCCACAGGCTGGGACTAATTGAAAATATCACGTTAACAATGCTAAGAGGATGTTTGCATTATGCAGAGTTCAAAAAGGGTTATTGTTTGTGTGATAATATTGTAAATGTATGAAATGCCATTTCAGTTGGGACAATTCTATATCCGGTACAAAAGAAACACTCCGGGGTCTACAGCAATGAAGCTAATGATTTCCTCTCCATCATGGATTATCATACCCTTCAAGAAACAATCAAGGCGTTTTACTTTGAGCAATGAATGTGACTGCAGTAAGAATTGATGTGTCATTCATATCCTTGTTTTTATATTTAAGGAAACGATTAGCAGCTATATATAGCTGGACCCTTCTTTAAGATCTTTGATAAGGGAAACTCATTTGACGGTTTGAAGGGAGTACCCCTTTTTAAACTGGACAACAATTATTTTAATGATTCTTTGTCACTATATATTTATACCAAATTTATACCTATTGTAAAATTTCACAACATTTTTCAAGGCTTGGAAATAGACAAAGGCAATGCTGGTTTCAAATGGATGTTTCCCAAGTTACAAGGCTCAGAGCTCTATAAGACTGCCAAATTGAAAGAACATAATTCATATTTTTTTCAAGTCCTTCAGAAAATAATGTTTTAAGACAACATGAATGCTGTATATTTTTTTTAAAGAACGTGAACCTCCGATCCTGTGACCAAGTCAATTGCAACAGTCGTTGTCAGTGAGCAAACGACCCCTAGTGGATAAAAGCCAGCACTGCAGGTGTCAGCTTGTGCTCACCGGGTGCCTGGCCTCACACAGAATTGTCGATGTATCAAATAGCAAATATTAGTGAAAGGTAGCCACAGTGTATAGTTAATGTACCTAGTTAATTAAACGTTTTTTTGGCGATTGTAGTTTAATTAAAAACTTTTTACAGAATCTGCAGAGGCGAGAAAGGTAGACGGGAAAACTTGTTTTTAAGTGGTATACAGAGTAACTGCTCTTTCAGACTAGCCTGGCTCTTCTGTAGGGTAATTAAAGAGATTGAGAAGCATGTGAGATTGTGCCCTTCCAGCTCAGCTAGGTCCACCTGCATTTAAATCAATAGTGGCCAGACAACAAGGAGCTCAAGCCAGGTAGAATCTGTTTAGAAAAAGAAACCACTATTGGAGCGACAGAACACAAGAAATGCACAAGTGCCTTCAGGACTCTAAACCACACGCAGTGTTAGAAGCTCTTCCCAACGTGTTGTGAAGCAAAAGTGAGCGAGGTTATTATTTGCTTTTCCAAATGACATTTTCAATAGTATTTCAAACATAGGTTTGGTTGCTTTTCCTACTTGTCTAGAATAATTATAAAAAACAAGACACATAGCAGGCTCTGATGCTATTCCTACATGTTTTAAATATAAATGTTAACTAAACGTTTCCTGATTGAAAGCCAGTTGGGATAAGTTGCTTGGCCCTGCTGTTGCAGAAACAGACGATTGTTTTGTGGAATGAACGGGAGACATGACCATCACAGACTCACCTTTCGTATTCATGCACGCAGGAGTTGGGGAGCCAGCTAAACTAATTGAAATAGACAGCATGGATAACTTCTTGCCTCACGTTCAAAAAGACTAAAGAGCATGTTGCAATACAAATCTCTTATAAGTATAGTGTATCGAAAACGATCCCCACTTTTACAGTTATCACTGAGTACATACAAGATGAAAGAGACTACCATGGGCATATCAAGGTGTAGTAATCAAAGTGGAAGCATGGTAGAGAAGAGGCAAGCCCAGTAAACCATGGAGATGTATGGCAAAGCTTGGTAAGAAGAAAGAAAGCAAACGCTAGGTTAGATGAGCAGGAAAAATTGCAAAATTTCTGTGAAAATGTTTTTAGGGGTGCATTCAGTACCTTCTGTATCTAGTTTTTTTTCAACTGGATTTAAAAGTTCCCAGTAGGCTGATGGAATAATATTGTTGACTGAAACTAATTATTTGTAGTGTAAGTTTGAATATGAGGCACACTGCACCCTTAAGCTTTTAGTGGATTGGAAATGTAATATACTGTACTAGTAATACTACTACTGTACTGCTGCTAATATTCCCATCCAATGGTTTGCTTTGTTCTTTCAGTTCAGTAGAGTTTTCACAACTAATATTTATTTTAAATCAGTTTTGGTTTTATAATTGATATTGATCCAGTTTCTTTTTTTTGCCGGCTTAAAGTTTGTTTATTGCCATTTGAAATTTAAAAAAGTGTACTTATTGAATGAATAATAACATTATAATGAAAATGGCTTGCAGGTCTCTTAATGTAGAGCATTACCATTATTAGAATTTCCTTTAAAATATGTGTTATTGGAAACATTTCCATATAATGGACTCTTGGCGAGGTGAATGAAAGGCAGAGCTTGTTACGTCCGTTGTCTGCACCCTGCATTACAGTCTCCAGGTCCTTCTTTGGTGGGTAACCTGATATTTTGGATGGCTTGGAGAACATTTGTTGCTGTTTTTGTGAATTGCTCTGAGCTATTTTAGTTGCAAATGTCTGGATTTGAAACAGAAATGACTGGCTCTAGTAATTTACCAGCAACTTCATTTTGTGGAAATAAATTCCGTAAGATATACGTGAAAAATTATATTTTTCACAAAACACGACATTTTACATGAGCTGAAAAATACACTAAAACATTGTTAAAATACCTGTGCAGCAAGGAGGTCTGTTTGTACTCTTCTTCAAAGCAATCTATTTTGTATACATGATTTGTTTTCTCTCTTGCTTACATTTTAAGTGACACGTGTGCTTTTCTTCTTTGAACTGTGATGTATTTTGGGAAGGACATAGTTTTTTCACTGGCCCCTTTGTCCAGTGAATGCTCATTGTGGTTTTATTCAGATACTAATGTAAGTTAATGAGAATTGAAAATATTAAAATATGAATAAGTCTGTGTTTATTAATAAAATAATGTTTGATAATTATGAAACTGTTCTTTACTGTTGTTAACGAAACCATTAATAGTTCTGGGAATAGCTTCAGGAATGACAAACTTGATTTCATTAATAAAAACAGACTTAAAGTAGGAGTTAAAGCTATAAATTAAAGAGTATGGAGACAGTTGTGTTTGCTTCATTATTTTCTATGGTTCATTCAGATCACTGACCATACTTATTCTAACAAAACTAAGTTTGGAAGTATAACACCACTTTTTAGTCCATTACAATAGAATCATATTCCTGTAGATTACAACATCTGAACCCAAACTGATTCAGAGTAGTGTCAGAGCAAATGTGTAGCTAAGCTCAAAATCTGTGTGTTAGCATGGTTTCGTTGTCCAGCTACGACCAAAGGTCTGTGGAATTAACTAATTTTGCTTTTTAAACTCGAATGAAACAGGTTGAATAATGTTACGTAAACATATTGAATTAGATACAGCTTTGTAGTTTTCCATATACTAAACAAATAACTGACAAAAATAAAAAATGTAACATGAAATACTGCACTACTATTCTGGTTGGCTTCTAGTAGACTTTTGCAATATCGTTTTGGCAGTTTCTTTGATTACATGATGAATAAAATATCTAACATGATGTTCATATAGTTTTATTTTTTAGGTGATGCAAAACTTTTGGCCATAGTTGTAATGTGACAGGTTAATCTGTTGTGGTTTTCTTCTAAGGGACCTTCCATCTTATAGCCAAACTAGATAGATACTCCATTAAGAGATGATTCATTTTGAATAAGATGGAAACCAAAAGTATAATTTGTACCAAAAATAAAACCTCTCAGGAATTATGTGATAATTCCTCATCAAATTACCTATCAAACTACATTAGATGTAATTTGGTTTCCTTAGCATCAAATCTTTTTTATACAGTCATTTATAAACTCTGCTATACAGTATGAACAAATACTAACATGGTCATTTTTGCCACTGAACACATTTCAAGCAGTTTTTTTTTTAAATATTCAAACATTTCTTCTAACACTAGTTTCAACTACTCACTACTTAAAGAACATTATGCTAATTTACCAGGTAAAATATGTGACCTGATACTTTATGAATGATGTGTGGTTTAATTAGAAACACAAGATGTATTTGTGTCTCTGAGAATCTCTTTGTTTTGTTCAAAACCAGCCAACCAACATAAAGAGAAACCCAAGACCTTACGCACCTCACAAAGTCTATGGTTATGAATATGTAGGATAACAGTTTTTAACCAAAATGTTCATAATTTGGCTGAGATTCCCATGCATTAATATGGGGAGGACACTATGTTTTTTTTATTAAAATGCTGCACTCAATAAATTGTGTCAGTTATTGGAGACAAGTGGGTCTGTGGTTTAAGGGGGAGCTTTCACTGGATTGCCAAAAAAACTGACACATTAATAACTTTCCAATAGCCAGAAGAAAAGGCTGTAAGCAAATGCTTGTTGGTGTTCCCTACATTTATAAAGTTAAAGGGATGGGTTGCATGGTTTTTATAATGAAAGTAATTATTTTAAGTGAGTCTGTGGCTACTTTTGTGTTTAAACTACAAGGAGCTAGAATTGCATTTGTGGCCAAAAGTAGACCACACTCAAAAACTACAGTGAAATATAGAAAATATACTTTAAAATATTCTAGTTGGGGATTTCAAGCACAGTAGAGATAAAGCAACGTTGATGGAAAGGAAGGAAAGTAAGCTGGGCTTAGCTGAGTGGGGGATGGAGGGGGGTGTTGTGGGCTAGTCGACGAAACACCAAGGACGGAAGGTGCCCACTGAAGACCCCAGAGAAGTACCCTACTCAGCTCTGTCCAGACGGTTGTCATGCTGATGCTCTATGGAGGCCGCACTGTGGTTGATCCCTGCAGCCAGCATTGCAGCCGTTGTGTGTGCTGATGCGCCAGGGAGGCAAAATGGGCTGATCCCTGGAGCCAGCATTGTACTTCAGCCATCAACACCAGGCAGAAGGATATCTACATCATCAGATGGAAGGAAACGCAGATGGATCACATTAGTAAAAGAGACTATGTCTTGGTGCTTATCTTGGCAAGAGCGGAGTCCGATATCAGCATGAAGTTTTAACACCTACTCTCATGTAATGAATGTTGAAGTTCTCCTGTAACATAATTTTCATTCTATCATATTTTTCAAGAATTTTAAGCTTTAGAAGTGGATGGTAATGATAATGGTTTAATAGGTGTTCTGTTTGCTTCTTACTTTAATTTATGCTTCAGTTTGATACAAGAGTGCCGGCATCTATGGTCAAATAAAAATAAAAAATAAAAAAATAATATATATAGTACACCTCATTTTCACTCCCGTAATGGTTTTATTTAGTTTTTTGTTTTTCAAAACAAACTTGCAAACAAATAGGATTATGTTTAGGTCTGGGAATAAATCAGTCAAAATGTTTGTCTAATTAAGTCTTGTGAACGCTTGAGTTATCTGATTAGGTTGCACAGCCTAGGAACTGCCAGCACCAAGCTCCTGTGTTTTGGGAAGTCTGGAGGGAGTGTCACATTGGCTCTGGCGATTCCACGGATTAGGGAGGAAAAACCTTCATGAGTTGTTTCTCCTCATTGCGCTACAGCGGACCCTACTGGCCAGGTGCCTAGCAAGCTCGGGCAGACACTTGCAGTGCACCTAGTGGTGGGTTTGTAGTCTTAGCCAATTAGCCAATTAGGAAAATGAGCCGCTATGGACGGATGACTATAAAGGGGAGAGGACTTTGGTTCTGTCTTAAGATGTGTCTGACTGATTGTATTTTGATACCAAGAGAAATTATTTCATTTCTGCCATTCAGTGTCCCAAACTGAATATCATCAAGATAAGGATGAAGTCATGAAGCTTTGTAGCCTACAATACATTTCAAAACAAGTCTACTGCAATATCCATCAACAGTTTTTTGTATTCTACATCTGACTGCAAGATAACATTTTAAATCCCACAATGACAGCATGGCCATAAATAAAAGTAAAGTTTTAGCACAAAACAAAATTTATAAAGAATAATGCACCTAAAATGCAGACTGTTTCTCCTTAGGCTAATTGATGATGCCATCGCCAGACTGAGGGAGCTCTTTACTGTGTAACCATGCACCTTGTACGACTGTTCCAGCAAGTATTTGGGTTACCATATTGGCACCCTCTTCGACAGTGACAAGCTCAGAAGAGTGGTTCTATTTGGAACCCTTGTGTGAATAATTGCTTTATTTGTTGTAAAGCCAAAGACCTGACTTCTTTTACTGGGGCCATTCCTTAGTGGAAGTGACATGCTCATGGTCAGCGTCTGCCAACCTGCGTGTGACTTCATGTCTGGAGTTACCCGAGCAGTGGTGACTCATTGTTCTGGGACAGGTGCAAGGCTGGATTCACAGACCCTGATAAGAACTAATCTTGGACAACATTACCATAAAATCAGGTTGTCCAAGATTCATGATAACTGAGGGCTGTGAAACCAGATGCTTGTGTTTATAAATATGCGTATCATAATCTTTATATATATATATATATATATATATATATATATATATATATATATATATATATATATATATATATATATATATGTTTTTTTTTTCTATTACAAGTCAGTCATACGAGGGTGACTTAAGTTCCCAGGCTTGGGGCCCACTGGGAGCACTGTATTGGTCACATGGTTTACGAAGGAAAACTGGTTCACTTCACTTGGCTTCAGAAAAACCTACTTGTCAGACGAGCCAGGCTGAACCTTGCTTCCAGGTATCATTAGCTTGGTAATATTCACTGCTTAAGTTTAGCGGGTTAAGTGACTATTTGTGGATCTTCAGTTCTCATTATTAGAAATGAGTCACAGAGGACATTTCAAACTAGGCAGCAAAACAGGGGTAAAATAATTGATAAAAACAGACAGATACATCAGCACTCATTATCATGAGACACAGTACCAGTAGGTGCCATGACAGCCTCTCATCATATACTGTATAGGGAAGTTCACCTCAAACCTCACCTGAGTTCAGTCTGTGGCCTCTCTCAAGCAGACACTCCCAAGTTTGTGATGGTTTTGTGAGGAGGACTTAACTCCACTGCATACTAAACTAAGACCACCAAACACATTTTACCTGTGACATAAAATACATTCAAATCCTCCAGAGATAAAATGCATGAAAGGCTAAGGAATTAGATGATGCACAACCTTGCCCATTACACACAGTTTAACCACCTTTTCTATTCAATGATGTGATCGTGGTTTAGAAGATTAATGATGGTAACCAGAATCCTGGGCCGTATTAAGGGATGGCCCTACTGACCCAGGCCCAGGGCCCCCAGAAAACTAGGGGACGCGTAATTACATATTTCATCTTTCATTTGTTTTATTTACAGAGCCTTAGAATGTATCTGTGTCATGTGCATATCACTGTAAGAGCAGCAAATACTGTTAACAGTTTTACATTTTTATTTAAAAACACTTGACATAGCCATCTCTTGAAAATGTTTGAATGTTTTTGACACGTGACCTGCCTGCTTTTAGTGGAACGCCAATGAGCTTGAACCGCAGTATGAATATGTAAATGAATGCACTATCACTGTATGCTTGAGCACGCTAACGTTTTGACTGCCGCTGATTAGCCGCGGAATGCCGCTGTGTGAAAAAATGCGGATGTAGAAAACTTCCTGACTTCTAAATGAGTGATTGCAGAGAAGAGAAGAATGTTTTTTAAAGGTCTTTTTTCATGTTGCCTGCAGAACGGTGATGCTGTTGCGTGAGATTGGCTTTTTTACTCTCCATCTACTGGCAATGTGTCCTGCTTTGTGTGTAAGCTTTTCTCCAGTAGATCACAGGATTATGAATTATGAATTTAAGAGGATTTATGAGGATTATGAATTTAAATAAATACCAGCTACTGCAGTCTAAGTATGTAGGGGTGTTAGTGGCTTAGTAAGAGGCACTATTTTCTGTATCAGAACCCAGACATTGCCCTAGCATGGTCTACGTGTGTTGGAATATCCATCGGAATGTTAAACCAAGGCCGTGCGTAGTCTTCACAAGAGGGGTTGTGTAACCCCTTGCTCTGGTCAAAGTTTAATGCATGTCAAAATAACCTGTCTAAACTTGAGCTAAGTCTTATGTAACCAGTCGCAACTTGATCTTGCATATTGTTAGTGAAATGCTAAGAACATGACGAACAAGAACAGATTGTCCATCGTAGTCTGTGCAGCATCGTTCTTCAACAACAGTAAGGCCTACGAATGGACAATCGCTGCAACGAACGCTGTCAAGATAATTATGATCGGCATACCCTACATTGTACAGGCAGGACTTGAGAAACAATTCTTTAGGCTTTGCAATCCTCCTCTTGAAAACCAATGACTCTGTGGGTAGAACATTTTTGCTCAGGGAACATAATGCAATGCTATTATGTGAGGTTCCACCGAGCAGCTAGCTGTAGGCAAGCAATTTCATAGGCTTGTTCATTTTGTGTAACTTGGCCCATGCGACTATATGCACAAAGCAAACTGCATGCTCTGAACTGCTCTCAAGAGCTTTCTGCTAATCAATGTAGCAAACACAATTTTCCATAACACAGAATCTTTTTTTCACTTTACATTTTGCAGCACCAGAAAAGCAAAAGCCATCATTCAATTTGAATTAAGTCCTGGAGTGAAAAAATAAAAATAAAAAATGGTTTTGAACTACAGAATATACATGCAAGGAAAATACATGTGAAGTGTTGTAACAACCTGGTTCTGTAGTTTAAAGCCCAAACCAGGTTAAGTCAATTTAACCTGCCACAGCACTGCACATTACCTCCTTGTGCAACAGGTATTTAGACCCAATTTCCACCACTTAATTTCCTATATGTGCAGAAAAAGTAGTTTGTTGTTTCAGGTAGATCACGGAATACCTATTGCACAGGGAATGAAACGTATATTCTGAAGCTCAAAAACAGCATGGGGGTGACTTTACTCTGTTGTGGCTGGATAAAGGAACTTGACACAATATTGAAAGTATATATGACATCTGCAAACCTCAATTTACAAAAATTAAAAGCGATCAGCAAGAAAGTTTGGCATGCTAATGAGAGGTAAAGCATGTTTTAAAGCCTTTGCTATGTCTGCTTAAACATGATTACTGGGCCTCTACAAAGCTTGATGTATTAAAATTCAGTTGTATGTATTTAATAAGGTTTGGTATTCATACTTGACAGGAGTAATCAGGAGTTTTAGTCATAGAACAGTTTGGAGGGTTCTAGATACTGTATGAAGCATTGTATTTGTCTAATTTTGCTACTTGCTACATTTCCACACAGTGTTCTCCAGAGCAAATTTTAAAATATGGGTGCTATTGTTAGTTATTTTGGTGGCATCTTGGTGATTCTATGTAGTCTTTTGTTTTTTGACAATGACACTATGTAGCGTTTTTTATAATAATAATAATAATAATAATAATAATAATAATAATAATAATAATAATAATAATAATAATAATAATAATAATTTTCAGCTATCTCTATGTGAGATTCAAAGATGCTTCTTTACATGCAGCTAATGGGAAAAGAATAATTTCTCCACCAGCAAATTGTGTTCCTTTCCCTTTGGGTAATGTTAATGAAATTGATCTGTTTATGTTTTCCTCATGTTGTAAACCTGAAGGCACGGTCTTCAGCTGGGGTCACCATGCCTTGGTTATTTTTAGTTAATGCACGTGTCTACTTAATATAGTTCTTGCCTATATGTCACATGTGAAAAAAGGTAATGTAAGATACACAAATGTGTTAATTTGAATTATATATATATATATATATATATATATATATATATATATATATATTTTGGAGAAATGTTGTCAGTAGTTTATAGAATAAAACAAAAATGTTCATTTTACCCAAACACATACCTATAAATAGTAAAACCAGAGAAACTGATAATTTTGCAGTGGTCTCTTAATTTTTTCCAGAGCTATATATATATATATATATATATATATATATATATATATATATATATATATATATATCTGTGTGTGTGTGTGTGTGTGTGTGTGTGTGTGTGTGTGTGTGTGTGTCTATCTATATAATATAATTAACTACTGTTACTTCATAAAGTCAGATTGAAACCTGTTGAATAATGTTATGTTAACATATTGAATTGCATACCGCTTTGTAGTTTTCCATATACTTAACAAAAAAACTGACAAATAATGAAAAATGTGACATTTCAAAATCTAACATGAAATACTGTACTGCTACTATGGTTTCTGGTAGACTTTTGCAAAATCATTTTGTAGTTTATTTGATTACACAATGTTATTTAAAATATTTGAATTATGTTCATATAGTTTTGTTTTTTTTAATGATGTATCAATACTAATAGCTACAGCTGTACCACACACACACACACCTCACCCACCGTACAAATAATATATAATATAATATATATATACTATATATATATATATATATATATATATATATATATATATATGTAAAGGCTAGCTATTATAAAATTAAAATTAAGATATTGTCCGAAGCTATTTAAAATTAAGATATTGTTATGTTTTGCCTAAGATATATATGAATAAGAGGCCTTCCAATTTTGATGATTCATTTTAGCAGTTAACAATTACACAACATGTAAAATCTTTAAGTAAGCTAAACATGATAAAGTGTTCAAATTTAAAATATTGTGTTTATTTTATCGGTATTTTTTATTTATTTTTTAAATCTGTTTGTATTTAAAAAAGTAAATAAACCCTTAATATGTTGTAGCTTAATTTATAGTGTATATCAATTGTTTATCATCAGTTAGATCTTTTAAAGTGGATGGTAGTATTTAATGACTTTTTTAAAACCATTTATTTTTTACCAATTAAATTAAAACATTTGAATCCATATAGGCTGTACATCTCAGGAGGAAATATATTTCTAAATGAATGTGTTCAATGATACACGGAACTGTTCAAAATTCCAAAGAGAGCTCATATCTTCTTTGAATGATAATTAAAAAAAAAAAAAAAAAGTCAGGTTTTCTACTATATGATCAACCATGCTCGTCAGAACCGTTTCAAATTCGCTATAATGCTTATCAAAAGACAAAATATTTACAGTGCGTGGAGCGGTAGAGACATTACAAAGGACAGCGTTTGTGCCACAAAGAATGGACTGCCGGTACTGTTATGATAACAAGGTGACTGTGACACAATCAAGGGGTCGTTTGCATACTTTTGCGGTGTATGGTCGAGGGAAGGCGAATGCAAAGCGCGACAGTCCCTAATTGCAGGTTAGGGAGCAGGGAGCAGCTGTGCTTAAACTCTCCAACATATTCCCTTAATGAATACTGTATAATCAATGGTCATTACAAAACAAAACATCGTGTAATCGGGCCTACCCAGCACTAATTGTACCACAGCCAAAAATATGTGTGTTCAAACTAACATTGGAATTCTTTTAAATAAGTTTCAGACTTAGAATATATAATTTAACAGAATAAAGTTATTATTATTATTATTATTATTATTATTATTATTATTATTTATTATTATTATTATTATTATTATTATTTATTACAACGTTCATTACCCTTACATTATCTGTTGACCCCACATGGAAATCAAGGCAATTTATAAAGGTGGTAATTGCAAATTATAACGGGCTGTACAACAATACACATTCAATTCCCCAGTGTTATTATTCTGAATAATCAATGAGGCCATCAGGAATGCAGTCATACTAACCACAAGTTAATTAGTGTCATTTTATTTTGTCAGTAATTCAATCGTACGGGCAAGATAAAATATTTTCTATTGAATGTATATGACTGTATACACACCACTACTTAAAGAAACAGTGTTGCGCTATAAGGTTCATTAACGAGAATGCACACGATGTGTTAACCCTAGACACTACCAGGACACCTGAAAAATAATTCCTGAGGAAAATCATGTTACCGAGTAACATAGAGCATTTATTTATATGCAATTGACACATCATGAATAAAATATTAATGAACAGATACTGCACTGCATTCAATATAGTAACTGCACGATTTCACATTTTCATATTTTCAGTATTAATATAGAAGCTAAATAACTTGTATTTTTTCGTTTTCTACAAACAAAACTTGAATACAATAAGATAAATTTATGATGTGCTTTGACCTTAGTTATAAATTCTTCTCGGGTATGTTACAGGTGTTATAAACTACGTCTGCGCATATTTTGTTTTGCCTTTAAGAAAATATAAATACATAATAACAACAACAACAAAGTCTTCATGAAATTGCTTCTGTGTAGATTTGAGTACATGGGTGCCAGTGTGTGTAGTTTAGAAAGCTAATATTTGTAGACACGGGTGCAGAAAACAGTAGTTCTGGATATTGCTGAGTAATATGATGTGCTTGGGATTTAATATGGTACATGGGAGTCGGAGCAGTTACAATAAAAATACATGGGTGGTTATATAGGCACATATAGAGCCCGTTATACCAAAACCAACATTTCAAATACTAGGAACCGTAAGAAAAGTTTATGACTCCATTCAAAGAAAGCACGTCCCCACGGTAACCGCGTCTCGCTGTTTGCAATAATAATGATGTCATTAGAGCTAATAGCTTTTCATGTAACTGATTGTGTTATTGGACACTGGTTATTATTGCTTGTATAGCTGTGCACTTGTGTTCTATTGTCTTTTGTTGCTATGTTGCACAGCGTGGGTTGATTATTGTGGGTTCTTATTCAGAAGGTAGGAATATATACACACACAACACACACACACACACACACACACACACACACACACACACACACACACACACTATATATATATATATATATATATATATATATATATATATATATATATATATATATATATATATATATATACATATATATATACATTTTCATTTTGTTTTCACTTTCACCCGTGTAACAGCTTAGTACCTTAATAAATACATTTCGGTTTATAGTACATTTCAAGCACTTGACTTAAATAAATTGTTAAATCAAATTGTCTATATCTATATTTCAAGATCTCATCATATAAAATCAAATCGCACGTTAGTTTATTGTAAATCGTCCTGTATTTTCTCAATTGATTAGAATGTTACATCTTACCTTATAGATTCAAAAAAGGACAATTTTATTTATTAATATTCAGCAATACAGGTTATATAGAGGAATACAGGAAATTCCAAAATCTAAACAGTCTTAAGAACTAAGAATTGTTTCAATTAATATTCTAAATGTTTAAAGCAATTATCATCAAACACTGCGTCGTTAAAATGCCCTACTGGGCGAGATCAGAGTTCTGCTACATGAACTTGCGTTTTAAAATAGCATAGCGAAAAAAGAGAGGAAAAATGAATACATAATCCAGCAATGTAATACAGGCATCTACCTTCATAATCCTAATGCTGCATTTACATATTTAGACTTCGGTTTTTATAGTACAACATACTGGTCGCTGAAGCACAATACAGAGACCGGTCGACTGGGATGGACCGCTGTATAGACACTATCGCAAGTTGGATATCCCTGTGGGCATCATCTTTTAAAATTTTCCTGCACAAGATTCAAGTTTTTCCTCCTAGGATTTGCCTTCACTTGTTGAGGGAAGGTAAGACGGAAGTCAAGGCTGGCGTTTCTAATTTGGTTTTCATTAACTGCCGAGAGTCGAACAAGAAAAGAATGAAGGCAGGTAATAAAGGGAGGGTTTCACGAACATAGAAATAGACCTTCTGAGTTTCCTTTTTTAGAGCTGGTACAGGATTGCGGAAAGAAGGTCAAGTGCTGATGAAACACATTCACACAAGCGCAGAAGTCCTGGTAGCAATGGCGTTATCGTTGATCAGACCTTTCATACAAACACGGACTGGAACTCATTTTCAATTATGGCACATGCAGTATAGCATCTTTAAACAAGTACCATATAACATGCATTTATGTTTTAGGCAATTTTATGTGTAGGCCCCTACCCTTTCCAATTATCATGTTCACAGATTATGTTATTTACTTATTTTAATGCTGCTATAAAGGATAGCAATGCCATAATTATACTTTTCCAGTTGGCGTGTTTTTACCAAAAACAAATGTTTAACACGTGTTAGTCTGTAGAAACAGATTGCATGTATTTATAGTATAGATATGGTTATGTGTGCACGAATATGAGGAAGCAATAGGAATGTAGCAGATTTTCGGTTACAGCAGAAAGTAGTTGTAATTTATTCTTTAAAAAGTAACAAATGTGAAGACCATCCACATTCAACACAATTCTGAGGAATGGGGGCAACACAACTGATAACCACATTAAACACTCCCAGACGTGAAGTGGTGTACATTAATCTTGTTTAAAATTATATAAAGACATTATATACACCCATGGATATGTAAATATACATCAGACAGAGATACATATAATAGATCGAAGACGGCCAATGTGTGAGATTCCATATATTTAGAAACACAAATTGGTTCCAAATAGAAGCATGAATAATAGAACGCCATGGTTTCATATTGAAACCATTATAAAGAACGGCTGTTCAGTATAACCCATATTCCAATGGGTTCTAGAGAGAGAGAAAAAGCAAGCGTTTTAACAGTTTTTATTTTTAGTACCTCATCTTTTAAATAAGAGCATAATAAAAACGTTTTGAGTTATGTACTGAAATGTAAGTCTAACAGCAGCGTTGTAATGAAGACTAAACCTATACAGTTCAAGCAAGAAAGTGTTATGGTGGTTTTATGGTCATTTAAATATAGTTTTGTCGGAAATTATATTCCTGTTTCACCAGTTTTCATTTCTCGTGGAACTTTAGTCTTGAGCTAGATTGAATGCAAGACCTACTGTATGTTAACAGCAACCCTCTGTAATCCTTGACTTCTTTTGATGGCATCTCATAATCTTGAAAAAAGTTTATTTATTTTCAGTGTAATGTTTTTATCTATTGTATTATATATATATATATATATATATATATATATATATATATATATATATATATATATATATATATATATATATATATATATATATATATAAATGTCATTTTATGAATGTGTTTCACTATCATCATTTGATAAAGTATTAAAACAGAGCTCTATGGTCCTAAAACGTCTTATATTCGCTTTTTAAAAAAATACATTTTCATTAAATATTTGCAAGAATATAACGTCAAGGCTGCATTTACAACGAAATATAATAACTTTTTTTTTTAAATGCAATTCATTTTCACAGAATAATAATTAAAAAAAAGTCATTTGCTACCCAAATTAGTTTTGTGGTATATTTTTTAATAGATCTGAATTTCTGGTTGTTTAATGCAACAAACACATCGTGCTATAAAACGTTGGATAAAATAATATACTGTATTATAAACAAACCCTGCTTAGACTACTCTATTTCACCCCCCAAAACAGTTAGTGTATTTATTTACTTATGTATTTAGTGCATAATTTGCACTGGAGTAAAACAATGATGCATCAGTTCCAAGGCTTCTGCATGTCCTGTATTCAATTCGGAAGGCTATACATAATGACGACAAATAAGTTAAGCGTAATGAATATGTCATGATTTGTTGACCAAACACCTCGAATAAAAAGCAGACATCAAAGTGGAAAGAAAGAATAAACAGCAGCGTTAGCAGGTTACCGGTGCGTGCCAATGTATTTTGTGGTGTGAATTGGGTTCACCTTCTTTTTGGATTTCCTGTTGGGTTTTAACCAGCCTGCTCCAACTTTTCAACGTCAAGTGGATTTCTTGAACAACTGTACACTGCACAAAATACAATTCCGTGATGACTTCAAACAGCGTGTAAAGCAAATGATTAACAGAGGTGTTAAAATTACAAGGTGGGCTTGTATTGCGTTTTACGCGTGAGTGTGCAGATGTGAAACATATTTCGAAAAAAAAAAAAAATGCAAGAGTATTTATGTTACACCCAACTTTTATTATTGTGGGTACCCATGCCCTTCTGTAGTTTAGCATATATACACCATGGGAGTGAATTTGAATTCCTTAGCAATATAAACAAACGCGCCTGTGTGTGAACAGAAAACATGATGGGCCTTGACGCAGATACAATTTACACAGTAGAACTGTAGGGTCAGAAGCAACTTTGGTTAATAATTTGGTCCCCTCTAAATTCAGAGTTACCTTATAACCCAGTTGAGAGGAACGAGAGTAGCAAAATATCCAGCTGCTGATAATAAAGCGAATTGTTTAAGAATTCTGCTAATTGTAAAGCACAAAATGATCTGTATTTATTTCTGGCCCTCTTTGCTATATGCATTTCTACATTTATCCTTTCTCGTGTATACAGCCTGTATATATCTAACCTAATTTGATAAATGTCTTCAAAATAACACGAGCCCGGGGAGACGAGTCAACTGTTAAAACTAAATACATTTACAACACGAATATCTTGTATCTCATAACATTTTATAAATTGTGTATCACGCTTAAGATGTTATCATGATCAAAACTTTACGGTGTCCTTTTGAGTAAAGACTTTAAAAAAAAAAAAAAAAAAAAAGAAAGAAATTGCTTGACCTTCGAAGCCGGAGATTATGACCCAGCTGCAAATCAAGATGCTCTGCTACTTAATTGAGACAAAGGCGCAACTTCAGACTACCATCACAAACCAGCTGTGTCACAACTATTAAATTGCTCCCTCTGTGTTGCACCTCACTTCCAATCAGTTATATATTCGCATCCTAATTGCATTAAGGTCATGTGTTTTGTCCCCACATATTTACAACAAAAGCTTTTTTTTTTCAAGCAAATCTCTGGCCTCACCCATTCATGGCATCTCCATATTAACTTGGGAGAGGTCCTGTGTTTTTTACATGAAGGAGTCCAGTGTTGCATCTTGCAGAGGAAGAGACCTTTTTTTTACCCTTCTGAACCTTAAGGGGGCTTTTTAGATTTTGGTCAGCTTGCAATTTCTGAAAAAAAAAAAAAAAAAACATCTGAATCCTTTTATAACCCTACCCAGCTGCGTCTGCGAGTGTGTCTGTGTGTGTGAGGAGAGAGAGAGAGAGAGAGAGAGAGAGAGAGAGAGAGAGAGAGAGAGAGAATCTGTTGCCTCGCTCACCAAAAAGAAACGAAGAAAAAGACAGAAAGAAAGTTAAAAACAGCATGTGCTAACAGAGATAACAACAGACAATATAATATAATAAATTATTATTTAGGAATGAACGCTGAGACGTGCGTTTCTTATTGTGATATGACAGCCATGGATTCATATTATAGCACACCGCAAGGTAGAGCTCACCAAGTAAACCCGTTTAGGACATTCCAGCCCAGTGACACCAAGTACAGCCCCACTTTCCTGACCAACAAAGGTCAGGCATATGGGGAAAAGTCGCGGAGCCCGTTCCAACAGGAATGCCAGTCATTGGATGCCAGTTCTGGGGAAGGCACCTTTAACAAATACCACCTCTTCATGCAGAGGACCTCTTGTAAAACTCCACCAGAAGGACTTACAAAAAAAAAAAAAAAAAACCGAAAGAAAGCGCTTATCTCCTGTTATGGTGAGTAGCAGTGTTTAAGGTTTGCGCTTCAGTTTTTTTGGGGCTTATTGTTTCTAAAACCAGATGGCAAATGTTTTTGTTTCCACGGGTGAGTACAGAATATTTAATTTCGTCATTAAGCGCAAACATAGCCATGAGAACTCGAGACTGTAGTCTTCGCTTACTGAAAGAAGGGGTTTGTCTCTGTAAGAATGTGTTTTGAATTTAAAACGCTCATGTTTATCATGAAATATTAAGTCGCCGATGTCAAATACTGATTCGCTATAAATGATGTGAGGACCTGACTAATGCCACTGTATACATTTAAGTACTATCTCGACAAGGTATATGGATCTTAAACTCAGGGTTTAGGGTAGAGAAGATAGACCCCAGAAGTTCCAACATCACCCGTCAAATGCATATCCAAAACGGCAGTATGTGTGTATATTATAATGAAAACAGGTTCGGATTGGAACATTGTTGCACGGGAAAAATGTAATCTAGCTAAAAGAATGGCAATGTATTTTTTTTCTTTACTTATCAGTCATAAAAAGATAATTAAACAACTTAGTCCAGTGTGCCTCGCTCACCAAAAAGAAACGATTTATAGACGTATTTTGCAAATGCTATAATAATAATAATAATAATAATTAAAAGTGTAATTCTTTTTTTTATTTCATTCATTGTCCTTTGTTTTTGTTGGTTGGTGGTAGATAACTCACACTTTGTCTAAAGAACTTCTTTGGCAAATACAAGGCGGGAAGGACTTGAATTCTATTGCATGGGGACCCCAAAAAAGTTTTTAATATAGTTAAAATTAGAGCTTGCAATTCTGAAAAAAAAAAAAAAAAAACAAACTGAAATCCAAAATAGAGAGAGAGAGAGAGAGAGCGGGAATGTGATGGGCAAACTTAATATTTTATGTGAGAACAGAGAGAGAGAGAGAGAGTCTCTGAGAGTGAGAGCGCTCGGCACCACAGAACAATAAGGCTTTTCTGTCGGGACCTAAGTTAAGAGATTATTATTATTGTTGTTAGGATTATTATTGTGTTATTATTATTATTATTATTTATTATTATTTATTATTATTATTATTGGATGAACGCTGAAAGCTGATAAAAACTGCGTCTTTTCTGTTAATTGTCGGCACCAAGTGAAGATAGTGAGAGACGTGCGTTTCTTATTGTGATATGACAGCCATGGATTCATATTATAGCACACCGCAAGGTAGAGCTCACCAAGTAAACCCGTTTAGGACATTCCAGCCCAGTGACACCAAGTACAGCCCCACTTTCCTGACCAACAAAGGTCAGGCATATGGGGAAAAGTCGCGGAGCCCGTTCCAACAGGAATGCCAGTCATTGGATGCCAGTTCTGGGGAAGGCACCTTTAACAAATACCACCTCTTCATGCAGAGGACCTCTTGTAAAACTCCACCAGAAGGAAGCAAACTCCACGAAGACAGCAGCCACAACAGAGCGCTTATCTCCTGTTATGGTGAGTAGCAGTGTTTAAGGTTTGCGCTTCAGTTTTTTTGGGGCTTATTGTTTCTAAAACCAGATGGCAAATGTTTTTGTTTCCACGGGTGAGTACAGAATATTTAATTTCGTCATTAAGCGCAAACATAGCCATGAGAACTCGAGACTGTAGTCTTCGCTTACTGAAAGAAGGGGTTTGTCTCTGTAAGAATGTGTTTTGAATTTAAAACGCTCATGTTTATCATGAAATATTAAGTCGCCGATGTCAAATACTGATTCGCTATAAATGATGTGAGGACCTGACTAATGCCACTGTATACATTTAAGTACTATCTCGACAAGGTATATGGATCTTAAACTCAGGGTTTAGGGTAGAGAAGATAGACCCCAGAAGTTCCAACATCACCCGTCAAATGCATATCCAAAACGGCAGTATGTGTGTATATTATAATGAAAACAGGTTCGGATTGGAACATTGTTGCACGGGAAAAATGTAATCTAGCTAAAAGAATGGCAATGTATTTTTTTTCTTTACTTATCAGTCATAAAAAGATAATTAAACAACTTATATTAAATAAAAAACAAGATTACGATCGATTTATAGACGTATTTTGCAAATGCTATAATAATAATAATAATAATAATAATAATAATAATAATAATAATAATAATAATAATAATAACAATAACAACAACAACAACAACAGTTGGACAATATATCTGATTGAAACAGATTTCTTAATTTTCTATCTTTATGTTCCGCCTCTTAACTATAATACATATTCCAAACAAACGTGGTGCACTTCACAACTTATTATCAATATAATTATAACCAAAGCTGCCATAATAACACAAGTAAGAAAGGGACATCATGTTACCGACTATTACATTTTCCCTTTAACGATTTGAATTAAATTATTTAATGTGATAATCTACATCACAATCCTTAATATTTGAAGTTGAAACTTTGAACAATCGAATTAGCGGCTTGCTGGGAACTGTAATAAATACAGCTGTTCGCTACTATTCTTTTCCCTATTCTCTTTCTCCACGTATGTATATATTTTTGTAATTCTTGACAGAGTTTATTGTGGGGACCAAAAAACAGTAAGAAGGCCGTTTAAAATTCTGTTATTTTTCTTTTGCTTGTCTTTTCTTTATTTTGCCTTTATTTTTACGCACATTCGCCTCCTGTCATCCCCCGAGTTAATGATGCAGTGTTTGATGGTACATTGGTTTTTCTAAGTAAATGTAAAGAGTTGAAAGTGGCTCCCGGTTTGGAGGACCCGGGGTTATGGTAACAAGCAATCGATCACTGAGGAGCAGGGTGCAAGCGCGCAAAGCCGTCAAAGACACTTGCAGTATTCAGCCCCCAGAAAGCACAATACTGACGCGCATTATGCGCACATAGATTACTTGTACTACTATAGACAGTAGTCCTCTTTATCGTAATGTTTAATGATACACATCTGGTCAGGTTTCACATTGTTGCGTAAATTACAATATTTGTATTGTCACCTTCTCCTAGGTCATTTTGTATGGCTTTAAATATTTGTTTCAACAAACAAATATGATTTGGTTTCATTTTTTTAATTTAAAAACACGACACGATGACAAGAAAGAAAGGAAGAAAGAAAGAATCCTGCTGTTTATAATAACAATACAGTTTTGTTTTGCTTTTTTACACACCAAAAATCTTCCTAGACCAAACGACTCCATTACAATCTTGTTTCAATAGCAGTGATTCCATTAAGGATTCTATTTTTACACACACTTGCTAATGGTAATTGTAACACACATAGCAGTCAGATGAGCTATTAAACAAATAATCGAAACTCTTAAATTTCTGACACCAAAATCCTGTGATCATCATTTTATGTTATTACAATTATGACTATTAATAAGAGAATACTATGTTTGTGGATTCGGATTCGCGTATAGAACTGTCTACATCTGAGCGAGAGAGTAATACTTCATAATAATAATAATAATAATAATAATAATAATAATAATAATAATAATAATAATAATCAAAAATTAAAAGTATGTAATCTTTTTCTATAAAGAAAATGAGCAGTATAAAATGGAAAACGATAAGGCCGTGAACCCACAACAATGTCGCGTTTTTTTTTTTTTTTTTGTTTATCAATATATTATCCAGTCTTCCACCAATAATTCTGATTTTTCTGGTAACTAAACGCCTCAGTTTTGCAATTATCTTTGAAAAGAATAATGCAAAATAATGAAATCTTGCATGAAAGCTGGAAAATCAATTTATACAGCTATAAATTTGACTTCAGCTCCCACAAATTCAAAAGCTTACCCAGACATTAGCTGTAACTAAATCGATGCAAAACCGCAGACAGCACAAAAAGAGCACAACAATGTTCCAAAAACATGAGCAGAGGACTAAAAATAGTAGGAAAACTGTGAGTGGAAATGTATGAAGTAACATACAGTGTTATACTGGCCTGCTAGCGCACAGGGCCTACAATATGTTTACAGTGATAAGCCACAGTATCACATAAACATGTCAAATGTCACAAGAGCGACTACGTGTTGATTAACCCAATGGTATTTAAATTCAATAGCCAGGGGCTCATTTTATACCAGTACGATGTCTTATCAGGTTTGTTCGACGTCGGGAGCATAATATACGATAGAGGTAGCGTTTCTATATGACGTTGCTCACACTACTTGATCGTATTTCCCTCACTGAACTGTGAGAAACATGCCTGTTATAATTTATGCTGCGTATTTAAGACACAGGCTGACAATTACAGAGCAGAGGGCATCGGAACATATGTGCGCAGTATCTTATTTTTGAGATGTTTTCTTATTTGTTTTTATTATTATGTATTGATGTTGTTATTATTATAATTATGTAGCCCATTGTTATTTTGTAATGTTTAATCTTGATATACATATTTCTGTTTTAACCACGTGTAAAGCGCTTTGAGATACTGTGGTATGAAAGGCGCTATATAAATAAATACAATTGAAAATATAAATCGTTCAAGAAATTAAAGCCATCCTCTCTTCTGCTGAGAGTGTGTGGGTGAGTGGGCCTGTTTTGAACCCATGTTATGGCCCGCTAGCAGCATTTATTTTATTTGCAATTTTCAGTCATTTTACACTGCTGTGAATTAAGACAAACAAATAATGCGTCCTTATTAATTTGCACGTCTTCTCACTGTCTGTAAGCTCGCTGTGCTGGTGTAATGTTTTTGTTTCTTTCGGCAGATGCCTTTAGTGGTTTTCCTGTCCGGTTTGTCTCCTAACACAACCCACAATTCACCTTAATAATTAGGCTCATTATATGTAGTTTTTGTTTGTTTGTTTGTTTGTTTTTAATGTTTCACATGTGTTCTAACATATTTACTAATTATTTAGCTAAATATTAAAATAGACTGGTTAAATATCACAATGCTGTGTTTATGGCGCAGTTCCAAACGTGTACATTACATAGGAATATATACAAATACATGTACAACCTATAGTCACATGACTAATGATGACGCAAATGTGATTTCCAAGACCATTGAAAATATATTCCTTGTATTACGTGGTTCATGTATTTTCAGACATACCTAGTCTACCTGTCACATTGAAACACGACACCAACTACGATTCGACATAGTGATAACTGGTCGAAAGACCTATTTAAACTTACGATCTCGCAATATAGAACCGAGCACCTCATTCGTCGAATGCATTTCTGCAATGCATATATGCTATATAGTTGTAGCATGTTTATTCGATGTTACCTTTAAACAAACGACAATCCTTCTATGACTTGACCTATAAAATGTAGCCTATGATTCACACATTTTTTTTTTATTTGATCAATATTTCGTTCATCTAAAAATAACTGTTAATTTCAATTTTGTAAAAGTTTTTCGTTAAGAAAACAATACGACCTTGTCCGCAAGATATTTGGGCCTACACGTTTTTATTTATTATTATTTTTTTCATAAAACAGAAATGGCACTGTAAATTAAGTGTTTAAAAATTAAAAATAAATCTTACAGAATACATATAAAACACATTCAGTGTGTGTGTGTGTGTGTGTGTGTGTGTGTATATATATATAATATATATATATATATATATATATATATATATATATATATATATATATATATATATATATATATATATATATATATATATACAGCTAAACAATTAAAATGAACACCACAATATGTCTCTTATACACTTTTTAAAACCTCAACCATTTTAATGCTGAATAATTTTCTTTAACGCTAGCCTACAAGAGTTAGGAAATACATTTCTATTGGAAGAAAGAAACGCATCGAAATTCCACAACAGTGTAACTATAGGCCTACCATAGTTTTTTTTTAATATATACAAACCAAGACTAATTTATTTTACCTATTACTTTACAAAACCACGTGCTTCTATAACAGTTCTCTTAAATGTTAGTGTAATTGCTGCCTTCCTATAGCAGCCTATAATATTTTTTATGTGACTAGTAAAATATATATTAAATCAAATATTAAATGCCCTTTGTGTGGTTTTCTTTTTTCTTTTTAAGTAATAGCAGTACTATTTGATTTAAATCTCAGCGCAAATATGTTTTAACAAATTTTTAAATTATAAGCTACCCACAGCGCAACAACGGAATAGCCTTGAATAAAACAAATGGGTGATATTTCAAAGGTTTTATTTATCTATAATCTTGTGGCAGTAGTTTTATTGCAAAGCATTAGCTTATTGTATTTTACAATAGTCTGAAATGTATCCGTAACAATATGCTTTATTTTGAATGGATGCTCCCACCTCATGTGAACAAATAAACACCCATTGACACCTACCTTGCAAAACGTTAAATATTATATTTACGTATTAATTTATTTAAACATGTACGACTGTTGAAAATAGTTCTGAACAAATTGGAACTGTTTTGTTGTTGTTTTAATATAATACTGTAGCTATTTTGGGCCCTTAAAATATTCTTAGAACAATATAGCAATTACAAAGCGTGTTTGCATGTATGTATGTATGTCTGTATGTATGTATGTGCATGTATATATATTCACAAAATAACAAACTGAATTTGTTTTCTTTTGTCAGATCTGTAATCTCGAGGCAATATGCTATGGTTGCGCAGAAGGCCTGCGATTCCAGGTTTTGAAGTTTGGTTTGCAAAACGATGTTTCTCTCTTTTGTTCCACATGTATAAATGAACGTTTAAAAAGAAAGTTTAAGCTCAAAAAACATCTGGCTTTGAAATAACACCTCCCATGTAACTTCAGCGCCAAGGGAACTTTTAAAGATTTTTTTTTTAGTAGTACAAATGGTGTGCATTTTTCAATAATAATAATAATATCTATAAATTATTTGTAATTTTCAGCGGTTTTTAAATGTCGCCAAAATACATGGGCTACAAATGTTTTAACCAATATATATATATATATATATATATATATATATATATATATATAAATATATATATAGATATATATATATATATATTCTCGACTGCTCTGCATATGACATTGGAATCGTGATTATAGACATATACCGCGCATTAAACAATGGGTCGAGATAAGAATTTTGTTGTGATGCCTTTTGCCAATATGAGTCGATTTGACAGAGATGAATGGGTTCGTCTTCAGTCGCGTTTTGTATGTGAGAAGGATGTTCGTGATGGATGGCCAACATTAAGATTAGTCCTAAGAACAGGGAAAGGCATACGTGCCTACAGACATTTCAATACAGATTTTGAAACAACGTTTTATATTCTCTAGAGTAGGGCGAGTCCAGAAATGTATATTCAGTGGTATAGCCGTGCGTGGAAATGCCCAATTGCAAAACTGCGAATGGACACGAGGGGCTTGCCTTGAACAGGTTCAGGCAAAATATCTAAAACTGGAAAAGTTCCTCACAGAAAATAAAACATTTAACTTCATCTTTTTGGTATATTTAAAGCAAAACACAGCCTTCTTTACACATAGCATATGCTTCATCATAAACAGAAGTCTGGAAAGGTAAAGCTGACTGTGATGCACATTTTCAGTATGAAAAAACGTGGTTTGGAACAACATACATATGGAACAGCATATGGTTTAATTAAAGATTTAATTCAAGGGTATGGTAATAATTCAATCAGTCCTTTTTCTAAACTTGATAAATTATTGTAATTATTGTAATGTACTAAATATCATAATATTTAAATGGACCACAGGAACAACGCGAACAAGTTGACTGACAAAGCTGACGTTAACTGCAGGGTTGATGGATCGATTTACCAATAGCCTGCACGATAATAAAAAGAAAGAAAGAAAGAAAGAAAAAAAGAAAGAAAGAAAGAAAGAAAGAAAGAAAGAAAGAAAGAAAGAAAGAAAGAACCCACTAAACTTATTTCCTACAAAATTATACAACAAAACCTTGCTCCCATTTCACGCGTACGCGTGGGGCGATAAACGTCGTTTGTAGTGAAGTTACTTTCTGCTGGCTTGTTAGTTGAGGAAGCAGGACGCTGAAGTTTTAGAACTCCTTCTGCAAGCTGATTTGCCAGTTTTAATAATGGGCTCCCCGGGAGGCGGTGACGTGGTTTTGGCAGTAGTCCCCTTTCTCGTTAAAGTACCACCATATATATATATTTTTTTTTTTAATAAAATACTAGGAAACACTTTACAGCCGCACCAACCCGTCTGAATTAATTACTCTCCTCAACGACTCCTCCATTTGGTGCAGAAGGTTGAAACGTTTTGAAGGTCATTAGAACGGGATAATATTGTTATTGGTTTTTATAAATACGGCGATTCAATCAAGGTATGTACTACAGTATTGCTATTTTCTTACCTGTGTCTTTAGGTCAATAGCATGAACATTACGAGTAATGTGTTTGACCTGATATGTGTAATTCGGAGGAGAAAAGAAACAGACAGAAGGCAGTGGTAGAGAGGGAGTGAGAGGACACATAAGATGTGAGAGAGAAGGCAGACAGACTGTTTGGAAGAGAATAGTTGTGTTTTTCAGACGGAATAATGTCATCGTTCTCTCATTGGAACTCTTATTTTGTTCCGGTTCTATTGGAAACCACCTCCTGAACCTAAGTTTATATTTAATTCAATTTAGAACCATTTGATCTTGTAGGAGCCTGGTTTAGTAGTTCCATATTTGTATATATTGACCCCATTCTATAGACTCCTTTGTTTATCTGGTTCCTTATTTAACTTGTTCCCCATCTCCCAAACCATATGAGAATAAATTGCCTTCCTAACTTATATACAACTGCACAGTATGTATTGTAAGTGTAATCAGCACAATATGCTCCAGGCAATTATAAGATATGTTACTGTGCTTTATGTAATTTTAGAAATTCTCTACTGTAATAAATCTGTTTTTTTGGGCCTCTTAGCCTCTTTTTTTGTCCCAGCATTCTTTATAATTAAACCACCCAGAAATTGTAGTGTTCCATATGATTTTACATTTCTTATTACGCTGATTGTGTTTTTATGGTGGCGGTTTCAGTTGTAAAATTATAAAGTGAATGGACATGAAAGCAAAAGCAAACTCACTACTCTGTGTTGACAACTGTTTTCCAATAGAATTTGTCTTCCAATCATTTAATAATTGCAAATAAATAAAGCCCAGTAATATGAAGCATACTGTGCAACAAGATGAAACCTCAGTATATGTCTGTTGTATCTATACTTGCAATAATAAAATGGAACAAAAAAAAAAAAGAAGGTAATTCTGAACTATTATGCACTACTCAAATATTTCCCATATAGTATACCTTTTACGGTTTTCATTCATGAAGCAATAGCTTGGCTTAGACTTTTAATTTGCTCTTAAGCCTTTAACTAATACGACATTTAGTAAAATGTCTGTAAACGTTTGAAAACAGCAAATCGATACCCCCCTTGGGCCAACATGCTGAAGGTACGATTTCAAAGATTTACAACTGTGTGCACTGCAAGGGGAATACTTTTATTTACAGCTTATTTATTGCTTCAATTGCTTTTTAGTTCTGTTGGTTAAGGTAAAAATGCACACTGATGGTTATTTATTATTTCAATGCTTGCCTTGTGTTTTACAACATGCTTTTATCTGTCAGACATCATATGTTACTGTGAAGCATACATACATACTTACATAAACCATGACAATAGCCACACCATCACATGTATGCACACATGTTTTTATACCAGCAACTATTCTGTAACTATTATATGTATAAATCATAAATAAGGCTTTAAGTTTTTCAAATTTCAGAATGTTTGTTAGCCTGTGGCATAATCGATGACATCAGTTATGCAACTTTACTCTTGCTGTCAAGGTTCAGTTACATGAAAGTTTTGGCAAGAATGATTCCTCAGAGAGGGCTGAATTTTAAGAGACAGCTATGATTTAAACTAAACAGTGCGACTCTTTGACAATTTAAAAACAGCAGTCAATAGATCCTGCATTGTATTTGTATTTCCTGTTGCAACTTTTGGCATACACTTTCCAAATTTCTGCTGCAAACAGTATAATTTAAATAGAGGCTACGGATGTGGGTGATTATTGCACAATAATAAAACGTCTTTGCATGATAATTCTGACAATGCGGGAACAATAGAAGCGGGTGTTTAGTGCATTTTGAGAACCAGGCACTATAGCATTGTACAAAATAATTTAAACAATACAAATTTGATACTGATTAACAGACACCATTGGCTGTTTACTAGATTCATATTGCTGTGTTAATTTGCATTTCAATATTGTTTTGTTTGGAATAAAAAAAGGAGAGTTTTGAATACAGTGTCATTTTATTCCACATTCCAAATTCTGAGTCACCTGGAAATGAGCTCTGACATGAAGGAGCACAATAAATACCCTCTCTTGCCTTTTAATTGAGTTCTTTGCATTAACAAAAGACCATTATTGGCAGATCTCCGAGTGTGGGCTGTTTTGTAAGGAACAAGTACTGCTAATAGACTAGACCAAAACCATGGATAGTCTTATTAATAAGAAGCCATATTTTAAAATCAATGCAATGCTTCACAGGAAGCCAGTGTAATGACCTAACAACTGGGTGGATGTGACAGGTTTGTACAAAAGTTGTGAATGCAGCATTTTGAATAAGCAGCAACTTATTCAGTGAGGCAAATAAGGAATTACAATAATCGACCCTTGAGGTTACAAAACACATTGCTCTATATTTCTCAGATGCCAAAAAGAAATCTCAGTAATTACATTGCATTATAACATAATTGTTGCATTACCAAGCTTTGCAAAAGTTGCTTTTTCTTTAACAAGAGTGCCCTGAATCCCTAATTGTTCATAGTCGTTCATGACAAATTTGTAAATATATTTACTGGAGCACTGATTTAAAAGGAATTGCATACTGTCCTTTTCTGCCTGCACAATTCTGTTAACATTAGATAGCAATAGTAAACACTATTATTGAATTGGGAAAGGCAAACTGAAAAAAAACACCCCCTGCCATATGAGGACACATACAAGTTTCAGATTTAATTGCACTGGAAAGGTTAGCTCACAGCTTGAGCAGCAGTCCTCATGGATTCAGCTCAAATTAGAAACACATTTTGCCATTTATTCAACAAATGAAAATCCATGGATTGCTGACACTTTAGTTTCCCACAAATATAAGATTTATTACAATATGTTTAAGTGTCTTATACACATTGCTTTGAATTGTACAGGTATTCACAGTTTTAAAAAACAGATTATATAAGCTATTCTAATAGAAGTACTGAATGTATGCATTGTTTGAATGCATGTATGTACATATATATATGTGTGTATATATGTATCTACAATATGTATGTATGTGTGTATTTATGTACAGTGTGAATAAATGTATCTATGTATGTGTTTGTCTGTCTGTCTGTCTGTCTGTCTGTATGCATGTAGGTATGGATGGCTTTTAGAAGAAATCCATGTAACTAAGCAAACCAACTTTTGTTTGCATGCAGTTACCATAGTTTATGTTATACTTTTTAAAAGATAGCAGTGTCATAACTAAAATGTAATCCTGGGGTCAGCTTCTTGTACTAGATGTGATACCCTGTGAGACCTAGGCATAATATTGAGATCATGACTTTAATACATACTTCCTTTGATTGTACTTCTGTACTTGAAAAGACAGATTGTTAGAAGGGTGGATATAGAGTAGAAAGGTGGATAGACAGTGCCGCTGCAATTATTATCCAGATCCTTGTCTTTAATGCTTGCTTGGAATTTCCTTGAGTTATTACCTAAATGTTCTCTCAGTGAGAAGGCAGGATTCCTGGGCTGAGGAGGTCTTCTCTTCATTTCCCTGACTCTGCTCGTCTTCAGCCCAGTACTAAATCATGATATTCACTGTGTATTGTCTCCAGTGTAACCTTCACATTCCTGGTCTCACAGGTACAAAATGAAATGATTGCTATAATTCTTTTCCCCTCCTATAATAACATAGAAGGAAACTGATTGCAACCCCAAAATAGCACACATAATAATAGTTTTTAACCTGAGTAATGTGCACATGTGCAGTGGAGTAGCTGCGAGCATTACAGATGTGTGGTACTGATGCAAACAGCACAATGCTCTTCAAGTTCCAGAGATAACAAATGAATTCCAGTAAATCATACCTAACCTATACTACTTCACAGGCTACACATTTTCCTGCATAAATGAGAGCACACATTATAGTGAAGGTGTATTCAGTTTTTTATTGGTATATCTTCAAAGCTCCTTCTGCCATGACCATGCATTGATAAAGTGAATAATTTTACTTAAGTAGCATCACTGCTTTTCCTATGAATCCCAAAGTAGAATAAGTGTACAGCTATGGCCAAAAGTTTTAAAATTTTGCATCACCTAGAATTTTAATAATAATAATAATAATAATAATAATAATAATAATAATAATAATAATAATAATAAACTGTATTTAACACCATGTAATCAACTGAACTGCAAAATATTTTCTTACGATGCAAATAATTTTCTACAGTACACACAAACATACTGTACACAAATTTTATATTAAATAAGTTCCCAAGACAAATGTCACAGTAATCTATTTAAGATTTCTGTGGCGCTGTTTTTAATTATATCTTTCTAAATACAAAAATGTTTTAATGTGAAGCTAATTAGAAATGCTTGTATGAATCAAAGCTATGAAATTAACAGCCCACGAGTATAGTGCTCTTCAGCTCTGAGATGCACATCTGGAGCACAGGGCCAAAGCCTTGCCTGAGCCACATGTGAAGTGAGTCAGTCCCTGCACAATCCCCAAAGGACAGAGGGTCAACGTTTGAAAATCCAGCCCAGTTTGCAGCGTCTTCGCAAACACGGCCCTGTGTGTTCACCAAGCCTGCCAGTACAATCCTTTGTTTGGACCAGTCTAAAGACTTCTCCTGCAGGTAGATGGAGGTTCTTGTAGAAATAATAGGAATTTGGTTTGGGGTTTTCTATCTCATCATTTGGGATTTAACTATTTTTTAATTAATCAAATATACATTTTCTGCTAAATGTTTTTGACATAAAAATAATAAATAATAAATATTTTTCTTTAATTATTTACCCCCCCCCCCCACACACCTTACTACAAAAAAGAAGTACATACAATTGTAAAGCCAAATGACATACAATATGTAATCTACACTAAAAAAATCTAAAGAAAAAAGTGCACATTGAATTAAGATGTTTGACAAAGGAGGCTGTGTCTGCAAGTGTGGATTTGTGTGTGCGTGTATATATGCGAGTGTCTGCAATGTGCGTGTATAAGCATGCTGAACCAAGCAGCAGAACTCATTAAAAAAATTAATGTTCCGAAACTGTAATCCTGACATCAACTCTTTTCTATGAAGTCAATGATGATTCTCATGTTCCAGGAGACCAATAGTTTTATTTTACAGTGCATTTTCTCATGATTGCTGCCAATTCCCCCAAAGCACCAGCTCTGCTGCTAACTGTGCAGAGCGTTTCCAGAGCTTCGTGACATTTACTTTCAGGAGATCTGTAATACAATACCCCTGTGTGATTAAATCCTTCAAAACAGCATGGCTTGGTTGTTAGAAGTCAACACAGGGAACCAGAATATACTGGTTCCAGATCCCAATTAGCTGCTTACTGATTGTGTTACTCTGAAGCAAACTCTAAACCTATGATGGCAGCACAGTGGCAAAGCAATTTTCGAAGGGGCAGTACAAGGGATGGCAGTGCAGTGGCAAAGCAATGTTCAAAGGGGCAATGCAAGGGAAGCTATAATGGTACTGGTAACATCATATTAAACAGTAAAGATGGGGAACCTATCGCAGTAGCCTGGTATCAAATCAGTCGTAGTGTGCTTCCATGTCAGGGCCCAGTGCTATTTAAGAAACCCATAAAAAAATGGTTACAGTACAACATCTCTTATTTATTCAATGTCAATTGGAAGAATTTAATTATGTCCTGTAGGCAGTGCAGGGATGCTGCTGTCTTAGTTATTGTCAGAATGTGAGAAATTGGATTCTGAACAAACTATAGTATCTAGCAAGGAGTGCACCACCTGTAGTGACTGGAGTGCTATTACTGGAGCAAATACATAAAAGAGATGCTGTGCTCAGATGCATTGACACAGGAGCCAGTGTACAATATCAGTTAGACCCATAAAAGTTGTAGTTGTTGATTCTAGCAGTGTTTACTGGAGTTTATGTATCGTAAAAAATAAACGTAGCCTTGTTTGCCTGTGGTGCTGCACAACCCAAGAAATCAAATCAAAACCAAATCAAAGAGGTTTGGTTGGGTTAAGGCATCATTATTTAGGTTCTGTTATTTTCTGTACCTCAAGCATGATGTGTTGAAGGCTTTCAGGCAGAGCAGTAACAATCCAAAGGCTTATTTACAAAGACAGTAGGGTTACAGGTGTATATTCAAGTGGTCTGGTTTACCATACCATTTACAGAGTCATCCTGCCCTGGAGTTGATGAAGATGCCTATTTTGATAACGAGACACAAAGTGAGCAGACAGGGCTGGATTCCGTGATGTGCACAGTGGGCTCAAAGCAGGATACATGGGGTTTACTTTCCCTTGGGAGGTTCTTGGGTGTTCCACCACCAGTTTGGTTTCTATCTCCTAAAGTTCTGAAGAGCCTTTTTAGTCTTTTATAGCAGAGCTGAGTATTACTTACAGACTAACACAGTCAAACAAATGGTTTATTAACTTTTAACAACTAGTTTACTAACATGTTGACAAATGTTGCTTATTTTCTGTGAATGCATAGTTAATATACAGTATATAATTAATACACTAATACAAATGTGTGATAATTATAAAAGCTGGCAGCTTGTCAAAACCTAATCTATTAAAACCACTCATATATTATCTGCAAGTATTTGTCTTACCTTTTACCTGTTTCATTTAATTAGCAGTTCCAGAATCGCATTCAAGGCTTGCATCCAATGAACTTCCAATGCTCTGTAATTCACACTCAAACACACTGATAAGGCCACAAATCCCCATTGTTTAGCAAATACAGATTCACATAACCATCAAAACTCACTTATAAGGACGTGAATCTGAAATGCAATGAAATCTCTATTTCATGGCATTAGAGATTCACGTCATTATAAGTTGGAGGGTGACCTTAAATTTGGCTATGGATGTTTCTTCCACAGCATAAGCTCAAAGCAGTCTAATGACATTGTATTCACCCAGTATTTATTTATTGGCTTAGGAAGGAATTGTATTTCTTCAGTAACTGTGAAGCTGTGTGAACAATATTAAAAATAAATATGTTGAGCCCAAAAAGTAAACATTGTCAAGCCTGTTGAAAACACACTGCTAGAGTACCAAGGATCACAGAAAGGCCTGAGTGTCGAGTGAGAAGTTATTCATCAGGAGTGGATTTTTAAAGGAAATGGTCTCATAGTTTCCCCTCACCTACATTCTTTTAAGCCCTTTCTGCTTTGCACTGTCTTTATTGAGTACTGTCTTCACTGAGTAAATCTTAAATCAAACTGGTAAGGCCATGGCTTGGGACTAGCAGTTATAGCACATGTATGGTATGTGTGTGCAGATCATTCGCTGCTTAAGGAGAGCAATTCTTGCCTCAGCACCGAGAGATGATTTGTTGTACTGTGTTTGCTTCAGTGTTAAAGAATATCTTGTGGTACCGTTCTTGCTTTTGCTTGCTGCTGTGGACTATGTACTACTGCAAACAAGACAGTGGTTTGTGCAGTGCATTTAATGATCTCATTGTATATGTTCTTAATCATCATTTATTATTGTTTCTGCATTCATCAGCATACATGTATCTAACTTGTGTGGGAACCCAGAGCTGGAATTTGTCAGTATAATTCTCCCACCACAAAACAATGACAACAATGTTTCAGGGGAGGAAGAAATCGGTGGAACACACACCTAGTGGTAATTTTTATATTTACACAAATTCAGTCATGCTCAAGTTTGCTTGGAGATGGTAAAATATGCTGGTGACTTTATTAAACACTATAGATGATGATAAGGAGTACACACATATAAATAAATTCAGAAGGGTATAAAATAATAGTTAATAACATGAACAGCATGTTATGTGACAGGTTTTAGATATGATCCAAACTGGAGTAATTGCTTTTTGAATGTAGCTCATTGATCGGTAGCACTCCAAAATCATGTCTATCCAATAATACACTCCCCAAGAAAGTAGCCTCCCCAGGCCCATCATCATCGGAGGGTCAGGGGGCGTACTCTGACTCGCGCTGGAGATGGACAGGAACTCTAATTTATTGTGTCTCTTTTATTCATTTGCGGCTGACCCTTCAATCCCTCTCCATAAAAGCACTAAGGACGTCCTGCAGATTTACAACCAGTGAAATTTCACTTTGATGCTTTTCCCTATTGCTAGCACTGGTTAAATGTCTGCCCCCAGTAAAGACATGACCCTAATACCTGGAGGTGGTTTTGACTGACATCTCATATGTTAGGAATTATCCCCCCCCCCCCCACATACACACACACTTCTTACGTACAGACTTGTCAAAAGAACAACCGAGTATAAGAAATGTCCTGGGAAACATGAAAATATGTAAATATATAAACAAATATATATGATACTGTAAAATATGTTTTCCATGTGGCTCACTGAGGCCGTGGAAAACAGTGTCAAGCTCACAAACGAAATGATCACAGGATCTCCACATTTCAAATGATGTGGTTGAAATCAAGATCTTTCATCTTGTAATCTTGACATAACATTTTTTTTTTTTTAATGTTGCCCCCTGTCCTTAACAAGCCACTATAATTTTATAACGTTTTACCCCTTACAAAAGGATTCTGCAGTATTACTTCAATGAAGTGCATTTTATAACTTACTGTAATGCATTTTCAGTGCTGGATTCATACTGCAAAATAATGTCATCCATTACACTAAATAGTAAAAGCAGAGTAGCTCATAACATAGAACTAAAAAATCTTTATTTGGATAACAGCTGCAAAGTTGCTGTTTAAAATCCGTCCATATTGGCGCTGTACTTCTTTTCTGATAAAAGACATGCTTAAAACTGGCCTGAACTAAATACCAAGGGGAAATAAACAATCATTTTGAAAGCATTTTAGCTGTTGTTATATGATGGGTAGCACATACCTGATGCAACAAATAAACATCATCAAATATTTCAATCTGTGGGACTGACATGCACAATCACTGATACACTCAAATACCCCTTTATGAATTAGCATAAACATTTAAAACAAAAATACACAAGTTTATTTTTGTTATCATGAGGGGTGCCAATATTTAAAAGAAAACTGTGTAATGTATGCTATGTTTATTTAAATGTTTACCCAGGAAAAACCTTCTGAAACAATGGGATCTGGCATAAATCAAAAGTAGAAGACTATTTTGTCTGTATTTATTGTCACTATAGCAGCATTTAATATATATTTTTTATTTCATTCTGGCAACCTGTCACAGGAAACAAAGAGTTTTAATTGCAAGACTAAAGCTATTTTCAAATAAATAACAATCATACTTAATATTATTTATAACTACTGTACCATGTGTTAACCATTATGCTCCAGCTTGGAGGAATGAATTATTGTATAGTAATGATTCATAGTAAATATTGTGATAAGGGTTATACATAATCTAAGCACTACTAATAAGCTGTTGTACCTATAGTCCAACAATGATATAAGATCTTATTTTCTGTTTTACCCTATGGATACATATAAACAGAAAGGAAAAGGAGGGTTTTTATTAAAACTTTTCTTTAAGTACTGCACCTTATAAACACATTAACAGTAATACACACAATTGAATTAGTAAAAGATAAATCAAACAAAGACGGATTTAGATACTCTTTTAAAAATTAGTACTGTTCTAGAATCTAGAGGTGTAGCAAGCCTTGAGTGCATATCCTAGACTGCTGCTAGGAGATGTAGTGGGAGATTGATCAGGTTTACTTCAGTGCTTATCGGTTTCAACCTACTTTTTAGCTATTTTAAATATTTAGTACCCTTAAAATAGACTGAGATAGGAAGTGTCACATTGGGTCTGGTGCTCCTGTGCGTTGCCACAGCGAACCCTGCTAGCCAGACGCCCAGTGAGCTCAGAGCGGACACCTGCAGGGCTGGCCTTCATCCTCTTGAGGCCGCTAACTCGTTGACGTCTGCTCTTGAGTTCCTGTTTGTAAAAGAGGAAGCTGGCTTGGTCGTGGGATCGGAGGATGCCCACTGAACCTTCGGGTCTGCTGAGCTATATGGGGAATTGCTGCGGTGAGGAGAATAAATTACTAGATAAACTGGCATAAAATGATTGTGCACGCTAAATAAAAATAAATAAAAAAAACAACCCAAAACACATCTTCCACCAAATTAGAATTTTACATGTATTTCAATATGATTAATGTGAGCAATAATCATGCCGTAGTTGCTACTATCTACAATACTTTTCAGTAATATTTACATGTGTGCATGATGTTTGTTTACTTGTCACATCAATGGAAGCATTGTAGCCTATTGGTTAGAAGAACAGATCAGGAGATCCTGGGTTCAAATCCCAGCACAACCACTGACTCACTGTCTGAACCCTCTCCATTGTTTTGAAATACCTCAGCTCTCAGTGGAATTCCAGCTTTGGTTTAGTTTGGGGATGTGGTACACGTGTCTATAAGATAACGTAAATCCCATTTAAAAAAAATCTGCAGCGTGCTCCATTTTACAGCATAATTTTCTGATGTCCGTTTACTTTATTCTCCCATAGTGTAGCCTTCAGTGCAATTTACTTCGCCCAGAAACCCGGTCTTGGATTTCTTTCCAGTTTATTTACATTCCCTCAAACTCCAGTTGAATCCATTGGTGCCTGTCTGGGCTTATAAATATCTTGCTTAACTTGGCCATTTTTATATTTCATTAAATGGCACACATTTGCCCAGTATGTTTACAATTTGGTTAGTTAGCCTCCACCCCCACTCAAAAATCTGTTTACATTTAGTATGTCATTTCTTTAGCCATATATGCGGGCTTCCTCCTGCTACGACTAAACTTCCCACTGCATTTCCATCACTCTGCGCTATTTATCTACTTTAACATTTGTATTATATTTTTCTCTGTTAAATTAAAGGAATATAGGTACTGTAACTTGTAAATGCTATTATTCAGAATCACACACTAGCCATATCTATATTTAAAAATGTAAAAAAAAATAAAAATAAATTAACGTTTAAAAAATGAAAGCAAACGTAATTATGGATGAATGTTTTAAAACCATCGCCAAGGAATACTATTTTAGTAAAAAAATGATTTAAGACTGTGTTGCTTTAATGAAATATCTTAGGCAGGCATGTGCTCTAGGGACTAGTTAGATTTATTTGCCTTGTACTGTTATTTCCCATGTCTTTCACCTCACTGTATTTACAAGTGCCCCTAGCTTTTCCCCCAAATAAGTATTTGCACTCAGCTGAAAACTATCCATTTCTGTTAGTCTCTTGAAAGGACAAAATGCCAGAGAGTCCAACCCCCTCCCTCTCTCCACCTCTCCACAAAATATCAATGACAGAAGATAAACAAGCCCCTTTGATCCCAGCCGCATGGTTTCAAACAGTCTGAAAGCTTTTCCTGGTGGACACAGAAGTCACGAGGCATCTGAAGGAATAACTTTAAAATATTTATGTTTGAGTAAATATATGCGTTCAGAACCCTTCACAGGATGTGTCAGTCTTAGGCAGGAGGCAATGTGGGACCTATTATACCAAAGAGCAAAAAAAGGCTTTATTTTTAACAAGGCTGAGCAGGGTTGGCTAGCATCAGAACACCGAACAACTTGCCAGAATGGTTACCAATTGCCAAGCAGTGGTACCCTCCAATAATTCAAAGTGTTCCTAATGAGTAAATGGGGTAATTGGTGGACTTAAATATTGCTATGTTAGTTAGATAGTTAAAGGTTTTTTTTCATATAAGGACAACTCAGAGACAAGAAACAAAACAAACAAAAACATTTCATTGTAAATCATAGTTCACTGCACTGACACTTCTCATTAAAACAGCTGTTCTGGTAGTTCTGAGCTGGGGGGAGTATTTAAAAGTTAAATTGACTAATGTCAGGCTCAAAGGTCAAACCCTGAGCCCCTGGATGTATCATTAAATTCAATTCACTTTTGTAACTTTACTCTAAATGTATGGTTGTGTGTGTTTATCAGGGTCCAGATTAGAGCACAGCTCCACCCACAGGAGCAGGAGGTTATTTTATTTTATTGCTTCTTCTACAGCTCAGTTACAGTGTATGAACAGTGTATTTAAAAGTGGCTGTTAACAAGGCAAGCACTGCTATGAGCTTTTCCTTTGATTATTTTAATTGTATTTATTGTACTTTACATATTAATTGCTCATTCTAGCTAATTAATTAATGTAGCTGCAGTTTCATGCCTTTTTACTACGAGTAGGTGTAAACCTTTTTTTTTTTTTTTATTTCGGAAAGTTTGGGCTAAATGGGTGAAAAATGCACCAGCAAATTATTATGCCCAGTATGTAACAAATATGATATACAATGGTGTTATTGATTCCCCTCCCTTCTTACTCCCCTACACCCCAGCCCTCCACTCTGCTGGATACAGAAATCAGTTGTTCCTCCAAGCTCCATTACCAAGCTCCTCATTATGTGGTCGCTTTTCTACTTCACCGAAACCCAGCTCTCCCTCAACGCACAATCAGAGCTGACGTAATCAGCCGCTACAGAGCTATCATGTACACATTTGTTTTGAGAGTTTTGGGACAGGGAATTTTAATTTTAGATTACTTTACCAGACCATCATCATACATATAAACATGCTCAGATTGCAATTGATTGAACTGGAGGAGTTAGGCCTACCCCTGTCCCAGACTGACAGACAGACAGACATACACCAATGGGGTGAAGGTAGTGGACTTCTGTACAATTTAATGAATCCAGAAATCTGGTCATGGATTTCTTTCCAGTTTGAGGTGAAATCTAATCTGAAGACATAATGCCTGTCTGTCCAAGAAAAATATTCCTCAAAACTATTCTTCGTGTCGGCCTGTGATTGATGCCAAGGGTGGTTATTTCTGATGAAAGCCTGATTTATGGAGGGAGACTGGCTTTGGTTATACGAGTGTCCTGAGAAACTGACAAGCTAGAGAAATAGCCTGCAAGCATACAAAGTACACATTCTCATAACGAACAATGCAAAATGTACAGGCATTGTTTTTGGTTCACTGGAATAGTTGTGCATATACAGTGAAAGGTGAAAGACAACGACCAGGGATGGGTGAGCTTTGTCTTGCAACTCTTGAGCATAGACTTATGTCCTGTTGAGACAAATCATTTCCCTAAGCTGAATATTATGTCCAAAGGTGAAAGGATATTATTTTATTCCATTGCATCACCAAGCTCCTGTGTACATATCTTGTTTCTAGATGTTTTGGAGAATAAGAGAATAGTTCCAAGTCTTTATTGACACAATCCCCCCATACCTCCCACGATCTAGAGAAATCATTAAATTGTATTTTCCAGATTTACTACTAACAAGCCTAATGGTTATATGAATTTTAACATATTGCTATTTATAGATTGTGTTTACTATTATAAATGTACAGTTTTTGTTAATGCCTAATTTCACTACACATTCTAAATGGTGAAAAACATGTGGGGAATTATAGACACATGCAGTGAATAGGAGTGAATGTGCACTAGTCTTTATTTAAATTGTAGAAGCACATCATCCATAATGTGTTCATTCCGTTCAATTTTACAGCATTTAATGTTTTTTAAATAGAAGAGAGCCTGCATTGACGTCACTATTAAAGATTAGTCAATTTCAATTTCAATGAAGTCAGGAAATGCTTTGACCCATGTGGATATAAATATTTAGACAGCGAGTAGTTCACAGTGGAGTTTATTATCCAGGTCAAAGTCTTTATTCAATTAAAACCACGCAACACTATTAAAAGTACAGCTGTTTTAGTTAATGCTCTTATCAGCTTCTGAAAGAACCAGCCACAACAGCTGTATTTTAAACATGTGGCTTGAAATCCACTCTAGAACTGAGACTGTATTTCCTATTCCAATTTATTTAATCCAAACATCTGTGTCTTTAATGACTTTCATGGTCTTAAAAAAAAAAAAAAAAGAATGAAATGAGAAAAATATCCCTGCTTGTTTGAAAAGTAATTAAACAATACTGGATTACACCTAACTTACTTGTACAGTGATCACAATGCAAAGTGAAAACAGAAGGAACTGCTTTTTATATTATTAATCTTGCTGTTCTATAATTTATATTCTTAAGGAAATTACTGAACAAATTATTATTTTTTGATTATATGTATATTTTGACTTCTTTATCACACAAAGCAATGTAAATACAGTATAAGCTGTTGTTTATATTTAATAAATTCATGCACTGACTGGCATCATACATTATAAACCTTGTAAAATTGACATTATGTTATGGCAGAATCTAAAGCTAACAAGAATCTTAAAAGCGAAACAGAAATTAAATTACAAGCAATCCAAAGAAAGATTTAACCTAAAAAAGTCACCTGTATTAATTGAAACCTATTATAGATAACCTGTTATAATAAACCACTTTTATTCAAAACCAAGGGCAGTCATCTAAGGCAGTCACCACAGTCTTTAATTACTAAATCAATCTGTAAAGAAATGGTGCTCCAGGACCCGTGCTAATTACCCTGGTCTAGGACACATTTCACCTGTCTTCTCTGCAGCACTAACAATGATCCCTGTTCCGTTGTCTTTTCAGCCAAAGACAGCAGTGGGCTGACAGACTCTGAATTGCCCCCGAGCACTGACCCTGCAGGGATGGACAGCAGCTACCTCAGTGTGAAAGAGTCCGGGGTCAAGGGGCCCCAGGACCGTCAAGGCTCCGAAATTACCAACTCGCTGGACAAGGGTGAGGGCGAGAGCAACAAGGGCAAGAAGAGACGCAACCGCACCACCTTCACCAGCTACCAGCTCGAGGAGCTGGAGAAAGTGTTCCAGAAGACACACTACCCCGACGTGTACGCCAGGGAGCAGCTGGCACTGCGCACTGACCTGACTGAGGCCCGAGTGCAGGTAATGGGGGGGGGGTGGTGGTAAGTAAGGGCAAGCTTGAATAAAGTCTAAAGCTAATTTTCTAGATTGTGTAGGGATAGGCACAGTCATTCTAACTCTTTGCTCCAACTACAGCATGTTTTACATTTCTTAACAGAACTTGGCACCACTAGTGCTAATATGCTAATGCATTGATACAATTACCCACTCATGAATCTCAGTAAAGCTAAAGCATCTTTTTTTTTTTTTATAAATTTAGTCTCCAATTTATTTATTTTTTACCCCGGTTTTCTCCTCAATTTAGTGTGTCCAATTATTATCTGTATCCTTGGCTCACCGCTCGCAACCCCCCTGCTGACTCGGGGAACGGAGGCTGGAACATGCGTCCTCCGAAACGTGCTCTCGCCAATCCGTCATTTTTCTCACTGCGGATTCATAGCAAGGCCACCAGACTTATAGCGCCGGAGGACAACACAGATCTGGAGGCTCTGCTGCAGAACCACAGGCTCCCTGTCGACCACAGGGGTCACTGATCCGCGGTGAGCCATGGATTCCCCTGCCCTCCCTACACGGGCAGCGCTTGGCCAATTGTGCGCCACCCCCTGGGAACTCCCGGTCGGCTGTGACATAGCCTGGACTCGAACCTGCGATCCCCAGACTATAGTACACATCCTGCACTCCACGTGGAGCGCTTTTACTGGATGCACCAGTCCGAGCTTGGATTCAATCAAATGATGATGAAGCCACATAGCTGTTTAAAGCATATCTGTAGTGGTGCCATAAACTAATTAAATTCAGATCCCTTTTAAATCCTTGGTCTATTTTTAAAAGATGTTAAACCGCATTGCATAGAAAATTTAAATCTTGGTTATCTAAGCAATATGACTTTCACCAGATAATGCTATGGGCAGTGCCGGCTCTAGGATTTACTGGGCCCTGGTGCAAAAAAATTTCTAATCCCAGTACATAAAATAGCTGATTAACATATACTACAATAGAAATAAACTGAAATGGTAAATCATGTTTATAAATTTGATAGTGTTAGTATTAAGACCTGCCACATTTTAAATAGACCCTATTTGGTTACAATTTGGAACACAACTACTGTCTGATTCTATTGGTCAAGTTCAATCATCATTGACATAACCACAGTTGCAGCACCTTGAATACCTAGTTTCTAAGGAACCATTTGAGATACAGACTGCATGTTCACACACTGCACCTCCTTTATAGAGAACCTGTAGGATGAATCTGAGGGCCCTGTGGTTTTAGGGGAATAGCCAAAGAGCCAAACCCGTTTTCTTTTATGTTGTTAATCCCTTACATTTGTTACTGGTGCATTATATTTCCAGACACTCCCTAGAAATGCCTTTAACTTATCAAGGATTAATGATTTATTTTATAAGATGTAGTACTGCTAAAGAATGAAAGCATACATTTTATATGTGAAGAATTCCCTTGGATTTATAGAAAAAGTTGGATCTTATTTACTACATTAATAAAGGAAATAAATACACCTCTGGCATTGCACACTGATGCATGGAGCATCCCAGGGTGGGTGATGCCAGATCATTCCATTTTAGTAAGCAAAGACATAGGGCAGAGAGAGCCAGGAAAGATCAGAATAATTGTAATGAACAGCAGGTGTGAAGTGCACCTCTAACACATGTTAAACAAGCAGAGAAGTTACAGTTTGCCCCAGTGATTCATAAAGTTACCTTTAAAACATGACCTACATTGATAATTCCCCCCCTTCCAATTGGAATAATCTGGAGATCACACACATTTAACTAATCTACTATTCCTTTCCACCTAAACAGTTCTGAACAGACTAGCTACCTGTCTTGCAACTAACACTTACAAATGCCATTCCCACTCTTAAACAGTGTGTCCTTTGATGCTTATAACAAAGGTGAATATTTAAAACAAATAAGTGAAGTGTCCTTTTAGCAGTAAAATATACTAATTGTAGTACAATTTCAACATGGCCTAACCCTGAATTAACAAAATTCTTTAATGATCAAATCGGGACATTTTCAGAAATGCATTTTATTTTTTAAAATCAGCAACATAAACGCACAACATTCTGGTGCATAATGCAGTTCAATCTTTAGACACAAGTGCACATACAATGCTGCTTCACCCGTGTACTGTAAGCACAGAGATAGGCCTTTCAAGCATCTGTGAAAACAGGAAGTGTGCTGCATGTCACACAGCCGAATCTCTGTGTCCAAGTAAAGACATGGAGAGAGGAGAAAAATACACAGAAACAGGAGAGTTTGTTTCCTGTTCAAGCTTTACAGAAGACACCGTCACTGTTAAAACATTCTCACTGCTAACTCTCATGTGCACATAAAAAAGAAATACTATACACTACAAAAAAACATTAGTTGCCTATAGTATATATTACATACTATAGTATATTATAGGATGCCATAGTGTTTTTGGACAATACTGTGGTTTTTCTTATTTTTTTTATTTTTTTAAAGACCTTGTATTGTTTCTTTTTAAACACAGTCGTGATTTTTCTGAAATTAGGTTTTAATAAACTGCTCCTCATGTCACTTCATTCAAACTGTTAACTGAAGAAATGGTTGGAAAAACATCATGGACCAGAATGGATTGAAAGAGTGAGGAACAGTGATTTAGACGGTGGCGTGGAGCAATATAAAATACAGAAGAAAAACAATAGCAGCAAGGAAATGGCATAGGGGGCAATCCTCAAGTTGATTAAAGACAATACAATCACAATGAGGACATTTGATTTAATACAGACAAAGTGAATCATCGTGCAGAGAGAAAATTGTAAATCTCAGGGTGTTCTGTAACAGTTTCCAAATTGATTAACACAACCTATGAACAGCAAGCATGCGTTGTCTACATTGCCCTCCACACACAGGTAGTTTGACACATCAATACCCTGCTGCTGAAACACTTCCCCTCCTACACCGAACTGCACAGCACTGCTCTAATCCCAACAGCTCTTAATAAAGAGAGAAGAGCAGCTTGACTGGAAACTGCGCACCCTGCTCTGAACTGTGATTCACAGTATCGCTGTCTTTGACTTCCAGAGAATTCAGAGAGGGTATACTTTCCCGGTGGGGCCTCTCTTTTCAGCAGTGCACGGATTTGCAATGTTTGTTTTTCATTACTGTTCCTCAAAAGGAGGGATTTGCCCGACACGTGTCTCTAGAGTAGGTGAAGCTTGCCCCTCTCCCACAAACGCTGATGGCGGCACTGGCTGAAATGTTTGTCTACTTGACTTGGTTTTTGTTTTAATGGTTTTACCTTAATATTCTGATTGAGGGTTTTAAAGTTCTGGATAATCACAAACCTTAGTTTGTCTTTTAATTGGCTTGAAGGGACACAAATGTGTACCAAATGGTTGTCACCTTGAAGCGTACAAACTGTGACCACATTAAATTTTGTTCAATTTTAAATTGGGGTTTCTACTCAGTGCTGTTGACAACACGTTAACACAGTAATATTATGTCATTATATATATATATAATATATATATATAGATATATATATATAATATTATATATATAAACAAACAGTCACACTATAATTATACTATGTACAAGTTTGTCATATTATGATAAACTACGGAAAAACAAGAATAGGACTAAATTGGTAGTACACTGCAGATGGATTTTGAGAATCAAAATCTGTTACAGCATTTTTGCCAGGGGCTTAGCGGAGGTATCTGAATCACTAGCCGCTGCTTATAGAATTTCATGCGACACATTATTTTTAACTTGGTTGCTTAGCCTAAAGTCTCAGTCAGTGCTGTGTTTATCCGCAAGGCTGGGGCAGTAACATACAGGTTATTACAGCACAGTAACACCCAACCAGATTATGACTAGAATAAACTGTTGCAAAAAGACTTTGTGCAACTAGCCCTTTAATAATCAATGTTTTTTTTTTTCACTTCCTCGCACATGTCCAGCCAGCTTCAAGAACAGAACCCAAATATTCTTGTTTGTTTTTTTTTTTATATACTGGCAGTGAAAATGCAGCCAATTCTGCAGTTGAGCAGGGAAGAAAGCAGCTCTGCTTTGAATTTCATGGCATGGAAATACAGCTGAGGGGTGAAAGGTTAAGAACTTTGAACAGCGTTCTGTCACCGATTGGAATACCTTGCTTCAACACATTTTTACTTTTCAGATTGGAATTATTTTAGCAGGAATAAAATCTCTTTGAGGTGTCACATCTCATTTCCAGGAGAGTTCCGGGAGGCTGGGGCACTGGTACACAGTTACAATGCATAACATGCGAAGGAGTCTATTAAAGGTGACCATACAAGTATTGCTTTTAAGGTTACTGAGTCTGCAGGGGAGCTGTTTTTACTTTGATCTCTAACACAGGTGTAATTGGATAATTCCTCAAGTGGAGGGTGTTAATGTGCATTTTCTTTATGCTTTATTTTTACATCTTATTAGTCCTTCAATTATTATGATTTGTTTTGCTTTTTACATGAGATAATTTTTAGGTATAGATAATCTTTATATAGAATAATAGATGGGCCTCAATGAGTTACAGGAAAATAATTCCATCTTGGGTTTCTGTGATGTCATAAATTATGAGACCGAAGGTCGAGTTTATAAACTGGCACAGAAACCTGAGATGGAATTGTTTTCCTGTATCTCACTGAAGAGGCATCTATTATTTTATAATACATGGATACCCTTGTGATACTAATATTAAAGAAGATGAGGTTTAGCAGTACAGCTGATGTTTATTTTAAACATAGTGTTTCATTGCTGTACAGATGTTCTATGTCATTATCCGTTAATGATTCAGCTTTATTTGGATGATTGCCTTTACCTTGTTTTAATTTTCCGTTCCTCTCCAGTTTCTCTGAGATAAGAATGTACCAGCATTACATCATTTTTATTTGTAATGTATTCTCATTTTGTTGACCATTAACAGACATTTCTGTACTGTGAGTGTGGTCAAGTGATTGAAAACTAGAGATTTTGTGTTTGAATTGAAAGTGATGGTCTCGAGGAGTCGAATATGTCTAATGTTTTTCAAATGGCTCAGGAAGCAAATATAGCCTCATCCAGTGCGTAAAAAAACATGTTATAAACAAGTTGTCTTTATGACAACAGCTTGTTTACGCACTGCTTCTTCCATCCAACTGAAGAAGCACTTATAGTTCTAAATGCCCTGATATAATTGATTTTCTATCAATTACTCACATTTTTGTGTGTGTGTATATATATATATAAATTTCCTTGGCTTGATAATAGTGGACCAGTAACAATGTTACAAATGGTAATCTTGAAAAAACATGCGCTATTATAGTTATTCATTAATTTAGCCAATTATTACACACAAAAGTCTACTGGCAATGCTGTTTTGTAAAACACAAGGTTTGAATAATTAGATACTGTGTATTGATGGTCTGTATATAGATAAAATATAGTATCAACAGTCGTTTCTCATCTTTTTTTTTTTGTACAATAAGCATAGCTCATTTCCACATAACCTGCTATATTGTTGTGGTGAGCAGTGTCTTTCTAAATTCCACACAATTGGTGATTTTTATTTGGTAAATTACTGAGGTATAAAAATATCTACAAAACTATTACTGAATATGGTAGTTAGCACTTGGTGGTAAATTGATGACCAATGTGGACCGATCAAATCGAAGAAAATCAAGCTAACTTTTATAATCTTCAGCACAAAACAAGATGAAGAACCAACAGTGGCCACTATTCATTATTCACACGTTTAAGACAGAACACAAAAGGCCTGAACTCATAGTATTATCCCTCTTTTTCTGAGTACCGTTTGATAATGTAGACAAGAAACACTAAACCGCCCTGCCTCCCAGACGGAGGTTCAGAGAGACGGGGGAGAGAGAGAGCAACACAGTCACCACGCTCGTTTCGCAGGGTTTTAGGGGCAGCATCGGAAAGCTCGCGGCTTAGGCGTCAGGAAATTAAACATGAAATGAAAACAACCTCCAGTTTGAACATTCTCCCATCTCGCTTTCTAATTTCCCGACTTCCCCCCTTAGATTTAAAGTATAAAAAAACCCAGTGTGGTTTCATCTGTCAGTCTCTGAATCTTCACTGTGTTCCACATTATAAAGGCAAGGTTACTCTGTCCGGATGAACACTGTTTTTATTGAGATGATAATAAAGTTAGCCGAGGATAATTCTATATATATATATATATATATATATATATATATATATATATATATATATATATATATATATTATATATATATATATATAGATACACACACATGTTGTGTTGTATCAATTACTTTTGTACCAATTGTGGTAATAAACGAGTTATGAAAAACGACAACTATAAAGTACCCGGTCAAACAAATAAGAATACTTACAACAAACACACACACACACACACATATATATATATATATATATATATATATATATATATATATATATATATATATATATATATATATATAGATAGATAGATAGATAGATAGATAGATAGATAGATAGATAGATAGATATATTGGCTCAGCAGTAAGACAATTATCTTTCAACAAATATTAGTATACCCTCAATAAATAGTGCACAATTCAAGTAATATAAACTAATTATTAAAATAAGTGTTCAGATCATTATAATAGTGCTCTTTCTGTCAACTGAGGTAAAACCAAACACCCAAGGAGAATGTGAGTCTCCAGTGTATTTCTGTCTGTAAAAATGGGTAAAACGCCAGAGAGAGAGAGAGTCCTATTCTAATGATTCAGACAACATCTCTATTTATATCCTGCTGTTTATAGCAATTGAATCAACCTTAGTATCTACTGTACATTAGTCAAGTTGACCAATAATGATGGTCAACATCTCTATAGCAGGGGCTCTGGTCAACATGTGTTTTCAGCATATACCACTAAGTTTTACACCTCATGCCAAGTTAAATTTATATTGTTGGCATATTTATTTATTTGCAGTTTAAATTCACTTTTTAAATAACAACGGGCTCATTAAATCACCACTTGCTCTAAGAAATAGTCGACACCACAAAAAAAAAGAAAGAAAAAAAGATTTATTTGGTACTGTCTCTCACTGGTGATTTTCCTAAATGATTGGGCTTTGCTGTCCACAGAAAACCCTGATACTGGCTTTACACAAAATGCAGAAAGCAAGAGCAGAGTTAGGGCTACTTGTTAAGAAAACAGGCTTGTGTTTACTCATCTCGCCAGTTGAGAGGAGACTAAGGCTCCTTGCAATTAATTTTTTAAATTAAACAGCTCTCAATTCTTCATCTCAACAGAAACCCCAAACCCAGTAGCAACATTCGTTCACCTTGCCAGCTCACACACCCAGCTATAAACCCGGCTGTCGCCACTGATTTCTACCCCAAAAATGAGTAAAAGTAATAAAAATCCAGGAGTTTGCAGTGCCTGCATTCAAACAGCTGGGCACACAAGCTCAAAACCATACAGCACATGTGCAATATAAACACAGAAACACGCGCCTGTGAAAACATAACAACCTCTTCCAACTGGACTTCAAGTGGGACTTTGTGTTTGACAATAAAGCTTATATTCCTGTAAAACATTTGATCAAAAACAGCAGTCCACTTTTTCAGTTTCTGTATAGCTGACTGAACTATACCAGATCTTGAAGTCAATAATTATCTCTGCAAGGACTGTTGCGGGCTTATGGAGTTTCTCCACTGTATTCTACCCACACAATGGCCAGCAGGTTTCAGAAGAGGGCTTATTTCACTAATACGAGGGATGTAAATTAAAGAAAATTCTTATTTCTCAATGTAGAAAGACTTTCTGGTGAAAATGTTTATCAAATCATGTTCTTTTAGTATTACAGCCTATTCTACCATCATTATATGTAAATAGGCAAACTGTAAACAGACATGCAGGTGGACAGAACAGTGTTTTGACAGTACACTGAACTGAGGGCAGACAGCAAGGAATAACAGGCTCCTTTGGGTATCTATTTGGATTCTTACTAGTAACTGTGCAAGCTTTGAAAATAACCTAGTCATTCTGACCCCATTTAGTTGTTTATGTCACTTGAAATACTTCTCTTACAGTGCCAAGAAAAAGTTTGTGACCCTCAATGATAATTATGGAAATTCCATAGTTTTACCATGATAGCCTTCTTGAATATCCAATAGGGTATTAGGGTATTATATAGGGCACCACCCTATATAAAGATCAGAAACTTTGCGAGTTTGGTCTTCACCATACAGGTGTGTAGACTCACATCATGTCACGATCAAAAGAAATCTCTGAGGACCTCAGAAAAACAGTTATTGATGCTCATCAGTCTAGAAAGGGTTACAAAACCATTTCTAAGGATTTGGGGCTGCACCAATCCACTGTCAAATGGACAAAGTTCAAGACCACAGTCACTCTACCCAGGTGCTGTTGTCCTACCAAAATCTCTCCAAGAACAAAATGAAAAAACATTAAGTCACAAAGACCAGGCCACTCTCACCTTGGCTAATGTTAATGTGAGTGTTCATGACTCAACTATCAGAAAAAGACTGAACAAGAATGGTGTTCATGGAAGGACAGCCAGGAGGAAACCACTGCTCTCTAAAAAGAACATTTTTGCAGTCTGAAGTTCGCCAAAGAGCACATAGATGATCCACAATACTTCTGGAACAATGTTCTCTGGACAGACTAGTCAAAGGTAGAACTTTTGGCCTCAATGAGAAAACCAAACACTATGTTCGAACAGAAGAACCTTATCCCAACCGTCAAGCATGTGGGTGGGAGTGTGATGGTTTGGGGCTGCTTTACTGCCTCAGGACCTGGACAGCTTGTCATCATTGACACAACCATGAATTCTGCATTGTATCAGAAGATTCTAGAGGAGAATGTCAGGCCATCCGAAGCTGAACCGAAAGTGGGTCATGCTGCAAGTCAATGATCAGCAAGTCAATGATCAGCAAGTCAATGATCCTAAATATACAAGCAGGTCTAAAAAAGAATGGCGGCAGAAGAAGAAATTCCGCATTTTAGAATGGCCTACTCAAAGTCTGGACCTAAACCCCATTGAAATGTTGTGGCAGGACCTGAAGCGAGCTGTCCATGCAAAGAAGCCCTCAAATGTCACCGAGCTGAAGCAGTTCTATAAGAAGGAAGGACATGTTGCTGATACAGGCAATGTCTTGACAGGGTTCATTTCTCTTCTCCCTCAGCCCTCTTACATTTCCCCATGGCGTGCTAAAATAAATTTGGAGCTGTAATCTGCCACAGAGTCCTTACAGCTCCTACCCCTGCAGCTCAAGATGGTCTGATAGGGAACCATGTAAACAAATACAGCCAGCTCACAGGAATCAACTTTAAAGATGCTGTCAGCTTTCTGCAGCCATCACTTTAAAGTCAACCAGGCTTTTTTCTTTCTTTCTTTATCCAAGTAAATTACAATTCCCCCTGTCGCCCTCCCCTTCTCCCTCCGTTACTTATCAAAAGACACTTTATCAAGGGGGCCAAAGCTCTCCAAAATCACTTCCTCACTCATAAAATGGGCCTGTATTGAAAACTTGAGACTGCCCAGGAGCAGCTAGGATAAGATGAGAGGTTTTCTCACAGAACTGTGCAGTTTCTGCTTGGCACATAAAATCTGTCACAGACATACTGAAAGCGTTTGCCAAAACATTTCTCTACTGCATTGAAAGTTGACTAGAGTCTGCCTTGTAGGGACCTCATCTCATAGAGGGTGAGGGAGCAGTTCAGCCTCTATGTCTGTCTTTTTGAGACTGACCACAAAGGTACCCTACAGTGCCTACATGCATTGACATTGAAATACAGGCCTTTGGAGGAGAAATCCTGGTGAAACAGACCTAGAGTACACACACATTGGTATATACAAGGACAGACTAATGTCACTCCTGCATGGAATGAGACTGTATCTCAATGCATACTGTCATATAGGCAACTGCTGTTCCACTCAAGCCAATGGTTAGTTACAGTTAATTTTGGAGTAAGCTTAGCACAATCATCAATGGTCCTCAAGAGCGTACAACAGATTTCAAGCGTCCCCAGAGAAAACAAAGATTATGTGGCAATTTGATGGAATCTCTTAGACCTATTCAGTGTTGATATGGTTCTGTCACAGTACACGTTATTTCCCTCTCCCAGTGTAAAAAAAAAAAAAAAGTTACTTAGTACAGGAGAAGAAGCTCAGCACCTGACAAACTCAAGGCCGGGGGCGGGGGGGGAGGGATGACGACTTATTTCCAGCAGTATGCAAGGCAAAGCCTCCTCCATAAATAACCTGGCCTGCTTGTCACATTAAAACAAGAGAACCATAAACTCTGGCAAAGTCTTTCAAGTAGCTTCTGATTTATATAGGGTTCCCTGACTGGCCAGCTCCTCTCCTGCACAGCCCTGGCTCAGCGGAGAGCCATTACTGTAACTGTAGTCAAACCATATGAAACACCTTTGCAAAAACATAGCACTTCTATAACTAATAAATACTGTACAATATGGAAATAAGTCATATGGAAATTCTATAGCGGCGTACCTCAGATCAGGTCTGGTTTACTGTTTTTTCTTTCAGATATCACACTTTTTTATGTCGATGGACTTGACAGTGTTTTGCACATGTAAAATGTTTTGGTCTCTTAAAAAAAGGAAAAGCATAAAGTCTTGTGAAAAACAAGCACGGTAAAGCACAGTAACTGCATACATAAGAAAAGCACGGAAAATGTGCAAAATGACAGGACACATTTACCATAGCCTTTGCAAGACCCATGGTACTGAGCCTGTTTGATTATGCTTTTATATTCTTTGTGATTCTAAAGCGCTTTACTGTGCTTTAGATACATTTTGCATGAGGGTAAATGTGTAGTTATGATTCTAAGATATTGATGACTTTGAATTTAAATATAAATCTGTACAGATCAATACTCCTGGCTAGAAACCATTACACAGTACATACTGGTTGATTTAATGCAAATACATTGCAGTTAGAAATTATAACATCTTAACTAGCATAGCATAGATAGCACACCTCTGTTATTTAGAGACTTTGAGTTGAAATTATGTCAGATTAGTTTTCATTTAATATTACTACATGTTGAGTATTTTCAAAAATATGGACTAATCACCTCTTATACAAATCACAGTACCTTACTGCAAACACTCGACCAATCAATAGCCTACTCTTGGTCTGGTCTGCATTGGCTGAATTACTTTCTGCTTCTTCAAACAGGTGTGGTTTCAGAACCGAAGAGCGAAGTGGAGAAAGCGAGAGCGGTTCGGCCAGATGCAACAGGTTCGGACTCATTTCTCAACTGCCTACGAACTCCCTCTTCTAACCAGAGCTGAGAATTATGCACAGGTAAACAATGCTTTCAGAGACTTGAGTAATATGTTCTAGAACTGTTTTTACGCAGTAAGCAGTCACTAGAACTGGGCACATGGGTACGAGGTGCAAACTTACAGCACAGGAGAGCTGAGAGCAGAGGGTTTCAAACAGCTGCTGACGTGCTGGAGAGATGAGCATGAAGAACGTTCAATATCGAGGTGAAGAGTGAGAAACTAGCTTTGAAAATGAATCATTTTTATATTCCACTACCGCTTCACTGAGCCACTAATCCGCTGCAGTGTTTTTTATTTAATAAAGAACGCTTGTGACCACTTTTAATTCTGATTTTACATGTGCATCTATTCCCAAAGCCCAGTTCAGCTGCGTCGGTGGACTGACACCTCCTTGTAGGAGTAGAGAAGGATCCCCCATTTATTATTAATTTGTGGGGAGGTCAGAGGTCACGGGCCGCTCTCTCCGGGAGCGAATGCAGCTGTGGAATGCAGTCATCCTTGCACATCTGGAGCATCTCCCCATGCATTCTTTCATCTCACACTCCCTCAAACCCACTCCAGAGAGGAGAGGGGCCTCTAACCCCACCCCCGCAAAACACCCTCTGTCATCAGGATTGCTCATTTGGACATACATTATTAAGCCCATGGATCAAATAGATTGGGGGCGGGTTATTCATCTGTCTAACTCCTTTAGTATATCTGTGTATGTGTGTGTGTGTGTGTGTAGTTGTACTGTGTGGGTGGTTGAGGGTGGCTCAGTGGTTTGAATAATGGATTGTTGTATAAGGGAGTGCCACACAGGCTGTGGATCAACTAGATTGAGGATGGGCTTATTTGTTTGCTTGTGTGTAAGGGAGGGTGGGGTTTTATAAAGTGGCTCAGTGGTTTGGGTAATGCTCAATAGTTCAGAAAGGCTGGGTTGTAGCACTGCAGTGATTTAGAAAGTTTCACTGAAGAGATATTAAACAGCAGTTAATTTGCTGCTTCTTTCCATGACAGAATGTTTAACAACTTACTGCCCTCCAGTCTCCAAAACATGACTGATCCAGCGGTATAGAAGCCCTGGAAACAGTCGGCTCACAATATTGTGTTCTATATCCTGAGGATTGATGTTCCCTTTACCAATTCAAAATATGTGCAGGTGATTTTAAGTAAGGACTAATTCATATTAAAAATACCAGTTTGTGCCAAATATACATTGCTGACTAAAGCTACTAATGTCAGTGTATTTCAATTGCCAACAGTATATACTGAGCTACAGAGTTAAATATATTATTAAATATATTATTTTGCTCATTAAAGGACTAATTTGTATTTGTATGCACAATGTTGCACACGCTTTTCCCATCAAATAATAAACTAACTAACCGGCCTCTATGTCATTGCTTCCAGATCCAGAATCCATCGTGGATCGGGGGTGGCAGTGCAGCATCTCCAGTCCCGGGCTGCGTGGTTCCCTGCGACACGGTGACCTCCTGCATGACCCCTCACCCCCACGCGGGCGGCAGCGTCTCTGACTTCCTGGGTGTGCCCAGCCCTGGGGGCCACATGGGTCAGACGCACATGGGCAGCCTCTTTGGCAACCCGGGCATCAACAGCTACGACCTCAACGCAGAGCCCGACCGCAAATCCTCCAGCATCGCTGCCCTGCGCATGAAGGCTAAAGAACACAGCGCTGCCATCTCCTGGGCTACATGATGATGCTGCCCACAAACCCGTTTTAATTTAAACCAAAAAAATTCAATAACGGCAGCAAAACAAATGAAAAAAAAAAAAAAAAAAAGCTCAATTTTATTTTTACAAATAAGCAAACACTAAATAATATAGCCATAACAGACTCTTTGAGTGCCTAAACTCTCGGCAAGTGAGTGTCTAAACCCTGAAAACGGGGCCTTGGGTTTAAGCGATGTTGCTGAAGTGCATGAAAGCGGTTTTGGTTCATGGATTTAACAGTTGCTGTAAAGCAGTGATTTAAAGTTTAGGTTTGAAACCTCTTGCTATCAGGAGGTTGCATTATTGTAAAACAAGAAACGGCTTCTTTGGCAAACACTGCCATTTCTGTGGCAAGAGACATTTAGTTTTTTTTGGTGCAAGAAGAGGTGTATTCAGTCATAATATGCAACACTCACAGATTTGCCCTGTTCAGTGGGTACATTTAATTCATTTTCCAGAGACACAATATATGTGTTTTATAGAATGGGAGACTGGACATTTTTGCCTTTTTTAAAAATTGAATATCACAGTAAATCAGGCCAATAACATTGGTCAAGAGGTACTGTACTTTTAAAACTATGGAAGGCTATAATATTGAAAATCAAGGCTTTGCACTGGTAAACAAAAAAAGTGTGCTACAAAGAATAGACACTTCCACATTAGACTTCAGCTGATCAAATTATTAAAATGACTTGATGTAGAGGAAATAGCAAAAGTTTAGGGCCTATAAACATTTCTTGTTTTCCTGTATCTTTTTTTTATTAGATTTTATTGAGATTTCTTAACAAACTGAACGAGTTTTCCTGCAGGGAGGTGTCCTTCTGGGGTGAGGCAGCTAGACAGCATTACATGCTTAGTTTTTAACAGGCCAGTCCTGCTGGAGAGGGGAGATGAGCAAGAAAATGGGAAAGTACTGCATTTGTGAAATAGATGGCAGATTGAAAAAAAAAAAAAAAATGTATTAGCCTAATCATTGCTCGAACTAGAGGTTAACCAAATTGCACCTTCCTATAATTATGACGTGCTTACATTGTACTAACATCTACTAACCATCACAACCCGTGTAGTCATGTCATCAGTTTGGAAAAGAGCTTGTGATTAATAAAACCACGTGGCTCACAATGTTTAATACAAGTGCAAATCAAATGCCCTGCATTATTACCTAGGTACTTTGCATTAAGTATAGCTTAACTCAAACATCATAATTGGTAGCTACGTTCTACTTAAGTTCACAAGAATACATCGCTCTGCTACTTTTATACACTAGGGTACATTTTGATTACAAACAACACAAGGATTTTTTGATGCCTTTTTACTTCCATACTCTCTAGTGCCTTTCAGATTCAGAGTCTGTTTGTAAGTGTAACTGACAACTGGCAAAGTAGCAACCTCAGAGGATTAGGGTCTGCAGAGCTTGAAAGAGTAAGACAAGCTTCTGTTGTTGTGTAGAGGTGAGAGATTGGCATTGATTTAAACTGGACATGGCACTTCCACAGGTACCCCTCCCTGAGCGCTCGTCCGGGCCTCAAAGGAAACCATTTACCAGCCTTGGGTTACAGGAAAATGACGTCCCCGCTCATATGGAGCCGAGCAGCTAGCAATAACACTGCAAACACACTCAGGCCTGCAACCTTGAAGTGTTTTCTAAAGACCTGGATAGTTTAAAAAAAAAAAAAAAAGGTTTTACCATATATTATTTCTTTATTGCGAATTGTACAGACAATGGGACAGATTCTGATACAAATACATACTTTATTTTTTTTTACAAAAAAATATAGAGCTTGAAAGATATTGTTCTGACTATACATACCGAGCACCATTTGGCTGGAATGAACTGCCTTAGCAGACTTGAAATCACTCTCAATCCACACACATGGAAAGCACATTTTCAAGGTGGACTATAATGCCATACGATTAAAAAAAAGCCCAGTGTGCCAAAGCCCACAGTAAGAAGGGAGACGCTTCACGCTGTAGAGTTGTAAAGTGCCTTAGCAGAGGGGGATTGAGGGATGCCAATAACTGCAGCTCAGGTTGGCAATTAAATATAAACTGAGCTTCACAGAGTTGTTGGCTGCTGTTCTGGGGAACTGAATTCAGGAAAAATGCTCCCTGTGCCAGACGTGGAATTCGGTTTCTCTACACGCCTGCTTGCTCCAGTTTAGAGCAGTGGATTCAATTCAGCAAGCAGGCTTGGAATACCAGTCCATGCAGACTTCCTTTACTCCAGTGCAGTCTACAGTTAGAAAACGCACACATACAAATTCTTATCCTTGCATGTCCTGTGCAATCACAGGTGATAAATAATTCCAAAGCTCTACAAAGAATTTACAAAAATTCTAATTCAAAAATCACAAAACCAGTATTATATACAATTATATATGATAATTATTTTCTGTCGACTACTCCTGTATTTATCCTGTAGACCTGAAGAAAGTGAACCAAATCTCTAGTGTATGCAATTCAGCCAAGGAAGCTCCCTCCTTCTACTCAACAGTCACTGGCTGCCCAAGAATCACAAACTTATTGCACCTGTCTTGGGTTCATGGGAGGAAAACAATTCACCAAAAATGGGAGCATTTCTTCCTTAATTATGGTTACAGCAAATGACAAGACAGCCAAAGATCAAAGCATTGACAGAATGCTATGCTTTGTTAACACGATAAGCTCCAATTACTTTCAGTGTATTTATATAAGTCTATTTATCTTTTAATGCATTTCAAATTCTATTTAGCAGCCTTTACTGACTGTATATTGATATATCTAGGGTGGCAAAGATTTGCAATGGAAACTACTATAGTTTTGCAGCAGAGTAGCCCATGACAAATGCATTTATTTTATTGTGATTTTATTTTACATTGGAATTAAATGCTTGAGGTTTAAGCTAATGCTTGTCACAAAATTACAATTCTTCTAATAATTACATGAAATCCAACACCGTACAAGACTCCAACATTAATTTCCCAGGAGGGAAAAGTGAAAATGAAATGCTGCAAACCCACAGGGGACCTTATCAAAAGTTTAAACAAAGTAGAAGTTAAGATTTAAAGAAATATTGACAGTGCCCAGGGACACCATTGGCAGATTTATTACCATTGATTTAACATGCCTATGCAAGCTTGAAGTAAACATTCACTAAAAAGCAAACATACAAATTAGAGAAAACATTGCAAATAAATCTCAAGTGAGAAGATAATTTATTACATTGGGGAGGTCATGTCATTATTCATAGATACTGGTTCATTTTCAAATCAACATCCTAGGACATGCATCAGGTACACATTTGCACTATATTATGGCCAGTGTTCTTATGATGAGGTGCTTGTTACCAATGACCTGCTCAAAAACAAAACAGTACGAGATGAACCAAATAAATGCTTTTCCAATGATACAGGCTTTAGGGACATGCAAGTGGAGGATATAAACCAATAGAAACTAGGCACCTGAGGTCTACTGGAGATATGCTCACAGAAGCCTGCAGTCACTCTATCCTCTCCTAGTAAAGACGACATACATACATAGGGTCATTGACTCTTGTAGTTCAATATGATGGTACAGCACATTCAAATCTGTGTCTCTTCTTCACCATTCCTCTAGCTCAAACCCTATTGCCGTTTGTAATACTACTGAAGCAGGGCAACATGTTTTCTAGATTAATAATATAATAGTAATCTTTTTTTTTGTGTGTGTGTGTGTGTGTGTGTGTGTGTGTGTGTGTGTGTGTGTGTGTGCGATCGTGTGGGGTTGTGTGGATTTTAAGTAAATTTATTTGAGAGATTTGCCGGGTTTAAAGGCCCTTGGAGATATAACTCTTCTAATTTGTTGCAAAGTATTTTTAACCGTGAAAAACCAAGTCTGTTTTCCTGGCTTAGAAGGAAATAAAATGCATCTTGGTTTCATTCTATGATTTCAAAAATGTAAAAAAAAAAAAAAGTTGCAATGACTTTAAGCGAAATTGTACTGCTTTTTAAGTAACCCTATTGTTATACTTTCATTGTATTCATGTTCTTATATTGTATTGTGTTTTTTGGATTTGCTAGTAAGTTATTGCACTTACAAAAGGTTTTTCTGGTAGTGACATGGGGTCAAATCTTTACAGCTGTGGTCAGAATGCAGAAGAACGCACGCTCTTGAGACTAATACAGGATATTTCTAGTTGAAACTGTTCTCAATAGCACTGTTCCAATTGTTGTCTTCTCCTCTCTCTAGTACTTTCTATAAAGCATGGTCATTTGTACTAAATAAAATAATTACAATACATTGCTTTTAATTCACTTTGATTTATTATCTGTGTTGCAAACTACAAATAAATATAATTCTACAAGAATAACTTTACAATTTAAGTTCTCACATAGGTTTTTTTTTTTTCCCCAGTAAATTAACATCTTAATATAAATCATCTAAGCTATGGCCAAAAGTTTTGCATCACCAAGAATTTTAGGATTGAGACCATTAAAAAAAACAAACAAACAAAAAAAAAAAAAACATAACACACTACATAAAAACAATTCCAATCTTTTACTAAACGTCATGTAATCAACAAAATGATATTGCAAAAGTCTACCGGAAGCCATAATAGTTTTTTTTTTCAATTTTTGTCTGTTACCGTAATATTATTCAGCAGGTTTCCTTTGACTTTATGAAGGAACATTTGTTAATTCAATAGGTCGATGCTAAACGTTTGGCCAGTTCCCAGAGTGGGCACAACAATTTTTTTTTTTTTTAAGTTATGCTTGTGAAAAACAATTCAGCCTTTAACAAACCCAATGAACGCATAGCACTTCTACAGCTAAAATAAAGGTTTGACCTTAACAATTCAGAAGAATATACAGATTTGATTTTTTTATTTTTTATTATTATTATTATTTTTTTTTAAGTGTTTTTAAAATGTACCAGTCTAATAAATTAAAAAATAATCTGTATATCTGTCTCAATTCTGTCAATGGTCACGGGGAAAGAAGCCCTCTGGTTCTGTTTGCTTTGGAAAAAGGGGACTGAAATTGGAGCCTCCGAGAATCTCACGCTAATTGAAGTCGACAAAAATACGAACAGTGTCCTTTTGAACTGCTGACATTGTACAGGGTGGATTACAGAGCGAATATTAACAACAGGTGACAGTCGACACTGAACAGCGGTGCTGGAAATTGCCTGCAGTTTGCAAAGGGTCCGATGAGAGCTGATGTGGTTAAAACGAGGGGGCGGGGGGGAAACACGGGGAGATTGGAATATCTTTGGAGGACCTGAATTGAGTGGAACTTGCTTTGCTTTAACGCCTTACCCTCACGTTTTGAAAGAGCAGACAGCACTAAGCACCGCAGTGTGTACTGCATGGTGCCCACATGTTGAGTACATATGCATAGTGCTCTACCTTAAACTGCGTTTTCTATGACAGATCTTGGTATCTATCATTTATCACATTAATTGGTCTGGTTAAGACGTTGTACAAATGCAGAGGCTCTCTATGCTGGGATTTCAAATCCATATCTATGTAGAACAATGTGTATCCTTTACATTTGGGAGAGATTCACAAAGTTTTCAAGTCGCACTGGAGTGGAGTATATCTGACCCTTGAAGCAAGAAGACCCCCAACAGGTTGCATGGTGATCTTTGCCCTATTTACATGGCATTGCTTGCTAGGTGTGCAATTATCAGTGGTTATCTTTCCATATAGCTCTTATTACATTCTGTGCATGAATTACATCAAGGAAACCTTCAACAAATGGAGGAAAGTTTGGCTTTGTCAGTGCTAATAGAAAAAAATCTTAGTAGTGTAACATCTATCTATATTGCACACACAGACTGTCTCAAGTCTATGTACATTTGTACAATACCAGCCAAAATTAGAAAACATCAACGAATGAATAGTGCCTCTCTAAATGAAATAATCTTTTGTTGTAAAAATGTATTAATATCTTGATGGCACTGGGATTACAGCTATGCCCACAAATAGCTCTGCAAGAATTCACTTTGAGCATGGAATGATGCAAGTCAGTTCAATCTTGTAAGTACTCATTTTAGCCAGGTAATGATGCTTGGTGCTAATCTGCCACCATTTATACATGGATTGGAAAAGGGCTATTACTAGTTCAGTGCGTCAGGTCACAAAATAGGGCTTCCAGGAGTGAATTGCCCACAATCCTCATGCTACTCAACATAAATCTATCTATCTATTCTGCCCTGCATTAACAATATGCAACGGAACACCCCCAAGATCAAGTATACAGACATTCAGACAGACCTGTATTAGCTTGGACCACCATTATTTAATATTTGCATGGTCTGAAACAGTAATAAAAAAAACAATACAAATATAATACAATACCAACACATTTTCTATACATTAAGAATACACTATGTCTATACACCTTCATTTTCAACAATTTGAAAACAATGGGCTGTACGTACAACATACTGTTACACTTAACATGGAAGACTCCAACAGGCACTGAAATATTAAAAACAAATAAAATGAACCACATTGTATAGAAGGTGTTGATTATCTGAACTTACAAAAACCTTAAGACTGAATATTTGAAATGTCAACCCATCAGTATCTCCAGATCTCTTTTATACCTCAAGCATGATTATTTATGTAGTTATTTACTGCTGTAAAAGTAGGTTAGTTTTTGGTTTGGTTTTCCCATCTCATTAGAATCTTCGTCAGGAAAGCCGAGTGCTCCACTTGCTGTTTTCAAAAAGACACGTCATTTGTTACTCAGACACACCTGGTATGTGCTTGATAGAAAGATAACAGCAGACATGATATAGTCCAAACATCACAGTTCTTCCAAAACTCTGTTACTTGTGTTATCCCCATTCGGGGAATAAACATTAGAAAGCAGCACCAAATAAAGCATCCAATCTATTTAGATTTTATACACTAATTTTAATGCCCCTTGAATATTGGCTCATTTATTTTCCTACCTTTTATAAATACCTTATCCCATAATCTAACTAGTGTTCTGATTCACTTTGCGCATTGTAACAGCTGAAAAAACTGCTTGGCCGGCTAGATGTTTTTTCATGAGTTGGCCTTATATATGACCTTATATATGGATAAGAAATTCCCGTTGGAACACGCATAGGATAAACTTAGCACCAAACTCAGTCTGCAATCTTCTGTAAACTTTGTCACCCTCCGCAACGTGCTTATTATGCCGACCATTTTGTAACTAGTCTTTACCAACATGCGCAGCCCATCTCTTCAAGCTCATAATGCTAAAACAATACAGCTGTTGTTAAGAACAAAGCTACAATTTAGGTCAGTGTCTCTTTTTCCAACTGAAACAACAACTTGGCATGCACAATGTCTACGGGGGAGAGACAGGTGCTAAAAAAGAAGTTAGAAACTTTTCCTACAGTGTTTATCATGCAGCTCAAGGGCAGATATTAAGCAGGTTACAATACAACAGTAAAACAGTTCAATGCTGAGGGTGTTAAAGGGAATTTTGATAAATATAAAAATGCAAGAACAATACACACTATTGCATAGGGTGCTGCATGCCATAAGCAGATATCCAACCCATTAGAGGGCAGAGCTGCTGCTGTCTGACCTCTCTAACCTAAAGGGGGGAAAATCTCTGATCATAAATAAAGGATGTTTTGAAATGCACACTTTCGTTTCTGGGAGATTTCTACTATATCAACACACCTGCAAAGGCCTTCTGTCAGGGTTCTCCAGCTCATAATCACTGAAGTCCCATCGCAATATAGAAATATTACAATCAAACTTTTTGTTTTGTTTTCAAGCACCAGTGCACGCAAGTCAATTCACCTCTAAATTAGAACTCTTGGCAGCTTGGCTAGTTGGAGGCCACACAATGGTCTCGGTCAATTTATCATTACATCAGTACATTAGGGAATTGGTTCTTCAGAAGGGGGTATGGTTTACACCCCCCCCCCCCCTTTCCATGAATGAAAACAAAAAACACAACAGGCTACCTTTGTAGCGCCTTCAGGAAGTCTGAATTGGGCCCGGGGTTCTGACAAGGAAGAAGCTCGCTCTCCTGTGTTGTTAGAGACTGCCAATGTTAGGGAAGCTCTTGAGTTTCTCTGGGAAGTCATCCTTGTACAGGACAGGGTCAGCCCGATGTTCCACCACTTTCAGAGGCATCATCCCGAACACAGAAGCAAACTTGTTGATGCATTCAGACCTGCAGAGGTGATTGACATTGTCAGCAGTTGGCTTAGAAGGGGATTTCAAATATATAATTATATTATATTGTGAATTTCTAAAATAGTAGCGATTACATGATGTATTCATATGACATGTCTTTGTATCAGATATAAATGCCACCAATAAAGATTCACTATAATGTTTAATTAATTATTCTTATTTAAATGTATATTATACAAAATATACAGTTTCGGTTGATGTAAGATACAAGCTGATTTTCACCCCACTCGAAGGGTGAATGTCTGCTTGTGTCGTACAGCACATTATGCAGAATATACAGTAATACATTTTGAACAATTGAACATTCTACACACAAAGCAAGCATCAAAACTGTAAAACAGTAACTAACAACTTAAACATGTACAGTATGCAGGTTGAGATTACAGCTGTGGGCCAAATGCTAAGCAGAGAATTTGCTCACCATCATTCAGAAACCAAAGTCACATGACTGCAATATGCCAGCTGGATTAGGTCTGAGGTCAAAGTCAAGGCCACCAGCTCATTTAGCCTGAAGTGTTTATACAACCGTGAAAATATGAAGTCTGTATCTCAAATGATTTCTGAGCGACGAAGCGATGAAAGAGGGGTGAGAGCAGTGCTTGTCCAGAACCATTACAGGAGTCCTTAATAAAAACAATATGAAAAAGCAAAAAAAGGCAATCCTTTTAGAAGACACAATCCGAAATGTGCACACTGCCTGGGGGCAGGTCAGACCCTCCCTCAACAATCTCACCTTGCTTGAGACTCCGTGGCTGCTGGTTTGCACCAAGACTTCAACCTGTTACACAGAGCGAGGGTGCTGGAGAGCTGAAAACTGAGTGACGGAGTGCGCATTGCTGTATAATCAAGCTAACAGACACATGGCCTTACAATTTCCTGTGACAATGCAGCTAATCCTTTGGTTTAATATATGCTCAAGTCTGAGTATTTGTGCCTCTACAGCTGAAATGCAAACGCAAGACGTGGGGTGAACTTATACATTTGCATTGAATTTATAGATAAGAATTGAAGTTGAGACCCTACTCGGTTTTGTAGGTGGATTTGAAATTGATTTAAACTTTCGTCCTTCTAAAACAATTCTGTGTTCAACCCTGTCATACGTATGTACATTTGCCTATTTATTGTATGGTATAAATTAAGATGTGGGGTGACAGTGCTGGAGAGATAAGAAGGGTGCTTTGCTCATTCGGATGCAGATTTTTATTATTGCCGTCAGTGTGATATATTGTGGCTATCATACGACTAACACGAGACTGAATAAACCAGCAGGAGGGCCTTACCTCTCTACCATGTGAGTCTGGTCCAGCGACAGCCCATCAATAGCTGTACACTCCGGGCACTTGAACTTCTTACGAGGGGTCACCTGCAGGGCAAGAAACAAACAAGATGAACAGAATCTGGAAAAAAACAATCAAACATCACCAATATGCAAATCTTCCTACGTGTGTATTAGTTGCAGTGGTTTTACCAAGATATTGGAAATACACTCCCCTGTTCTGCTCCGAGATCCCCCCTGTTGCCCAGGCAGGGGCTCGCTGGAGCCCTGAGGTCAGGGAGGGAGACGGGGATGATGACAGCCTCCTTAATTCCTGTTTAATGAGTGTTTTCTCAGTGCCAGTGTGCCCTGTGTAAACACTGCTCTCCAGTGGGCTTATAAAGGGGATGAAATATAGCTTCCCACTCCTCCCCTGCTCATTAACGAGGAGAGGCGCGCCAGATTAAAGGATCACAAGGGTGAGAGGGGAGGCTTGGGGTTTTTAATTTTAAAACGGTGCCCAAGTGAGCTTAGGCAAACACTTTACAAGGCAGAGACATTACTCAAATATATCAGGCAGCATCGCAAACCTGGCATTCAGCTTTATTATACTGTGCTTTCTTTCTTTATTTATACACGTTACAGTAGACAGTATTTACCATCAGGCTGGACAGTAGGGATGTGCTTTTGGTAAATTTCTATGAATGTTTAAATGTTTAAACCATATCTACACACACACACTCTCTTTATATTACCTTCTGATACTGACAGCCCTGGTTAGTATTTTCTAAGCAAATAAACATTAAATAAGCAAATAACGTTTTAAAGACTTAACTATAAGGTTAAAAAAAAAAAAACACCCAAAAAACACATACACATCAAAGTATATATTCAAATGTTTATATTTATGGTTGTAATTAAAGTTGCTAGTGAAGATATAACTTTATACTATACACATATTGAACACATTTTTTTGGACAGTATAATATTTTTAGAATAGTGTGTTTCTTAAAGGTATTTAACAAGAACAAAACAGGAACCTATTACGTTTTTTTTTTTTTGTTGTTGTTGTTATAAGTAACTTTGCCCCAAATGATATGATTTAAAAAAAAAAAAAATTTAAAGAGAGGAACTTCACCCACTGTACAGTGCGAAAGTGAAAGCGAATTGTACTTACAATTGAAAAAAGTTGGAAATACTTTCACTTCTGGAAAAGGTAATTACCAGGGATAAAATAGCACAATATTTTGGAATTGTGACTGATATTAAAAAGTCTGTCTCAGAGATTTAAAAGTTTGCGGTCTTAGCAGGGGTGGGATTTTTGAGATCTATTGTTGCTTGAGACGAGTATTTGAGCATTACAATTTTCAAGTACTTGAATCAAACCCCCCTCTCCTCTACATACTGTACTAGTGTACATAAACCTCCCAATCATAGCCACAAGTCCTATTTTAAATGCCAAATTAGCACACAATCAAGTAATATATTAAGTAATTAATATAATGTTTGCCTTCTTGTGCAGTTAATTGTATACGGTCGAGTATTATTAAATAACGTAAAGTATTCAAATTCACGTATCCACATAACTTTACATTAAATTATAAAAAGAGATGCCTGGCCTACCTGTTTGAACTGTGTCTCAGGGGTCCTTTACTTTAGTTCAGTAGTTCCAACATACAAATCAAAACTGTACTAAAACAAACGGGCAAAAGCTTATAGAACAATTTCAAGTGAAAAAAAGCCTTCCACGTATGGGAAGATTGGGGAATAGGGTGCAAGTCTGTGGTAATTGCAACTTTTTCTCCCTTTGAAAGTTTTATATGAACAGCTGAAGCACGATTTTCTTAAAGTTTTTCCAGCCTCGCTGTTATTGTTTTATGGATCAGCACAGTATTGGTATAATCTTACATCAACTTCAAAACTGCTGCATTTATGATTCACATGCACTGTCCTCACAGGGGATAAAATGTGATCACACCCAATGTTCGGCCAAATCCATAGCAAATGCTGTTATGGATGTTTGCTTTTTATTGCCATCAGTTGTGCCATCCTCAATAATTCTGAATGTTTTCATTTCAACCTGTGAAGCACTGAACTTGTGTTTTTGTGGTATGGCAATTTTGTTTGGCAAAATTATTTACATACCATGGTTTTCTCGTTCAGTTCCTCAAAATACTTCATTAATGTTATTATCCCGTCGTGGAATGGATACCATACCACGCCTACTACAGGGATAAACACACACAGTGCACCAATGAAGCACCAGATCGATCGAGAATAAAACCCGCCCCCGTGTCAATCTTTCTGTTGCACCAATTAGAAAAGCTACTTGGAGGCAATTACCAAACCTCTTCCTTTTTATAATATGCACCTTACTGTGGCATTAGAGCAGTCTCATATGCAACGGACTAGTGATGATAAATTACTAAAATTAATGCATTTAAAAAATAAGTGTTTGGTGACATATGTCACGTGACCAGTTATACATCTAGCATATTATTAAACGTTTTACCACTACTTTAAAGTTTATATGTTTAAACGTTTAAAATTCCCATCCCTATTGGACAGCAGTTCAACACATTCCTAATATTCCATCCCCATGGCTATTTGTTAGTTTAACCAAGATCATAAAAACCTATTGTGTATCTTTCAAGTTATGGATGTAGAATCCTTGTAAAATTGTACATAACTAATGTGCAAATCACTTAAACGTCCTCAACTTGTTACTTTCTTGCACATTTTATCATTGTAAGAAAACAGCACTTGGAGGTAGCAGGATAGGACAAGTTATAAACATCAACTTTCTGTAGTATTACAGGTCTACATGCATTATGATGTCGTCTGAAGTACCTTTTTTTTTAACTTGTTAGTTTTACCTTAATAGGGGCTTTGCTAGTGACGTTGGCCACGAGGAAGTTCATAGCAATGTCTTCGCAGTTCATGTGGGCATCCACCCAGTTCTTGATATCACCAGGCATCTTGTATGTGTACAGGTAGTTAAAGTACTGGGGAGACAACAGGGGGGCAGTTACATTAACTGTTAACGAAACAAACAAGGCAGTGCAGCATATGGCATATTCCATTATTAACTCTGTATTTAAAATGGTACATCAGTAGTGCTTAGTTACATAAAACACATATTTTGTAATCACTAAAAGACTGGTTTGCTACTTTTCACCTCCTGCACAAGTTAAGTGAGGAAGACATGTAATTCTGTCTTATTCTCTTGTCTCATTTAGATACACAAAAGACCTGCAGTACAAACAGAGTACCAGGTGTACCTTACATTACATTTACCTTGTGGTAAAAAGCTGCTCCAGTCAGCACCATGGAGACCTCGTTGGTCCATTCTGACTCGTACTTCCACTTGCTCATCTCGTGGTCCCAGAGGTGGAGCCGACCCGGATACCCTACCAGTCTGTCGGGAAACTCCCGCCACACCTGGACACACAGACAGACGGATACCAAGCTCAACAACTATAGGGCTTCAGAGGACACACAGATGAGTTATCCCCTGCCGAGCCCTGTGCTTTGACTTCCAGACTATTAGATGACAAGCTTTAGATTTGTTTTCACTTTAAACATGATAAATTAAAGACACGATGAAGCTGTGGGTTACAGACTTTTATCTCTGGATGTCTTGGTTCAAAGAGCTTTGGAAAAAGAGTCTGGTGCTCTTGACCTTAAATTAAAACAATAAAAAACACACACAATCTGGCACAATTGTTAGTCTCTGAACAGGCCCAGGACTAGATAGAATGGGTGACTGTACATATTACTACAACCCTGGCAGTACTGTTTTTAAAGCTTTATTAAGAAAAGAAAAATCTATTGAAAATTAACAGTGGAACACTGGATCATTTCAAAGCCAGCTGGTTTTGAAGGTTCACCCAAATACTGCAGAAAATGCCCCCCTTGCCCCTTAACTCATAAAGGTTACCCTATTTTTCTTACAATCCCTGGACCTCCTCCAGAGACACCAGTAGCAGGAGAACAGAGAAACTCCAAAGCCTGCTAGTTTCACGTGGTCCAAGCCAGCTTCGAATTGCGGTCACGTTTGGGGCCTATTATCCCAAATTGTTCAAAATTATCTCAAAATTGTGCCTAAATGCCTCCAGGTGAGCCAAAACTAATCCCCCAGCCATGGTCAATCTCAGGTTAGCTTGTCATCATTAAACTTGTTCCAGCCCTTCCAGACCCCTGTGGGAAAGATGCTTTGATCGCCATATGGAATGGTAGAATAGCAAAGGAACTTAAGGCTGCTTGAAACACAGAAAACTGTTCTGCAAATAGGCAACACATATTTTAGTTCAATTTAGTAACTTGCTATTTCTGTCTTTTAATTTAAACCATGAATGCCACACTGGGGTATTGTATCATACTAGTTGACCAATGCAAACAGTCTAAGCAGTTAAGCCATACAGGGATCTAGATGAATGACTTTAGGCACAGGAATGATAACATGACTCATATTGCATAGCAGTTTCACCCATTCCAGATTTTATTAGGAGCTTGATTAGGTAGCAAGCTCACGTCTTATTAAACTCATAGTAAAATCAGGAATTGATTAAAGTGCTATACAATGGGGGTCTTGTTTCCATCCCAAAACCACAATTATATATGTTCTAATTATTCTGTATAAAACATTAAGAAATATAAATATATGCTATTAAAAAGATTTGGGGAAGAAAATAAGAAAAACTGTTAGAAAGAAAAAACAGGAATATTGTTGAGTATTCCAAAGGAAAAAAGGAGAATCCCACCGCATTCCCATTGAAATATCAGAAACTGTCTGCGGAATCCCAGGGGTAAAATAAGTGGAGGAACTGCTGCCAGGACAGAATATTCAATTGCATTTTTACTGGACAAAGTCCTGCTGATGCACACTGAAAATCCTACCTGGCCTCAGTACTGCTGGGACCACATGAGCAAAACCACAGCCTTGAGAAACAAGGAGTTCCTTTTATTGCAAGGGAAGACATTTCAATTGGATCCTCTGCTCAGATTCATGGTCACTCTTTCTTCAAGTTTAGCTGATTTGAATCAATTATTTTATTATTATGGTTTTCAAAAATAACAGTTACCGGATTTGAAACATATTTTTTCAAGTAAATCCTGTTGGCAAACATCTTACTGAGAGTGAAAAAACTATGAAGAAATGAAATTGTATGAAAGAAGCAGGTCAGTTATATGCTAAAACAGAATTTATCCATTTCTATATTTTTCAACAGTGTAGCTTTTTGTGCATGTCATGCCATCAGAAACCAAACTGTAACCTCAAATGTAGTTTCAGGTTTTACAAGCTTCCTCCCCATCACAGATTGCAGTAAAAGACCCAATGTTTCCTGATCCCCACTCTCAGGGACCCCTAGCACTGCTCCTTGCCCCTCTGAGTCCTGGCATCACCCACCTCATAGCCAAACTGCAGCTCGTCAGAGGTCAGCATTATGATGTCATCATCGATGGCCAGCACAGCCTCCGTCTCAATCTCATCATAGGGGAAGAAACGATTACTCAGCTTGTTCTCTGTCGTCCGCACCACTTTCAGGGGCACTGAGATCTTCGGCCAAAAAGACTCTGGAATCGCATTCACACAGCATACATGTATGTTTAAGCTCATTTTGGAACAAAAGGCAAAATGATTGGCCACCTACAGTACAGTTCAGATTATGGGTGCATCGATAATCATCAGCCTCTCGGCATGGCACCGGCATAACGAAACACAATCAACGACGGACACCTTTTGTACTGTTAGCTGATAAGGTACACTGACATTCATGCTTGAATTTCTTCCAGCACATAATATAATGCTTGGTCAGGCGTGCTTACTATATTGATGCAAGAACACTGAGACAATCATTTTACTCGCAGTGCTGTGTAACGTGCAATCAACCTGCAGTAAATATGTCTCAGCGGTGTTCAGATTTTTTTAACAAAAGGATAGCCGAGTTGTGTGCAGCAGAACAGGCTTGATGTTACATTAAATCTAACAATGAACTGTGAGTAGAATATTACTGCTTTAAAAAAAAAAAAATCTCTTTGAATATTTAAGACTCTGGAGTGTTTACCTGCCCCATGCTGCTCAACACTCTCTCCGCATCCGAACAGCAAAACAAGTCCTCTTAGTTACAGCAGACTGACCAGTTGTTGAATCATTACTATTATTATTACTATTATTATTATACAATGTACTTCAAAATGGCCTTTTGTAATTTTTGTTTATCTTGCTTGACCTGCATTGGTTGCGGGTGTATTCAGCTGCATTTTGAAGTAGAAATTGTTTACTGTGCCATCTTAGGTAAAAAGGTTTGACTGAATTTTGTAACTGGAAATTTACAACATTTTTTTTTTTTTTTTTTTGTTTGATTACGTGAACAATTAAAGTTGTGCTGCATTTTTAAGCAGTGCATGCTTAAAATAAAATTAACAATTTACTGTTGCCATTGTGCAGTCTATATTTCTCTTCTACTGTACAGTATAAAAGTAGACGTTATAATACAATGTTCGACAGCAAGTGGCTCTAAAAGTTAGTCACATTATATAATTTTTTCTACAGAAGTGTTTTTATAAATACAACACGTAAACAATATCTGTTAATTTTTTAACATTTATAATTATAAAACAGTTTAAAGATGTCTTTTATGTCTACAATGGCTTGTTCTAGTAGTTTACCTGCACTGTCTATTATTATCGGTATCGGCCAATATAGGTAGATAACCATCGGCTAACGGCCAAGAAAATCTTTATCAGTGCACCCATAGCACAGATGAAATCATATTGCAACAATCAGAAAAAAGTGACACAGCAGTGACATAGATCTAAGATTACTTAATAAATAACTGATTATCTTTTAATTTGCTATTTGGAGTAAAAAAAATAAAATAAATAAAAGTATTAATTCAAATGAACTTTTAATTAAAGAGTTTGAATAGTTTTTCCTTTTTGTGCATGACAGCACGTAAAAGGGAATAGAGGCAACCAATAAATGATGATGCAGATTAAACTTCCTCCGGGTAGAACTACAGTGCCTATAGGAAGTATTCAACAGTTAGCTGTAATCTGAAATCTTGATGCATCTAAATGGGATTTTTTTTTCCCTTTGGTTTACACAACCTACTCAACACTTTCAATGTGTGAATAAAATGGGGGGGAGGGTGAAAAAGTGAAAAAACAAATCAATTAAAAATAAAAACCTGAAAAAAGTCTTCATTAGCTAAGTATTCACCCACTTTGCTATGACACTCCTAAATACGCTCAGGTGCAGCCAATTGCCTTCAGAATTCACGCAATAAGTTAAATAGAGTCCATCTGTGTGCAATAAAAGTGGACCACATGATTTCAGATTAAATACACCTGTCTCTAATATCCCACAGTAGGGTAGTGCATTCAAAGCAAAGATACTACCATGAAGACCAAGGAGCTTTCAAAACAACTCCGGGATAATGCTGTGGAAAAGCACAGATCAGGGGAGGGGTATAAAAAGATTTCAAAAGACAATGAATATCCCTTGGATCACAGTCAACTTGGTCATTAAGAAAGGGAAGGTATACGGCATCATCCAGAATCTGCTTAGAGCAGGCCATCCTCCCAAACTAAGTAGCGGGGTAAGAAGGGCTCTCTGAAAGACCTACAGCGTTCCATGGCTAAGATGAGAGAAACTGTCCATTTGTCAAAAATAGCTGGGGTACTCCACAAATCTGGCCTGTATGGAAGAGTGGCAAGAAGGAAGCCATTTCTGAAAAAAAGCCCATGTAAAATCCCACTTGGTATTTGCAAAAAGACATGTAGGGATGGTGGTAACACCATCCCTACTGTGAAGCATGGTGGTGGCAGCATCATGCTATGGGGATGCTTTTCATCAGCAGGGACTGGGAAGCTTGTCAGGGTAGAGGGTAAATACAGGCAAATCCTTGAGGAAAACCTCTTCAGTCTGCAAAAGACCTAAGACTGGGACGGAGATTCACCTTTCAGCAGGACAATGACCCCAAGCACACAGCCAAAGCAACACTGGAGTGGCTTAAAAACAAGAAAAAAAAATGTCCTAGAGCAGCCCAGTCAAAGCCTGGACTTGAATCTGACTGAGAATCTACGGCAAGACTTGAAGATTGCTGTCCACCAACGATCCCCATCCAACTTGACAACAGCTTGAACAATTTTGCCAAGAAGAATAGCCGAATACTGCATGATCCAGATGTATAAACCTGGTAGAGACTTACTCCAAAAGACTCACAGCTGTAATTGCTGTCAAAGGTGGTTCTACCAAGTATTGACTCAGGTGGGTGAATACTTATCTAAGCAAGACATTTCAGGTTTTTTTTTTTTTTATTTTATTTTTTTAATTAACTGTTTCACAATAAAAATTCTCTTGCCTCTTCAAAGTGTTGAGTAGGTTGTGTAGATCAAAGGGAAAAAAATCCCATTTAAATGCATCAAGATTTCAGGTTGTAACACAACAAACTTTGAAAATGTCCATGGGGGGTGAATGCTTACTAAAGGCACTGTACCTGAACACCAAACTTCCAATTTGATAGCTGGCATACATGAACTCTGTGTCACTCAGTCCGGTCATTAAACCCATTCTACACAGGTTTGAAGTTCACCTCCTCCCAGACAGACTCAAACTTCAAAACAGGGTTGTTTCGGAGGGGGGGCCCCCTGAAAGGTTATCAGATGGAGGAGGTGAGGGGGGCCTGTCCCAGCTCCGGTTTCAGAGAGTGGTTCTGTTAACACTGTCCCCACACATCAAGTTCGCTCTGCAGGGTGCAGGGTGGGGTCAAGGGGCAAAGAAGCGTTTCCTCTCAGCAGTGGGTCCTGGAGAAACTCTACTTCAGCATGGAATGCACACTCTCCACATTCTGTACCTGCATTCACTAGACAGCAGTGTGGCCCAGGAGCGCAGCGTGCAAGCTTTCTATTCTATCCAGCTACAGTTTTGCCTTACCTCTTTCATAGCATTTCTAGTAACTGCTTAATTTATAAATAATTGCTATTTTTGACGTTCCACTAATAATGCTTTCTTTGCATGACTGTCCCAATCCTTTCTCCAGTGAAAAAAAACGTCACTAATAGGAAGTATTTCCATATTATTTTTTAATGATCCAGTACAATGCCTTCCAAACATTTAATCTATGATCAGGGATTAAAATGCTGGATTAAGTTAAGCCTCTTCAAAATCACCCCAAATCTCAAGAGACACAATCATAGAAAATGCACTGTTCTGAAGCCTCCACTATAGCACTTCAATAAAAACAGATAAATAACACCCAATGAAAGAAACTGAAGCCAGTCACAGTGTGTGAGGGTGGGGTGGCGGGGTGGGGCAAATTTAGCCAGGGGAGGGAGGAGTGATGATAAAAACAACCACCAACAGGAACCAAAGGCTGTTGCTGTTTAGATCCTAGCGGCGAGTGTCTGTTTCCATTTTGTCCCTCTTGCTTGTAGATTTAAAAGATCATTAGTGTAACAAATAGAGACTCGGAGGGAGAAAGAGAGAACCTGACAGTCAGACAGACATCAGAAAGAGTGGGTGGGCAGACAGACAGACAACGCAAATGTTTTGGCCGCCTTTTGATTTTTCAAAAAGGAAATCAGAAAACTCTCAGATCAACAGTGCGATTAACTAACCCTGATTGCATGTAAAGCCTCTGCATTTCGGGTTCAGCTCTGGCACCACTTCAGGGTTTCAACATAATACTGTGTTCCTCTTGACTGTCAGAAACAATCGCTTGTTCAAAGATTAAAGAGAGTTAGTTCTTTAAAAATGAATCTTGAAATCCCCCTTCCCCTCTGAAAACTGTATATCCACACCCCTTCCAAATTACTTTCAGCAACCAGGACTCCAGTGTCTCAGTTCAAACGTAATTGAACAAAGTCAGGAGTTTAGTTTTTATACCAAAAATTGTCTCTTTCCAACCAAGGCTGGAAAACAAAATGAACAGGGAGTGTAGCCCACTGGTTAAAGCCAATGTCTGGGGAATTGGGACAATCCCAGTTTGTGCTGTAGATACTGTGTATTTGTACTCTAAATTCACCTTCTAACAGTGGCATGATACCACTGCTATTTGTCACCACCCCCCACCCCCCCACCAAAAATGACCAAATATATCAACATCAATTAATGTGTACAGTACAGCTGCAGCAAACTCCCACTGAGATTCAGTAAGCAATGATAGCCTATATTATAGAGCCATGCAAAAGCAGAAAGAGTGATTTCCAAAGTAAACACGAGGTGACTTGAGGAAAGCCCTTATTATTTCTAATAGGCTGCCATTAGCAAAGCATGAGCTAACATGCCACCTTTAATCAAAAGGAACACTGGACCATTAGGGAACTTCAAAAGCCCCTTATTCATAATTGCATTACAGGCCATATTTGTGGAGGATATATTTCATTCCCTACTTTTTTCACCTGTCAATAAAAAAAGTGCCACTCAGCGCAGCCAACATAAGGAACAATGGCATACCTAATACCCTAGTTAAGCAAAAGCATTAGGATCTGGGTGCCATAAGCAACTAAATAAATTATAGTTACTCCCCCCCCCCCCCCCCCCCCCCCCCCAAAAAAAAAAAAAAAGAAAAATACCTTCCTGTGTTTAATTGGCTATAAATTATTTATAAAAAATAAAAAAAACCTTCAGGGAAGTTAAAATACCAGAGGAAGCCTCAGATATGAGTTACGACAAAGGTGCTTAATGAGATGCAAAAGGGGTCCAATAAAACTTAAAAAATACAAAATAAAAAAACAGTGGCAGATCTTAATACTGCTGATCTTAAAGAGTAAGTAGCAGAGTTCCAAAACATAACGTTACATGACCCCACGTGTTGCTACAACTGTTTAAATAATGTAGCTGTTAACATCCTGACACCTTTTTACACATTTCAAAGCTCTTTTCAAAATGTCCGCTCTAGTGCACTGATAGTGTAAGGATTATTGACCGCATTGTCAAACAGGTAATCAATTACGATCCATGATGTGGTATGGAACAGAAAAGCCAGAGCAAAAAAAAAAAACAACAACATTATTGTTCTTCCTGCAGTGATTTAAAGGACAAATCTCAAACCTCAGTGTATTACAGCAACCATTCTTTTTAAAGAGATCTGAAACAGACTTTAAAGTTATAAGTGTAAAAGGTTCTCAGGATGTTAACAAAAGCAAAATTATAGGTACATTTTTTAAACACGTGGGGACGTATAATGCTATATTTTTCACGAATTACTCTTTAAGCTGAGGGAGCGCTGGGGGTTTGATACAGCAAAGTTGCCTCAAACTAGGTCTCCTTATCTCCTGATACCAGGTTTCAGACCGCTGTTCTTGAAGAAGTGGCTTCGGCGTTCACTGAACTTTAGATTCCCCAAAAAAGCCTTTGACTGAAATCATAAAGTACTGAGCCAGCTACACTAAAGGCATTACATACTGTAAATGCAAGCTGGATTGCGTTCCTGTGTGTGTTTACGTGCATTTCTTAAGACTACAGAAATGTCCAATGAAAAAATGTGTTAATTAAAACAAGTTCCATACATTAAGTTGCTACGGGAAAGACAACAGATGCAGTGTGTGAAAGGGAGCATACTCAAGTGCTGATTACACATGTGTGTGGGCTGCTCTCTTCAGTTAGAGCATGGTGTGTGCTGTAAGTGTCTGCGTAAGCGAGTTTGGGTGTCGCTGCAGATTCTGTACATGAACCAGACAGTGCAATCAGTTCTTACCCTCAGGGGGGCTCTTGTTCTGGTTGTTCCACACCACCAGCAGCTTGGACAGACTGGGCACCTTGGAGATCTCAGTGATGACCCGGAACAGACTTTCGACACGGTCGTAGGTGAGCACCACAGCGGTAAAGCCGGGGGAACGAGGAGGGATCAGGGGTAGGAACAAGGGGCTGTTCACACTCGACCACTTCTGAGGAGGGCAAGGAAACAAAAACACACAGGACGTTACTCATTTAAAACCAAACTGGTCCAACCTTTTTGGTTAAGAGAGCCACACCGATGACCAGGGAGTTTATAAAGAGACATACTAAAGTCTAGATCATTATGAGATGATAAGAATACTACAAACTAAGTTCAGTTAAAATAAAAACTAAAAATCTGACTAAAGACAAGCACAGAAAATGTGAAATATAAAAAAAGAGAAGTTTTTACCAGACAATCATGTTGCAAATTTGAACACACCAATTGTTTTGTTTGGACTATACGTACTTCTACCAAAGACTTCCAGTTGTCCTCACAGTCTATTCAATCCCATTAATGGGATAATTCACCTATTAATCTTAAATCTTTTTTTTTTTTTTTTAGCTCAATTAGTCACCCGTATGGTAGCCCTGATTTAAACAGTGATACAAGAACAATATCACCAAATCATTGCCTTTGAGTGGTTAAATTCACTCTTCAGAGAGGCTTTAGACTGTGCTTAGGCAGACATAAGGACCAACACTTTCCATTCATGGGAAACTTCCAAATGAAAAAAGGATTTTAACATGGGTTTGCAACAGCTGTTTTGTTTTCTTTTACTTTCTTTGAAATAAATGAAAAAGTTTTCAGTGCAAAAAGTCTAAATGTTGTGTTTAATGTGGCTTTGCGTCTTGGCATTCCATGAGCATCTGGCTGGTACAGCAGTCTCGGAGAGGGAAAGCTGAGCTCTCCGTGCCTGCTCTGCTCTTCACTGCCCTGCCCACACTGCCGTCTTCAACCCCTGGCCTGGTCCCAGCGACTCCCCACGCCCCTCCACAACTTTTCATTTTCAACGTTGTCTGCCCACATTGCACTCCAGTTACTGAATCAGTCAGTTTTACATCCAGATTCAGAAATCAGAATGCTAGGCGTTTCAAAGATAACGTTTCTGGGGGTAAAAACTGTACCACTACTGTCTGAAGGTTTCACCTCAAGTACCCCTTACAATTTTTGCCCTACTGAATGGTACCACAGTTAGAATGGTAGGCCTACCACAAAGCCATAATAATCTGAATCAAATAATTTCCCCAACCTTTATTTAATATATAATTTATGTCAACAGGTTTGGACTTACAATAAACTGCTTAATTGCAAGTCTTTGGATGCACAGAATCAAAAGATAGTATTTGGGAATATCTTCAGAAACACACATGTCCCCTTTCTATTCAGCAATGTTATTATAAATAATCCAAAACAGTCTGCACTGTAAATATTTATCACATTACCATTTACTTCACATCTCAGCATAATTGTGTGACATTTAAAATGTTTACAACATCAAAAACATTAACCTCAATGTAACCCACCCAAGTCACTTTATTTAGGCACGTTTGATTTTGTTATTTAGATTTTTCACATTTGATTAAATGTTAGTTAGTTTTATTTTAACACGTTTATGAGCACGTTTTATTTTGGCACATTGCTTGTTGTAGATTTGCACAGATCTCGCTGGCACGTTGATGCTCTCCTGTTCCCAGCCCCACAGGTGCTAATTGAATAATTTGAAGACGCTGAGCACCTGGTATAAAAGTTCCTGATTTAATCCGTTCAAAATTGGATTTTGTTGCGTTGATGTGAACCTGGGTTTGTCTGGAGTGGAGGTTGGATGCACAGCCAGCAGGAGCTGAGAAGGAATTAGACTTGTTTGTGTTCGGCAGTGGGTTGGGGAGAAAAATGAAAGAAACAGCCGCCGACATTTAGAGCGAGGCCCCTGCTGTGCTTCCTGTCTCCCTCCGTGTGTGTGTGTGAGTGAAATTAGTATTTTAAAGGCATTGGGGTTTTAGAGGAGTGCTGGAGATGGGGAGTTTTTAAAGTCTTGGTTTTATTGTTGTTTTTAGTAAGCCCCGTCTCTGCCATTGTGTTGAGCAGCACTGCACTTTGTTTTTAATTATAATTGACCACGTATTGTTTTTATTGAACAGTGCAAACCTCATGCCGTGACTGTGTTGTGTATTCTAGAATTGTCCTATTTGTTTAATACAGTTAACCACCTGTATTTAATAAAGTGATGTTCATTGCCTGCATATTGTTGTGCTGTTAGTTTATTTCCTTCTGATATTCTGCCTGGCTGCACTGAAGGTTCCACAGGCAGAATCCCCCAATATCAGAGTGGAAATCACCCATGCATGATGCTCATTCTGAAACTATATCTTTGAGCTGCTAAACAAATGAAATATTTATGCACAGTGGTATTGAGATAATATATAACACCACTAATTTGGCATTAACTCTTTCATTTTTTTTTTTGCATTTCTGAGTCGTCCTGCTGCGTTAGACGTACCCCCAGTGGAAAACCCCAGCTCTAGTGAGCACTGAAACACTCATTCTTCAAACTTCAATTTAAGATCACCAAAACACTCCGCCCTCATCTTTCAGTACAGTGCAGCAGTTGTGGAATGTGGCATGGAAAGGTGAGAGTTGACCCCCCCACCCCCACCCCCACCCCCACGAAGGCAAGACAGCGACAGTCTCCTGACAGCGCAGTTTGGCTCCCCTTCCTGGCTATACAATTCCTGAAGATGCCCTGATTTCAATGCAGATCGAGTAACACTGTAAAATAAATATTGAACCATTAAGAGCTTTCTGATGCGGTTATCGGAATGCTTGGGGTTTCCACAAGTAAACATTGTTCTGTGCATGTGGACCCTAAATCCCTGCCTGCTGTATAGCCTGTGTTTATTTCATAATCTGCCCATCTAAACTTTATGTCTTGGTATTTTATTTGAAAAAAAAAAAAGCGCAAAACAAACAAAAAAAAAAAAACAGCACCACCCCTATATACACATACACACTTAACGTGCTGCAGTTATCCATTGATCATAACAGATTACTGATCTTTAATGAACTTTCTCAATTATTTTAAGAAGCTAACCTATTGCGAATCTACTTAAAATCCTCATCTAAAACATTAGTACAGTTAATATCTCAATGGGGAAGTCTGCTTGAACATGGTTTCCAAAGTGGCGTATTACTGTATCTAGATGGAGTCAAGAACAACGCTGGATAAAACCCACAACCTCGACAGCCCAGGCATCTGACTGCTAATCACTTGACCAGTCGGTTTTAATGGAGGTAGTGCCTCATGCACACTCCCACATCTAATACGGTTTCGGAAAGAATTCAAAACTCAACTAATTACTAACAAAGGAACACGCCCTCAAATACATTTTTCACCACTTTCTTGATTATATAACAGCCATGTGTAGAGTTTTCTTTTTAAAATATTTTTTAAACAAGCTAAATAGTCAATTGACGGAGGGAGAGAAGAGACTGTTTTGGCAAGTTCAACAGTAGGGATCACACAAGAATAGACTTTGGATTAATAAAAATTAAAACACAGATGCCAGCATATTAAAAAAAGAACAAATTATTAAAACTTAGAACAATCATTTTACAAAATTAAGGTTTTTTTTCGGATGATCAGTATAGTTCACATATTTTAATATGTTAGGATAGAGTGCTTTGCCAATCACTGACACAGCTGACATTCACAAAGCAGTTACTTTAAAACATGGTCCCAACTTAAATAGTTAAACAGCTTCACCTGTTTCAGTTCTGTACCAATAAATGTACATTTGTTGAATGGTCGAGCTGGCACCAAAACTACATTCTTTCCTCCCCAAACATCAGGAAAGAGTCTTTGTGGAAATTAGCATGCAATGATCTCAAAAGAAAATCTATTAATCTTACTTAAGTATTAATATACAATACGGCAGGAACTGGATACATTTGGGAAGTAATTGCTACTGATAGCCTACAATGCCAAACCGGTCTGTAACCCATGAATAGAGATCTACGAGAATCACTGCACTTTTAAAATGACTTTTCTGATGTAACGAAAACTATTCTTCCCCTACAGATTGCAAACATTGAACAGACCAATTTAATTAAGGGATAACTCTCAAAACATTGTCTGTTTATACTTGCGAGGCAGATTCTTTTTTTTCCAGCCCTAAAGTTAAAGCAATTATGTAACTTGTGTTTTCTGCATACCTTTAAAAAGCCAATTTTGTTGCCTAAGAATACAATTTGTGTTGGCGCCAGTGCCTGTCAACACCACTGAGCTGACAGAACTGGAAATGAAACGCTTTGGATTTTAAAAAAAATAATAAAAAAAATTGGAGACCAGTGCAGTAAAAATGAAAACAAAGCATCTTTCAACACTACAGACTATTGTTGATGGTCTGAAATATTAAAAAGACCATTGTGATTTCCCCCCCACGAACAAGCGTACATGAATGTCAAATCAAAAAGGCCCAATATCAAGATCCGATCAGGTAGGAGTCTGGTTTATTATTATTATTATTTTGAAATATAGGATGGCTATTTGAAAGCGCAAGACTGTCAAGTTTCATTGACATGACAGACAGGCCATGTGAAAGTACAGCTCGGTGTCCGATTCATTCAGTGGCTGACTGAGCCGAGGTTTAAAAAGCAAAGCCTTTATGAAGACGCGTGTATCGCAGGAATGATCCACTCTGTACTGAGTCGTTATATCATCATGGATTATCATCATGGAATCATCAGGCAGAGGTAAGGGCGGCTGATCTTAAATAACCTATATACTGTAAAGATACAAAAGCTGGTATGTGAAGATGTGAACAATTGCATTGTCTATTACTGATTACCAAGCAGTTTTTTGATTGCCCAGAATGAAGTCACTAGACAAATAATTTTTTTTGCTGTGGTTTGCCACAAAAAATATAAAAGACACTCTGCAACATAAACAAATACACGCGAAAGACAACACGCTGATGTGATTATAGACTTGTGTGAAGCACACTGTCCATCAAGCTAGTCTATATACCCCCCCCCCCCCCCCCCCCCAACCCCTTTGCTATAGCTAATGACCCAACATTTAGATGACCCGGAGCATCATAAACCAGGAGGGGACCTTTTAAAGAGGAGAGACTGGAGTGGAGTGAAGGGGGGGAGCAGACACATTAACTGCTTGAGATTCCTATCCACAACCTCCCCCCTATACACACACACACATACATTTACACACTCTCAAATAATCTGTCTGACGAGGCTGAGAAGACAAGCATATCTCCCAACAGCAGACGGAGGCTTTTAAATTCTTCCAAGCACAAATGTGGTTTCAATTATTACCCCGATGGATTTGAAAAAAAGAAAGAAAAAAAATTTGCTTGATTTATTTAGTGCTCTGGCCCAGTTCTGCTGAACGGGTTTCCACCGAATATGTTGAGAAAGTATTTAAATCTCTCTTATCATCCTGGAATGGTCAAAGGCAAAAAACACAACGGATTTAACCCCTTGTTGGCAAACACAAAAATAGAAAAGGGTTTCTGCTGACAGCAAGGGAAATCATGTACAATTCATTATTGTATTTCTGTTTTGGCAATGTATTTAATATATTATAACTATTGAAAATATTTGTATATTGAAAAATGAAAACATTTTTGATACTGTATTAAATGGCATATTAAGACAGCTACATAATAAAAGACATTCTAAAAAAGTGGGATTCATCATAACAACCAAAGCACACACTGGTGTAAAGAATGTGCACAGACAGACAGTCTCCATATATCCAGAGATTATGACTTGACTGGTGGCACGCTGTGTGGCTAAACCTAGCAATGCAACTGCTGATCTGCTCCTTTTACAAGTACTGAACTTACCACAAAAATACAACTTTGTCTCAATTGGACAAGAACGTCTTTAGAAATATAGTCACCATAAATCCAGAGTTTATGATACACTCATGCTCTTGTGCTAAATAATGTTCCAAGCAAGTGTCATCACAACTGGAAAAGCGGTTCTTTAGATATATGCAAAACTCAAAATGCAGATGGACTAAGAGATATACCAAGAGATACATTTAAAAACTTGTACCAAATAAAATCTACAGCAATACACACACACATATATATATATATATATATATATATATATATATATATATATATATATATATATATATATACATGTGTACATAGTGACGGCTGAGGCTAAAAGGTCAAGTTACATACGCATGTATGTTTATTAGTACGACTTCATACACTGTATGTATGTATATGTATGTATACAAATAAATAGTATTAAATCATGCTGAAGACTCCCTGATTAAACGTTAAATGTGGAGTGTTGTTTCTCAGCAATTAATAACCCCAAACCTCCAATCTGTGAGACAGTCTGTCTGTCGATCTCCGAAGCCTAGATAACCACAGAGTGACGTGAGCCATAAATATTAATTTAGTGTGCCGTATCAGTTGTTCAGTGTTTATGGCAGACACCAGACAAATGGCACACACACACAAGCTCACATGCTGGCACGAGAATAATGGCACAGCAAGCTAAAACAAGGAAATAAAAACTTAAGTAGCAACGGGGTGTGGCCGAAAGAGTACATGCAGCCGCAGCAATCCTGTCATCAATAAATCGCAGGCCTATAGCTGTGTGCGGCATGTGCAATATAGCGACTCGCGGATGTGGTACACACGCCGTATTACCATATATATATATATATATATATATATATATATATATATATATATATATATATATATATATATATATGTATATTGTGTGTGTATATATATATATATATATATATATATATATATATATCTATATATATATCTATATACTATATTATTATATATATAACCAAAACGTAAAAACAAAAAAAAATAAGAATAAATGATAATAATTATTTTTGACCTGGCTGATTACAGATTATTATTATTATACAGTAATATCACTATTGGAGCTGCATACTGTTAATTAACATACTCACCACAACAGATGGGTCATTCCACTGCTCGTAGGACCGGGCAGCATAGGGGTAGATACGGTCATTAATGATCTGAAGTGTTGCCAAGGCAATCGCCTTCATGGAGCTGAAGTAGGCCTCCCACAACCAGTGTGCCTGTGGATAGACAGTGCAGCATGGAGAATTTTTATCAAGGTGTCTTTACTCCAAAAAGACAAATGCAGTCACCATTCGGGGTGGTTTCATATTTAGACATTAATCATTTGATGAAACAGTCTATTCTATCTGTATACAGTTTGCTTCTGTTGATTAATGCAAGTCAATTTCCAATACAAGCTTCAAGAGATGTAATGTGTGGACTATCTTAACCCTCATGTTAATATTTCATACACCCTTAGCTTTTAAAAACTTAATCAAATGTCTGAGTAAATCACAAAACTACCAGGACTAAGTAGTTTTATTCAGACTTGAATACCATGAGAAGGAAAGACCGCTAATTCAGTTCCTCACATAGGACCAAATTGTTTTATTGGGGAAAAAGACCAAAGCAAGTAATTCTACAGTGTACTTTTTCGTGTTTCTTTTATTGCGCTACAGCAACACAGATTTCTATGTCAACTCCCTTGTACAGTAAATGCAGCATGTACCTTATCAATGAACGGGGAAAAAAAAATCCCAAGAATGTAGGACTCCAACCCTCTTCTGGGCACATTGCATGTATTTCTGGAGGAAACACGGTCTGCCAATAATCACAGCCCTGCTGTCCTGGGCTAACTAGCAAACTTCCTGTCTGGAATGGGCCGTGCTGCTCCCCAACACTGCAGGCTGCACGAGCGGACTGATTTACAACTTGTTTGGGTCGGAGGTGTGCAACGTGCAAAAAATATAATGGAAGATTCAGGGCCAGGCTGGCAGCACATGAAACAAGTGAATGTTAAAGAAAGTAAGCGTAACCTTTAATGTGCTATTTTGGAGGGCGGTACATTTTGTCTCACCAATAAACCGTTTTTATCATCAATTCTTTCACCTTTTTTTTGCTGTACCACCACTGGTACATGTGTGACAAACAACATATCTTTATTGCATAGGAGGGCAGATATGTCACATGCTAAAAAAAACAACCTGTACTGTCTGAAAGAACAATGCAATAGTGCCGCCTTCGCATGTGATCGTCTACTCAACAGACACAAAAGTAGAATTTAAGTGTGACCATTTCTTAATAGCCAGGGCTATCAAGTCTGGTAGATTCATTACCCTCAGTTAGGGCCATTAAGTTTAATGGGGTCCTCCGTGTGGTATGAAGAAAGGCTGCAATGACAGCAGGTATGTTGAAATGAATCAACTTTATTGTCAGTTATATATTTTTTTCCAGTGATCCCTGCACTACAGCATTTATCCCACAGTTTCAACCCCCACAGTATTTATCCCACAATTTCATCCTCCACAGTATAAGGCCTCTCTACTGATAATGAGGAGAGGCGGGATGGAACTGCCTGCCAGTGTCAACTCTTAGGCCGGCACAGGTCCATTAAGACAATGAAGTGTTGAACAGGTTGGATGCCATTAGATTAAAGAACTGTGGCCTATTTCCACACGGATTAAACACTTTGAGTTTAATTCCAAAGTCACAACTGTAGAGCATGTCCTATGGACGTTTATTAACTCTTTCAACACTGGGGACCTCTAAAAAGAACAGTTGGGAACAATAACACAACACAGCTGATCAGCTCACTGATCCCAGTCTTGGCTGTGCCACAGTATCACGTTTGCATCACTTACTTCCATGTACAGTACAACCACTGAAACGATTTCATTATCTCTTATAGGTTTCACTTTAACCATATCATCTTTCAGTTACTTACTTTTCAACCAATAACCACAAAGGTCATCTTCTATTAAGGTACATCAATAACCAAAACCAAAGATCTTACTCACAACCTTTTAACATTTGAATCCACTGATCTCAATGCTTGCAGCAATCTAAAATATTCTGCAAGTAACAATGACACCTTACATGGTAGTTATTTCCAAGTAACAAATTCTTCTCAGATGCATGGGCAATGTACACTAGTAATATGTACGTGTGTGTGTGTAAAGCTCCTAATTATATTACAGAAGACCTGCTTCATTATTAGTTTATTCTCCTGTACCTACTGAGGTTGGGAAGACAGAAAGTAAGGTTTATTCACTTCCTGCCAGCACTCTGGATGGGGTGATGTTTCTGTTCCCCCTCCCCCTCTCCTTCACTCATCTGCTAAGTGAGTTACTTGGATAGCAATCGAAGGGAAGAGCTCATAAGAATTAATTAACCGCAAAACAACCATCTCCTGCCCAGAGGCGCCACGGCACAGATGCTCCTTTAGGGCTTGGCTAGTCATGATAGGCATGTGGGTGACCCCAGACACACTTATAAGGGTGCAATGCTCACAATCCAGGCTGGTGGTGGCGGAGTTAACTCCTCCCTGCCAAAAATCTAGATGAATCCATTGCCACTTATAACACCCCATAAGGCTTGCATTTTAATTACGTAGACTGGGATGATTTACATATTAAGTTTTTATAATGTATTTATTTCTGTGCATCATATGCCCCAATTGTTAAAGCTTCCCCTCTTTCTTTTAGTTTACCTTCTGCAATTCTTCCACTATTTTTGTCAGTTAAAAACCTGAAAAAGCAAAGCCCAACAGTGTGCTATTATTAAAATAAGAAAACGCTGAAATGCAAATACACTCATTTCAAAGCGACTGAATGTCCAAAACCCTGCTGTGTCATAGCAGGTTAAAGTCAACAAGTTATAAAGATGGACTTGATTGATGGTGAAAAAAGGAACAGTCGGTGTAAAATGAAACTGCTTCTCATGAAATCTGTAATTCGAAACTTTAAATCAATGCATGTGTCCTCAGTTTCCATGAAATGATCACTTCTGCTGAACAACACTACACGCCATTACTAGACCTGTAAATATTGTCAGTGGTTTGTGGATTAGCTTTTTCCTGTTTCCTTCTTGTTTCTTTCCCCAAGTCCTTGTCAGCTTAGTGCAAGGTACTCTTCAGCTCTCCTGGACACATGACAGACAGGTCTATAAACCCAACGCCACAGGTTTCAAACACCCCAAGGCATCGCCTTCAAAACAGTGGATTGTTTGCAATGAGTATCAGCTTTCCCTGGCACAGGGTCTCAGTCAACCTACTGAGTAGGGAACATGGGGAGGAGGGAGGAGGAGAGAGACACACAGGGAAATAAAACCAGGGGACACTGCATAGGCAGGGCATGCCACAGAGTTCAAACACCCACCCAGCGAGCAAGGGGTCATGGGTTACTAAAGCAGGAGCCAAATGCCTAGAAAACCGCTATTTAAAGGATGCTTTTTTATTATTACTATTTATCTCTTTTTGTATTAGGGGAGGGTGAAGTCTTTGTGAATATCTGCACCAAACGTTTCCAGCTAGCTTCCCCCCAAACCCCTCGATTCCCCACATTGTTCTATTTATCTAATTGATTTGACCAAAACAAAATAAACGTAAACCAGTATTTTGATTCTTGAACCGTTTGATATAAAATAAAATAGATACTTGTCAGGTTTGCTAGTGATGCTACCAAACTTTGTAACTCAATTAAGTTCTCCTGCTTAATCAACTCTGCACACTCAATTCTCAGCTCCCTATGGTGGTAACCCTGTTGTTCCTTAATAATAAATCACAAAAATAGTTTTCTGAGACTATCACTCAAATATTAACACACATTAGTGTTGTAAATCGAACCCATGTTGACATCCATTACTGTGAAAATGCTAACAACGATTATCGAGTTAAAATGCTTAAAATATATATATATATATATATATATATATATATATATATATATATATATATATATATATATATCACTCTCCAATTTTCATATTCCCACTATCACTAGCCTTTACCTTGTTTTGTGTAAAATCAGACAAATTTCCAGTGTAAACATAATGGTAAATTAAGAAATAAAAAATCAACCCTACTTTCCAAAGGAAAAAAAAAAAACAAGATTTGAAAACTACATTAACATTATGACCTATTCACATGGAAATAATTCGATCTCTCATTTTACTTTTAAAATTTGCTGTTGGTTACAATTTATAAATTACGCGGCCCAGCTTCTGCTAGAGAAAGCAGCAGTCCCTTCCAGTGTGCCAGGGCTGCAGAGATGCATTTCACTTATTCCTGTCATATTTTAATAAAATCTTGACATGACTTTTTTGCATCGCACTTACTTATCTTCAGTGAATACAACTATATCGTCATTTTTCCAAACAGTATGTTATAGGTATCCTACGCTTTCCTGCAACAGAACTTTCGACAGCAACAACTCTGGTTGATAATTTTATAATACGTACAATACCTCTTCCATACATGGTTGTGTATTTATTATTAATTGACTTCCTGCCCACATCGTAAACAAGATAGGTAGAATATCTTTCATACAAGTATAGGCCTAATCAATCTACATACCATGTCGCATTCAAAAATGCGTCACATACTGGTGTGCTCAGAAAAGCCTTTCACCCACGTGGATTCGCTTACACAGTACATTACTAAGGCCTTACCTACTTCACAGCCGTGAAAAACATGACATGGATCGTGAAAACTGTCTATTTTGTGTACTTTTACCCTGCACTTAAACCCAATTCAGTTATGTGTATCAGTCAAGGTTCCTGATGCAATTATAAGCTTCTTTCAATTTCAAAAAGAAAACAGGACACGATATATTGACTGACACTTAATAGCAGCCAATAACCACTCTGGGCTCACTGATTGGTAGATATGGACATTGGGGGTGGGTTTAGTATCCTAGGAGATCCCAACTGATATTGTTAAGCGAGTGAACATTTACTATCTACAATAATTACAGCAGCAGATCATGTACAATAATTTTGCATTCTACTGGTGGAAAACTATTTTGTACAAACTGCAAAGTTTCATTGGATCACATACGTTGAGCTACAGTCCAGCGGCATTTAGACTGAGACAGTAATCAAAAACGAAAAAGGTGGGCTCCCTTAGGTCGGCCAGGGTGTCCTTGGCTCATTACGCACCAGCGACCCCTGTAGACTGGTTTGGGCGACTGCAGGCTTGCCTGCAAGCTGCCCAGAGCTGCATTGTCTTCCAACGCTGTAGCTCTGGGTTGACTGCATGGCGGGCCTGCAGAGTGAAAAGAAGCGGTCGGTTGATGGCAAACGTTTCGGAGGACAGCATGTGTTCGTCTTCGCCGCTCCTGAGTCAGTGCAGGGGTTGTATCGTTGAGCTGAGCCTAAAAAACTGAATATTTCAAATTGGGAGAAAAAAGGGGGCAAAACCAATTGGCGACTACTAAATAAAACAAAAAAAAAAGCAGATAGTGCATTCCTTCAAAACGAAAAGGTTACATTACCAATAAATAAATAAACAGTGGCACGTGACAACGTAGTAATGTTAAATATTATTATATTATTTCGCTCAGGACAGATGTCTACAGTTGGGACTGATTTATAACAAAATAATACGTAAATTGCATCATCATCCTGTATTTGTTCAGACACATATTCTCAGTAACTTTTACAGGCAACAACACAGATTATGTTCTTGTTTTTAATTTCATGGAATATTTTATTTCATTAAAATATTATCGATTTGTTATTGTGGGGTTCCAATTGATAAATAATTTGATTAATATCGTTACAACCCTAACACATCATTCTAATTACCCACTAAAGGCCCTTAAAACACAAAGACATATTTTAATGGGAGGTGACTGTTTAAAAATGCTTTTCTATACCAGTGAATCAAAGCGAGGAAAGTTTCTCCTCCAGGTGAAAATGACCTTTCCTGAATGAAAGTTACCCCTCCTACAGCTATGGTTCTTAGGCCACAACCATCGGTGGCTTTCATTTTTGTTTAGCGGTTTCTTAAACTGTGCCATTTTAACTGTGCTAAGGAAAATAAATTATATTTAATATGTGGTCAATACAATTGACTCTTAGCAGGCACATGGTTACTAAATTTTTTTACAGTTTTGAGACAGTAAAATGACCTTAATTTAGATCACATTGTTGTTTTCTGATTCAATGTGGCAATATATTTTAGTTTTCTCATAGTTGCAAGCCTTATACAAGACCACTGATGAAGGCACAATCCATCTTAGAAGGAAATTCCCACCAAGAGACATGGAACATGATGTTCCACTGTGGTCAATATTCCCCAGACGGGGCAATTTGTGTGTGATTTAGGCAGAGTGGAAAATAAAGGCCATGTAGTTTTCAGCAGAAATACACCAGATTTAAACATGGTGGCGGTGCATTACACCCCATGTAGTGCTATTTACTTTCTGGAAAGTCACATAACAGCCTTGAAACAGGGATTGCTTTCTTCCCAGCTGCAGAATGTTAAGATAAAGCCATTAGCGCCCTCTTCTGTGCGTAAGGGAGAATCACACCATGTGACAGTCCGTCTCCCCAAATTCTCCAACATTTCATCTGTAAACTAAGAATAATTTCAAAGCAGGTATCATACCACATCTGCTCTTAGGTCTGGTATATCGAATGTGTCATTAAAAAAAAAAAAAAAAGTTATGTGCTGGGAAACATTCAGCTTTAAACTACATTTTGGGCCTGGCTTTTTTTTTTTTTTTTTTTTTTTTTAACTTCTTCAGCAATGCATACTTGTCTGCTTTTATGAAGAGAACAGATTAATGTTTTAAAACTAGAACTCTGTAAAAATGTTAACTGAAAAGATTCCAAGTTAGTGTGAAAGTTCCAAAGCTTTATAGATACTCAAACATAAATAAGCAGTTTTGTTGTTTTAAATCCAGGGAATTTGCTTATAGATGAAAGCCTCTAATTTAATAATACAGGTCTATCTGATTCAATGGGTTTTTGACTAATTTAAAGGAGTGTTAAAACTAACCAGTATTATTTGCTTTATTAACAATATTTCTGGTCCCTCTTTTAATAACTGCCGCTAGATCACTGGAGTGAGTTTGTTCTACAACACCTTAAGGGGCTGATGTAAGGATAGGCGTGGTGCAAACAATTGTGGCTGCAAAATCCTAATTGCCTAGCAGCCAGGCAATTATTTTGCACTGCAGCCTATGTAAACTTCAGAGCAATGCAAACTACTCAACATGCACAAATAATGAGCTGCAATCATGATAATGAGGGTCGCAATGAGCGCCACCTGTGCATCGGGGTATTCAGCGGCCGCACTTATATTCTAGGGGTGAGGTTAGTTACGATAGTAAGGGCAGCAAAGTCCTCCTGGTGCACGGAAAAGAAAAGGTTTTCTGAGGAGGAGCCGAGAGTCCTTACGGCTGAGATCCCCCGGCATGACACCGAGTTATTAGGAAAAGCCTCAGCCAACATCAGTTGTGCTACCAAACAGGACATATGGTCCTCTATAGTGGAGAAAGTCAATGTGAGGACAGTCAACCAGGTGATGAAAAGGTGGCAGGACCTGCGATGGCGAACACAAGCGAAACTCACAATGCAGCACAGGCATGCAGCAGGAACATGAGGAGGGCAGCCAGCCACATCACAGCTGACACTGCTGAAGAGGAAGCGGAGAGGACAATCCATCCCAAACAAAGTGTCCCTGGGTTTGAATATGCAGGGCCTACTCCTCTGAATGTTTTCCTGCCAGTCCTCAACAAGAGCCAAGCATCTATAGCGTGTTCTCTGAAATACCTGCATATACCAAACTAAGGTATAAAGCACATGTAAAGAACCACATCCAACAGCGATAGTCACTAGTGATAACACGAGATAAGTCAATTGCTTTTAAAACCTTGGTTAGCATTTCTGGAGTGCTGAAGGCGCATTCCATGTAAACGGCCATTAACACTTTGTTTTTGTATCACAGCCACAGCAATAGTGACAGTAAATTAAGCTGCACTGCATTTTCCTAATGCAGTTTAGGCTCTTGTGGGACTCTTCAGTTGAAAGAGAAAGCTGACGTAAGGGGACAGCTTAAGAGACCCAGATGTGTGTGCGTGTGGAATGATGCATAATAGCTGTACAGCACCTCATCAATCCTGAAGAAGATGGTCTTTTACAAGGAGTTACGAGGAGCAATGCTTCATCTCAACAGTGGAAAGGAGGGGGATTTATTTAACCCACTCCTCCCCTTACAAGTTGTCCAGTGATTTACAGCTCCCTTTCACACATGTAAGCCTGTGCACTATGGAAGTTTTTACCTTTTACTTACCTTTTGGCTTCTTTTCACTGTGCTCAACCAACTTATTTTAGGCCACTGCGCTTATCATAATAATTGAAGCCATTAGTGTAAGAGTATATCATTGAAGATTACCAAAGTCATAAAAGTCAATGGCTTTAATGAAGTTGGATGTATCTAGGTATTGTTGCTCACCAACAGTGTTATAGGACCTAGCAAGAACAAGAACTTGTTGAATCACAGCCACAGCCACAGCCCATCGGAAATGTTAAACAAATGAAAAGGGTCTGTTTCACTTCAACAGAGCGATGAAAATTAACTTTCCTATTGCTGTGTGTATAAAATTCTAACGTTGACCCACTTGAGCAATTTAGTTCAATTTTTACTACTTTGCATCCATTTTTAGTGCAAGCTCCATCTTTAAACAACGTCAGTCTGCAGTACGTTGTTCAGCATGATGAAAAGAGATTAACAGTAACAAATAACACATTGTGTAGAGATAGCGTTCACATTAAAAAACGTCTATTCATCTCAAAAAAGTGATACTTATCAGGTTCTTGCACTGATGGTACAAACAAGCATTCAACCTGATTTTGACAACAGACCCAAATAAGTTCCCATATCTCCATCAGACTGGCTCTTGTTCAAGACATATGTGTACACCACGGCTTCTACGGTCTTGTTTCAGAAACGCTGGGCATAAACGTTACATTGTGCTTGTGGCACACGTGCAGGTCTGCCATTCTTCAGGATTGAGTGATTGAGACTGTTTTAGGCTTCCACCTTTTTTAACGGGCGTTCTACAGTTCTACAATAAACGGTCAGCCATTAAGCATGAATTCACTAACCACCAACTTCAACCAATTTTCTGGGTCACTTGAGGTTTCTACTTGAGGGTTTTATATAAATATCAGAACCAAAAAATACTAAGCTGACCTGAAGACATACAACAGGGACTGGTAAGTAATACAGAAATGTATGACACTACTTTGAAAATCAACTAAAAGACCTGACTGTCCCACAACATTGAGCTGTTCAACATAATGACAAACTCAAAGCAGCTAGGACATCTCCCTGAACTGCCCTACCTGTCTCTGCATCTCCTCCACCTGTCTCTGCGGGATGCTCTTCAGAATGCTGTACATCTCAGACAGCTTGTCTTCAGGAATCACCACCAACGCCCTTGCCAGGAAATACACACCAGATTGGTATGGAAACGGGCACTCAAAGGCACATCTACTTCAGAATCAGGACATGGCCTGAAGAATGCTTTCAGATGTTGTCAATAAGTGTCAGACTCATCACAGAAGTGGTGTTTTTCATACCAATTTTAAAGGCTATATAACATTAAAAAAGTTTAAATGCATCCTAAAAATGCAATGTAAAGATTTGCAGGAAATTATAATCTAGCACAGTGTATTGTTATTGCAACATATATCATATGTATTTAAGTTCTATTGCCAGCAAATATGAAGCAATTTTTACTGCCGTTAACAGTAGGCCATTATATAAGCTGCCAGCTTTGACAACAAAAATTCTCTTGCCAAGATATAAAAAAATATGTTTTACAGTATGATTTCAGTATGTGTCTCCCTATGTTTGGTAAATGTTTTATTAGCAGGTGGTTGCAGGATAATGCAGTGCTTGTAGGGCTCACCTTTTCCAGTCGAGTACTTCGGAGAAGGGCAAGATGTATGAGTCTGCGATTATGACAGGCACACAGCCTGCCTGCAGCACATCACTGAGCACAGCCTGGCCGAGACGAGCCCCACGCAGAACCACGCAAAACGTAGACTCCTGCAGAGGGATGGAGAGATAGGGATAAGCAAAGTGTACTAGGTTACTATACTGCACAAGGGTGTAACAATATATACCACACTGCCCTAAGGTTAAAATAATAGATCACAAGCAGGGTATAATCAAAATCAAAAAAGATAAAGACCCTTTGTCTTTGGTTTACCTTAACCTTTATCTTATATTCTATTAGTCTTGCTTCCAATACCTGGAGTTTATAAAACTGACACATGACAATTATATATCCAGGATGAGAAAACTTCCAATCACTGTCAAGGCTCTGTCACAATTCCGGTACATCTCACCCTGTATACATCCTGTGTACAGAACATGTAACACGAATATAAACTAAAAAAAAAAAAAAAAAAAAAAAAAACACTAAAAAAAAAAACTTTTTTTAATAGTAGTTCCCAGTACAACTTTTATAACATTTATAACAAGTTCACATTTTGTGTGTAGGAGACATCATTTCGCAGTTTGAGCAGCTCTGCTTTGCATTCCTCGTCTCCAAACTGCACAAGATATCTCTTATAACACTATGAGAGCCCTACACACAATAATAGTAACAGTTTCCAAATTTTCCTACTGCAACAAAGAAATCCCCCCCACCCACCCCAAAAACCCTCACAAATAAGCTGAACCTACACCATAGTGTCTGCATGCGATATATTATACTAAATAAGAAAGAGAACAGGCTTCACACAGTATGTCAGTACGTGAGGCAAGACCAGCAGGGTCTGCATATCTGAAGGTGCCAGCTGCTGGCAGATGCATTGGCTTGTTCAAAGGGCTAGAAACAGCCCTTCAATGTGTCCTTATAATGCAGGTGGGGATTCCTGTCAGGGCTTAGCTAAACCCCCTGGGATCAGCTCCCAGATGTGAGGCTGTATGCAGGCCCAGGATCTCTTGATAAGCATACTTCCTGTCTAGACAAGGCTGTGTTATAAATCCATTGCTAGGATGGGCAGTGCTGCTATTTTTCAGGCATTTCACAGAACAGTGCATGTGGGTGGGGAGAGATCTACAGAGGCAGAGGTAAGAAGAGAATGAGGGGAAAAAAACAACTCTGATAGTGACTGTGCTAGGATTTCATTTTATTTTTCTAGAAGGATCAATTTTAGGAAATAAATTGGCTATGCAAGCTGAGAAAATGAATTTATCACAATCAAAGTCAAGGATGTTACCCATTACATGTCAGCAACTAATGGAAGAATTAGTCTAATTAGGAAATGAACAGATAACACTGTGGATGTATAAATGGGCTTCACTGGAGCAGTTAGATAGAGAAGTCTGCTTTCATCCCGGCGAGCAGCGATTGCGTTCTCTATTCTTACCTGCAGTGTCTGGGGATAGTCGTAGACCTGGCCCCTGTAGCAGCGTTTCCTGGTGGGGGAGACCCCCTCAGACAGGTTGGTGCACTTGTCCAAGATCAGAACTGCCTCCCCGTTCTCAGCCTTCAGAGCCTCCAGCTCGGCACGGTACTCCATGTGAACCGCAGTCTGACTGGACAGCACAAAGTACGGCCGCGGGCTGGGAGAGGGAGCAGTGAGAGACTCAGCACATCACACAACCACCACTGCTGAGGGGAGGAGGGGGCGTTCACATTTTTAGTTTTGTTGTAATGAATTGGCAATACAGTCTCCCCTATGTAATCACAGAGCAGGGGCAAGTGGGAGATTTCTTACAACATGATAATGCCCCAAGCCTGCCCTAAAATAGGGATATAGAGGTATAATATAATAGCAATCATGCTGAATAGCATGTTGACTTTATGATGTACACTAGTGTGAACCAAGTTGACACACTGTTCCATAGGTCTATACTGCCCTGGACCATGACATACAAAGAAAATTGTGAATGAAAAATGGTTGCTCTCTTCAGACGGTTTGAATACAGACTAGCTTACCCAGGCTGCTTCTTTGGTAACTCCACTTCGGCAGATAGGGGGCTGTAGACAGGGATGCTGACATCATAGCCCTGCCGATAGGTCCATGTTGAGAACCCTCCCCCAGCCAGCAGAGCCCTGCAACACAGCGGCACACACTCTCAGACCCCAGCGACAGACCCACTGTTGATCTCTTCAGATCTCTAAAGGAGGGATAGGCTTGGTCACTATGAAGGACCTCTAGGCAATAATCCAATCTCTGTGCATTGTACTATTCCTTGGTGTCGTTTTTGGGCATTCTAAAATAGCTAAGACTTTTAAAAAAGCAGGATCTGATTTTCATTCACGAAGGTTTCACCTCCTATGAAACCTGCTTACCAATAACACCCAATAGTAGTTGTAGTACAAGGGAATTTAAAGCCCAGAAAAGCTAAACAGACATGTAAATTGAATATTGTTAAGAGATAACATTTTATAGGAAAAACCTATAGAATACTTATGTTTTTTAAAACCGTACACAGCAAATAAAACTTTATCCATTTTAAGGAGGGTTTTAAAGAATCTTAGGAAATGCAGATACAGCAAGGGGTGCGGATGACCCTTTTATGGTCACTAATTAACACAAACCACCATCAGAAAACTAGTGAGAGCAACTAGCCCATCTGCTTTTCCCTTACAGGAGGGCGGTGAGGCTAGCAATACAGGCCCAGTGACTGGCAACCTATGCAATGCTGTGGAGCCCGCACACAGACCTGGATCACAGGAACAGAATCATTTACCACATGTCTGACCACAGGATCCAGTCATGGCGCAGGTGTATCATAGGAAACTCCCTGCATCTCAACACTGGACAATTATCTTATCAGGGCTTTTTTATACTGAACACTCCACTTTTTCACTTTGCTTTAAGCAGATGAAATAGTCTATACAGTTTATAAATAAGACAGTTAAGGGTTAATACAGTTAACTATTATCAAACAGTTGATGTTTAAAGGTGACAATTTTCCCCTCTAATTCATGCAAGATCAAAGCTCTAGACGCTTTCTCATTTGTTTTTTATTTTATGAATTTCACCCTCTGAAAATCTAGCAAGGGTCTTGCTGGATATCATGTTGATTTAAACTGACAGTAAAAAGAAAAAGCAGCTTTCTTATACTGGACATCCTTACATTACATATTGGTAACAGATGTCGAATGTAATAATAGATCATGTAATAATGGTATAGATTTGTGGATGTCAAACAATGTGGACTGATTGTTAGTTAAGATAAAATAGGTGCACTTATAAAAGGAAGAAAATATACAGGCCTTTTGTGGCATTTTACAACACAATACTGGTCTACAAATAAAAAGGACGAACAATTATTGAGCAACGTCTCCACACTTACAAAAACACTGATACAATACTGCCCTCTAGTGGCCTTCTGCAATACAAACACTGCTAAGAAAACATACTACATACCTTTTGTAAATATACTAACCACGGAAAATGTATTTTGTTCGTGGGTGTGAAAGAATTGTGTGTGTCTGTCATTCTGCCTTGTCAGGACAAATGAGCTATGGTACAGATATTAATTTTAAAAAAAAAAACTGTAATGTAAATGGTACCTGTCTCTGGGAACATCCAGTGCAGTGTTATACTCTGGGGGCCCTCCAGGTAACATATTAAACAACAGGTGGTTCATCCCCCTGTCCCATCTGCAAACAAACAAAATAAACTATTATGGCAAGCTATATTTCTAGTGTGTTATCTTTCATAAATTATTTTACACATATAGGCCTGAAAGTTGCTTGGCATACACTCAACGGGAATACTCAATACTCTTTCAATACACAATACTCTCTTAACAGGGTTTTCAATTCCAATTCCTTTTGAAAATCAAGTCCCAATTACTTCGAAGGAATTGGAATTGGTATTCTAGAGACAGAACTGTTGTGACTGTTCAGCTGCTTTCATTTAAAGCCAATTTAATTGACTAACAGCGACTTCAATTTAGTTAATGTGTTGACACTGCGAGAAGCTAATTTTAACACCATATTGCTAATTACAAGTGTGTTCAATGGTGTGTTGGAACTAATTAAAAGGAATTGGGAATTGATTTTTACAAGGAACTGGAATTGACCCCAACCCTGCTTTCAACTCTTGCATTCACTGAAGCAGTGGAGTAGAGGTACACCATCATGTTAGACATGTGACATGTAAGAATAAGAAGGGTTCTGGGATACACAGCTGGGGTAGTGAGGTACCTGTGCAGCTGTGCCAGTGCTTGAGCAGTCTCACGGATGCGTAGCGAGTTCTGGTTCAGGACATCGATGGAGGGGATGAAGAGGCAGGCTCGGCTCACATCGTCAGTGTAGAACTCGCTATCGGAGATGGCGCTCAGCAGCTCGTTGTACTCCCGCGAGAGCCCAGTGCTGCTGATAGGAGTGCCCAGCTCATCCACATAGCGGTGCAGGGGGTAGATATACACCTTCACACACACACACACACACACAAACAAGCAATTAAACCGGACTGTCATAGGACAGGATACTTAGCAAAGGAATATAACTGCTCATTTAGTGCCAGCAAAATATGTACTGAGTGCAAGCAATGTCCGAGCCAGTGGGGTAGTGAGGGGGGGGAATTGACATTCTGAACCCTCACACTTTGAGTAATGAATTAATTAGTACTGGAATAATGATTATAGCTATCTTAACAGCAGCTTTAAAACTTTATTCAATACACTTACAATTAAACTAATAATAAAAATATCCACATATTACTTCCTTCCACCCCAGTTATATTTAAAAAAGAACTCAAAAAATTTTTGTGGCCAAACCACGTCCTGTTTATAACATGGTGTTCTGCCCATATTAATGCCTATTGATAGTTGATAATACGACCTGGTCTACGGCTTCTTTTCTGTAGCATTGTACTTACCTAGTTGACATGATCCTAAGGGAAAAACAGCATAAGAGATATGAGGATGTCCCCTATGCATAACAAAGTGGTTTATTTTAACTTGTCCTGTTCTACAGACACGCCTACATGTAAATAACATGTGTGTGTGTGTGTGTGTGTGTGTGTGTGTCGTTCATGGAGGACACCTTCAAATCTCTGCTCACAGTTATGCATTCTTTCCCAATAGAGGCCATGTTAAAGCCTGGTTGCTAAAATGCTACATAACTGTAGGCAAGCACCAAATAATAATTTTTCCATGACCGGCATATTGTAAACTGTCAGTTGATATTATTGAGTTATTATGTTTTAAAAGAGACAAGTGTGACACAACCTGGAGGAATGAGAAACAGACCATTCCAAAAGTACTTTAACTTCTGATTCAACTGATGTATTGCAGTCTTTCCCAGACAACAGGAAGAGACAGCTGACAGGCATATAGGTTTTAAAGCACGTGTGGCTACCCACCTTGATCCTGTTCTTGGGGTTGTAGCCGCAGCGGTACACGTCAAAGCAGGTGTGCATGCGGCAGCTGAGGTCCCCACGCTCTGGGATGGGGCTGGAGGCAGGCAGGTGCACCAGGGGCGAGTCATGCACGCTGCGGCGCTCCACGCTCCAGTCTGCCGTCGACTCGATGGAGTGCGGCCAGAACTGGAACATGCCGGTGGCGATGAGGCCCAGCAGCACCACAGAGAACAGTGCTATATAGTAGATCCGGTGTTTGGTCTTCATCCGCGGGATTAGTGCAGGCCCTCTGGCACTATACTTCACCGACGCACACATACTGAGCCCAATGGCTCTGCTCAACCAGGTCTGAAAAAAGAAGGGGGGGGGGGGGGGGGGGGTACGACTTGATTTGCATTAGAGGAATTTGTGGGGAGGTGTTTCCTTTATTTGTGGTTGATGATCCATGAAGACACGGGTTGGATGGAGAATAGAAAGGGCTCCAGGTGCTGTGTGCATGCATCTCATATCTGTCTATTTCGCTTACCTTTTTCTCCTTGGGGCATACTCTTGCAGTAATATTACCAGCATTGGCAACACAATGAATTTTTAACATTTATTGCAGAACACTTGGTCCATATAGCTACTGATAATGATATGATACCATAGTGCCACAATTGAAATCAATGTGCATTGATTTATACTACTGACCCTTAGTACAGAACCACTGCAGTGAATTGCATTACATTATTCTTTCATAACGGCACTCCAATACAGAGACCCTCTTTCCAGTAAAAGCCAGAAGGCTTTTAAAAGGATACCTGAAGACAAATGGTATGGAGAAAAGAAAGGGCGTTGTGTGCATACAAAAGAGCTGTGCATCGCATGCTCATGATGAGAACATGTGTATTACTTTGATGACTTTTTTCTCCATGGGGGACAGCCTAGACAAATATTGTTTGTATAATTTTAAAGCTTGTGAAAGGTTTTCTAATAAAATAAAAAAAAAAAAAAATGAATTCATACAAGTCATTGACTAAAAGGGTCTGGCAACCCCCACTTGAAAATAGCCTGTTACTGGAGCACGGCTTAGTGATACATTTGATCTGCTGTAAATATTTGCTTTTAACCCTACAATGTTTTCCCTGTTGCTATAACAGTAATTAGGACAGTGGTATACAATACATATTGATACAATGAAACAGCCCAGAAGAGTGCTTTTCCAACTCAACAAACATGATCACAGTAACATCCTGTATAACCAAAACACTGAACACACGTGAAAAAAAAAAAAAAAAAAAAAAAAAAAAAACCTCAGAAAAATATCAAATGAGAATCCAAACTCATATATGGAATATAATGATCTTAGTTTCACTACAGCAGTCTAAATCACTAAACTATAAACTACAGCTTTTTGGCAACAACTTAGTTCATAAAAGGTATCTCACGAAATTAAGCTAAGCTGGAAACTACTGCGATGACAGTCAAGGAATCTGTAGCTGTTTGCATTACTTTTTGACAGTTCTGTACAGATGGAAGCAAATATATATCTTTAGATATTCCGAAAATCTGCATCAAATTAAAAATCAAAACACCCACCCTATTCATGTCGTTTTTACAAACAACAACAATCCGATCAAACTAACCTTCAACACCCCCAATTGTAGATGAAGCTAACTTCTGAATGCTAATTCATGTCTTCGCCTTTGACAAACGCAAAAAAACCCCCCCAAAACTTAAAAAAATCTAGGTTGACAGCGGTGTGAAACTACTGTTGTACGCTAGACTGTAGCAAATTCATATCTATGAGCAAAATTATTATCCTGATTCGTGGAAGCTGACAGGATGTGACGCGGAGAACACTGAAAATATATTTATTAGTTGCCTTACTCTTAAGTAGCGACACCCGGTGATGCGGAGGTTCTCTTCTTTTTAGCACATTCTATTTGCTTCGGACTTTTTTTAAATGCAACTTTTAATTGGCAAACAATTTGGCAGCATAACTTTTTTTTTTAATGTTTTTGAAAGTAACTAGGAAAGAGACAAAGAACAACTAAATTATTACTGATACTGCGAAAGAGACAAAGAACAATATATATATATATATATATATATATATATATATATATATATATATATATATATATATATATATATATATATATAGTACTGTGCAAAAGTTTTAGGCAGGTGTGAAAAAATGCTGTAAAGTAAGAATGCTTTCAAAAATAGACATGTTAATAGTTTATATTTATCAATTAACAAAATGCAAAGTGAGTGAACAGAAGAAAAATCTAAATCAAATCAATATTTGGTGTGACCACCCTTTGCCTTCAAAACAGCATCAATTCTTCTAGGTACACTTGCACACAGTTTTTGAAGGAACTCGGCAGGTAGGTTGGCCCAAACATCTTGGAGAACTAACCACAGTTCTTCTGTGGATTTAGGCAGCCTCAGTTGCTTCTCTCTCTTCATGTAATCAGACAGACTCGACGACGTTGAGATCAGGGCTCTGTGGGGGCCATACCATCACTTCCAGGACTCCTTGTTCTTCTTTACCCTGAAGATAGTTCTTAATGACTTTCGCTGTATGTTTGGGGTCGTTGTCATGCTGCAGAATAAATTTGGGGCCAATCAGATGCCTCCCTGATGGTATTGCATGATGGATAAGTATCTGCCTGTACTTCTCAGCATTGAGGAGACCATTAATTCTGACCAAATCCCCAACTCCATTTGCAGAAATGCAGCCCCAAACTTGCAAGGAACCTCCACCATGCTTCACTGTTGCCTGCAGACACTCATTCGTGTACCGCTCTCCAGCCCTTTGGCGAACAAACTGCCTTCTGCTACAGCCAAATATTTCAAATTTTGACTCATCATTCCAGAGCACCTGCTGCCATTTTTCTGCACCCCAGTTCCTGTGTTTTCGTGCATAGTTGAGTCGCTTGGCCTTGTTTCCACGTCGGAGGTATGGCTTTTTGGCCGCAAGTCTTCCATGAAGGCCACTTCTGACCAGACTTCTCCGGACAGTAGATGGGTGTACCAGGGTCCCACTGTTTTCTGCCAATTCTGAGCTGATGGCATTGCTAGACATCTTCCGATTGCAAAGGGAAGTAAGCATGATGTGTCTCATTTGCTGCAGTAAGTTTCCTTGGCTGACCACTGTGTCTACGGTTCTCAATGTTGCCTGTTTCTTTGTGCTTCTTCAAAAAAGCTTGGACAGCACATCTGGAAACCCCTGTCTGCCTTGAAATTTCTGCCTGGGAGAGACCTTGCTGATGCAGTATAACTACCTTGTGTCTTGTTGCTGTGCTCAGTCTTGCCATGGTGTATGACTTTTGACAGTAAACTGTCTTCAGCAACCTCACCTTGTTAGCTGAGTTTGGCTGTTCCTCACCCAGTTCTATTCCTCCTACACAGCTGTTTCTCTTTCAGTTAATGATTGTGTTTCAACCTACATATTGGATTGATGATCATTAGCACCTGTTTGGTATAATTGTTTAATCATACACCTGACTATATGCCTACAAAATCCTTGACTTTGTGCAAGTGAACCTAAAAGAATTGATCCTGTTTTGAAGGCAAAGGGTGGTCACACCAAATATGGATTTGATTTAGATTTTTCTTCTGTTCACTCACTTTGCATTTAGTTAATTGATAAATATAATCTATTAACATGTCTAGTTTTGAAAGCATTCTTACTTTACAGCATTTTTTCACACCTGCCTAAAACTTTTGCACAGTACTGTATATATATATATATATATATATATATATATATATATATATATATATATATATATATATATATATATATATTCCTATATATATATATATATATAAGATATATATAAAGTTGATACTATATATATATATATATAATATATATACATTTTTTTGGAACGATTAAATTGTTTTCAACGATTGATTTTAGTTTTAGAGCATTTCATAGCACTGGAAAATAACCTTGGTAATTCCAGAATAACCACAGATAGGTGACTGTGACTGATGCAAACCAGAGTGATTCAATTGTGCTAACTCATTAAAAAAATCTAGAGAATATACTATATTAGAGTCCATATTATATTGGAGACATTAAAATTACCCATGGTATGCCCAGACTAGTGTATTTATGTGAGCAGACTGAGACAGACAGGTAGGGGACTTTCCATAACTGACCTGCAGGGAATTCCAAAAGATTTGGTTTGAGAGTAATGATTTCCAGGAATAAACGAGCGTCTCTGGAACACCCCGATTGTTGTTGCAACAAATGCAAGCTAAGAGAGGGCCTATTGTATAGTGTAATATATTATGTAGCGCTCTCAAGTGGTGAAAGCTAAGTTAATGTTATGACCGGATGTGCGCACTGGAATGAAGACGTTTACAATGTAAGCTGCCGAATAAACGGGTTAATTTATGTTCCCGTAACAAGATCTCTGTGACTTATTTCCCTACACTAACCCACTCACCAGTATATTACATGTCCCATTTCAAAAGAGAGTTTGTACAGTTTGCTCCCCTGGAAGATATGTTTATACTGAGGTTAGTTCAGGTGAGCCGGTGTTTAACTTCAATGGAAAGGATACCCGATGCCCGGGAAAGGATACCCGATGCCCGGGACCAGCTTTACAGTCTGAAGGAGAAGAGAAGAACAGGAAAAGATGGGGTCCCTCTTGACCTGAAGAGAAGAGCTTGCTTGCTGCTAAATATATATTTTTTAAATTTAATTTCCTTTTTTTTTAAATCATAAAATATAGTTGCATACTGCATTTTCTACAATTAAAACTAAACCTGTAGCTTTCTGGCCACTAGCACAATTTCTCTAAAAGATTAATTATAGCTGATTTTCTTTTAGCACCTTATTCAGCAAAGCAGCAACATCTTGAATTTTTTATAAACGAGACAAGAGCTAGGGGCTTTTTTTCTAACTAATCATTTTCTCTGAAAAACGAACTTATATCCATAATGGCCATCTAGGCAGTATATTTTTTTTATCGGTCAAAAGGTCAGAGTGTTGTTTGGTGCTGAAGTATCACATTTTTTGTTAAGGTGTTAATCAAGATGTATAATTACAATGCTAAACTTATTAATTAAATGTGCTAAGCTTATGATTTAGATTTATCAAACTAATGTATTATAATTATATTTACTTCGAGTAGTATGTGCATTTTTGCTTGAACGTGCTAAATATTTTGTAGTATGAATTTAAACATTTAGGTAAGCTTGATCGCTAGCAGGCACATTGTAACCACATACTGCATGAGCAGGGGTGTGTGTGTGACGTCATGAAAGGTGGGTGCAGCTGAAAAATTGGACATAAAAACTTTACTCAAACGATAACAGAGCGTTCTTCTTTTTCCGACCTCCGATCCTCGGCTGAGCTCTTCAGAATTTGAACCCAGCCTCTGTAGAATCCTGATTTGAGACTGCCTGAAAAGCCTTTATCAAGTGATTGGCATCAATCCGCTCTGATTCAATTACACCTCAAAGAAGAGGGTAAGTATGCATTGGCTGCCTAAAATATAGATGCCTTAAACATGAGTAGAATTAATCCATACATTCTGTAAGGTGGTTTGGTTAAAATGCCTGACAGAAAACAGTAACTGGTTTTAATTGATTCTTGTTAGTTTGTTGGTTAATACTTGTATGATATTTTTCCAACGTGATAAAACATTGTTAGAAATCAAAGTCTTGCATTACTGTTGCAGTAATATTCCTAATTAGGAACGGTTTCAGACAAACCATTGTTAAAAACGTTGCAATATTATCATTATTGTTCTTCATTAAATATAATCTCTCTGAAGGAGACTGTTATCCTAATACATGTATCGTGTCTGTTTTTGGCTCTCATAATGTTTAGTGGATTCAATGTGTTCATTTCACTCGGGACCGATGCATGAAAATTAACCACTAGGAGTACTGCTCCCTCCAGCGTGACACAACTATGGAATTATAGTGTTGTACTATACTGCAGAACTGATATAGAAGATATTACAGTGTGTACTATTATACTGCACGATAGCATATACTACAGTGTGTACCAGAGTATTATACTATACACAGTGTCTAGGATAGGATATACTACAGTGTCTACTATAGTATATTTTACAAGATTGTAGAATAGTAGACACAACAGTGCCTCATATAGTCCTTTAATATACACCGTAGGGAGGCTACAATAACTAATATGCAACCATATTTTTGCACAGTGTAGTACTGTATAACATACTGTAGTGCACCACAAGGTACGACACTACATACTATAATATTGTATAGTAAGTACTATAGTTTTCTATGGTATTCTATAGGTCATTTTCATGTGGGATAAAATGCTGCTGCTGCAAAAAAAAAACCCACGGAAGAGCACAGGTTGATCCAATCAGCTGCTTAGTTATGTGGTTCTTGTTCTATTCAGATTTGATTTGTGCTAGTGTTCGGTTACTTTCTGTTGCTCAGGTGACACCCTTCTCAAATACAAGGTAACAATAGTGTAATGTGTGCACATTCATAGTTTATCTCTCCTATAAAGATTTCAGCTGCTGCCCCAGGTGATGTATTGTTTTCTGATTTTCTTTCATTATTAAATAAGAAAGTAACTAGACCCATTGTTTGAGTTCAGTTCCCATGCTAAGAAACAGCTCTAGCTTAGAAGTTCATAGAATTGGTACAGATGGGATTATTGCACTATAAAAACAGAGTAGTAAAATGGTGATGTTACAGTCATACAGTACATTCAATTACAACATTAAAGGAAAACCATGTGGCAGCAATGGTAAAGTGCCACACCATAGTAATCCAAATGTATTACCCTGAATAAACTCTTGCAGAACTATAATCAGATCCCAGTATTACCAGCAATGGCAACACAATGGATTTGGAACAAATATTGTACAGCACTTGATCCACACAGTAACCACAGATGCTGATATACTGATATGATACCACGGTACTGCAATTTAGATCAATTTAGATTAATATATACCATTGACACCTTAGTAGAGATCCACTGTAATACCAGTGAATTGCAATCAGAGATGATTTCCTATGGGCACTCCAATAGAAAATGACCCTGTTTCCATTCAAAGTCAAAGGCTGTTATGTCCTTGAATATGTTGTGAGTCACAACACTGAATCTCCACACAGAACACAAGAGTTATTGTGTCAGTCCCACCTTGGAGAGATTTACTGTTGTTATCATACATACCGGTTGGACAACAATATTGCTCACTAACATTAGGAAGTGTCCTAGGGCAAGTGGTGGCATGTTACAACACAGCAATAAGAGAAATGAATTACAGAATAGTTTATTAGTTAAGGAAATTAATTTGTTTATGACACTACCATTTATAAAAATGATATAACCAGTACAGTCTACAAGTTTAATGTACCATATCAAATATAATGCTGAGATTTGAGTTTGATATGTATATGTATATGTATATATTTATATATATATGTGTGTGTGTGTATATATATATATATATATATATATATATATATATATATATATATATATATATATATATATATATATATATATATATATATAGCCTGTCTTTGAAACATATAGATGTGCCCATCCGTAACACCGTGTAACAATTTTTTTTTTTTTTTTTTTTTGTTCCTGGGTAGTAAGTGCTATTTCCTAATTGCTTATGCCTCAAAAGTATAGAAAATGGCTATTATTCCCCACAAACTTTGCTTTTGTGACCAGGACAGTGATATTTCAAAATATCACTATTTCCAATGGGAAAACGGGCAAATGTGTGTCTTTTCGTTCACATAAAGTCAGAAAAAAACAACATATGAATCCAAATTAACATGTATTTATACTAAAGTAATACAAAAATGACTACAAAAGATTTAGAAGCGAGTAGTTTTTGGAGGTTTACGATTATACTGTAAATACAGTATAATCGTAAATCTCGAAAAACTACACACATTTGCTAGTGTCCGTCTATAGGGCCATGTTTATTTTAATCTTCTGAGTTGTTTATTTGAATATCAACATCAACATTTTTTTTTATTTATTTTTTTTTTAAATAAAACTGGTGTTTTCACTTTGTGATATTGCCCTTAGTGTTTGACCAGTTGTCTCGAATTTGTGAAACCCTTTCCTGTACATATATACAGCATATATGTCTATAAACAGTGTTGGTATTGAAACACAGGAAGGAGCCCTGTCGTCAACGCAAAGATGTAGCAGTTTGATGACCACTGGGGGAGTCTACATACTGTTGACATATATACACATGTGATGCTGTTACTCCTGAGGCAATAACATTCATAGAACAATTGGAGAGCAGTGCCCGGCTGTTGTATAACTATTTCAATTGCACAGGACACCCTTCTGTAAAATACAACAAGCTATTGTTTGTGGGGGGGGGAACTATGGTGTTGCTGGCATAACTTATCTAGTAAATATGCAGCTTCACGGAAATCAACTAGGCTAGTATACATAGCCTTCTATTTCTATCCTGTCCTATTGAGTCTTTTGAACTATAGATTATTATTATAGTATTGATTGTAGTTGTGCCGGTTCTATATTTGCATGGAGAATTAGAATAATGGAAAGTCGTTTTGTCTGGTCAGCCAGCTCAGTGTGGTCTAGTTATTGATTTCCGTTCCCTGTGGGGTGATTACGCTACACTTACAGCTATGGCCTAAAGTTTTACATCACCTAGAATTTTAGGATTGAGACATATTTAAACAATATCATGTAATCAAGGAAAGTACACAATTATATCGCAAAAGTCTACTGGAAGCCATAACAGTAATACAGTATTTTATGTTAGATTTAGAAATGTCACATTTTTTAATTTGTCAGTTTTTGCGTTAAGGTTGTGGAAAACTACAAAGCGGTACATAATGAATTAACATTATTCAACCGGTTTCATTCATCTTTATGAAGCAAAAATAGTTAATTATATTATAGGTTGATGATGCAACTATTGGCCATAGCTTGTCACCCAGGTGAATAAGCCGGGGTAAGTTTAGCATTAAGTAGCACCAGAAATCATCCAAACAGAAATAAAATGATAGGACTCTTACTCTTACATATTATTATATTATAATCAAATTAATAAACTATATCAAGAACCCCTTTCTTTTATTACAGTCTGTAGAATTGCATGCACCTAGCTAAATGCACCTCTGCAAAAATGACAGAAATGTGATCCCACTAATTGCATATGTTATGCCTTTTAACAGTGTAAAAACATGTTGGGCTAATGTACTGTATAATTAGGGGTGATGAAATCTGTATTATCAAGATTATACACAATAATAATCATAACATTGCTGGCTGTTTTTGCAAGATTTTGGCTGATCAAACAGACAGTCATGTTAATGTAACGTTAACGTGGCCGCAGCCTGCTGTATATTTAGATTCATAACTGTAGATTTGGCATGTTTGTCATTAGGCTGTCTCCATAACTTCCTTGGGATCCAGATGTTTAAAATATGAATCCACGTGGAATGGGGTTGTGTGCTTCTTATGTTATAGAGATAGTGGTTATATAATATCCTATTTTAAACCTCACTGAAAAATATTCACAAATTGTTTCTTTCGCAACAGTTTAGAAAATATCCATGCATAAAAAATTTTATTTATTCCATTAAAATAGCCTAAAACAATAATTTACTGGACCCCATCCAAAAAAAGTTTTAACACATTAAACACTAACATTATTATTATTATTATTATTTATTATTATTATTATTATTATTATTATTATTATTATTATTTGTCTTGTATTTACAAACAGTTTGTGGGTTGATAAGAAGGGAGTCAACAAGGTAAATAGGAAATTAGTAAACCTTATTTATTTGGGCACTTAACAACAGCTCTGTGCTATGTGCTCCACGCTTCTGTATTCTGCAATTAAAAACCCCAGTAAGAAAACATGCGACCACTTAGGGGCATTTATTACATATAGTAAGAATGTATCAAACATCAAATTGTTGTTATTTATTTATTATTTATGTATGTTAAAGCTAAAAAAAAATATACAGCTCTGGAAATAATTAAGAGACCACTGCAAAATTATCAGTTTCTCTGGTTTTACTATTTATAGGTATGTGTTTGGGTAAAATGAACATTTTTGTTTTATTCTATAAACTACTGACAACATTTCTGCCAAATTCCAAATAAAAATATTGTCATTTACAGCATTTATTTGCAGAAAATGACAACTGGTCAAAATAACAAAAAAGATGCAGTGTTGTCAGACCTCGAATAATGCAAAGAAAATAAGTTCATATTCATTTTTAAACAACACAATACTAATATTTTAACTTAGGAAGAGTTCAGAAGTCAATATTTGGTGGAATAACCCTGATTTCCAAGCACAGCTTTCATGCGTCTTGGCATGCTCTCCACCAGTCTTTCACATTGATGTTGGGTGACTTTATGCCACTCCTTGAGCAAAAATTCAAGCAGCTCGGCTTTGTTTCATGGCTTGTGACCATCCATCTTCCCCTTGATCACATTCCAGAGGTTTTCAATGGGGCTCAGGTCTGTAGATTGGGCTGGCCATGACAGGGTCTTGATGACCTTGTACTTGGCTTGATTCATGCGTCCTTCACAAAGACAAATCTGCCCGATTCCAGCCTTGCTGAAGCACCCCCAAATGAGTCCAGTTTTCAGCTTTGCCCAACACCTGGTCGTCTAATGGTTAGACGGAGACCTGGAGAGGCCTACAAGCCACAGTGTCTCGCAGCCACTGTGAAATGTGGTGGAGGATCGGTGATGATCTGGGGGTGCTTCAGCAAGGCTGGAATCGGGCAGATTTGTCTTTGTGAAGGACGCATGAATCAAGCCAAGTACAAGGTCATCAAGACCCTGTCATGGCCAGCCCAATCTACAGACCTGAGCCCCATTGAAAACCTCTGGAATGTGATCAAGGGGAAGATGGATGGTCACAAGCCATGAAACAAAGCCGAGCTGCTTGAATTTTTGCTCAAGGAGTGGCATAAAGTCACCCAACATCAATGTGAAAGACTGGTGGAGAGCATGCCAAGACGCATGAAAGCTGTGCTTGGAAATCAGGGTTATTCCACCAAATATTGACTTCTGAACTCTTCCTAAGTTAAAATATTAGTATTGTGTTGTTTAAAAATGAATATGAACTTATTTTCTTTGCATTATTCGAGGTCTGACAACACTGCATCTTTTTTGTTATTTTGACCAGTTGTCATTTTCTGCAAATAAATGCTGTAAATGACAATATTTTTATTTGGAATTTGGCAGAAATGTTGTCAGTAGTTTATAAAATAAAACAAAAATGTTCATTTTACCCAAACACATACCTATAAATAGTAAAACCAGAGAAACTGATAAGTTTGCAGTGGTCTTTTAATTATTTCCAGAGCTGTATATACTGGTATATTTCCCTGTATATAGTATAATATGCATATATTTTAATTATATAAAAACAAACATCAGCATCGCTGTTATTTAAATGGCATACCCATTATACAATGGTTAATACATGCATACATACAGTACATGTATTAAAAAAAGAGTACAAAATCTGCGACCATCGAAAAGCTATCAGAAAACAAATGGGTTACAGCCGTATTTTTTTTATTTCTATGTATTCCTATACCGTCCGCGTGGTGGTGGGAATTTCCCATGATGACTACAGCCTGTGCACATTGTGAATTCACACAGTTTGCAAACTAGCTCGACTGGAGACGAATCAATTCACATCTGCTGAAGTGTTTCATCGTTTATTACTGATAAGAAGTAAGGATTTACTTTACATACATCCAGAGTTACGGTTTATATGCTGGTAATTTACAGAGTAAATGTTTGTTCTATAACTTTTGAATTTTCAAAAGTTTACGTTTTGTTTGTAAAGAAAGAAAGTAGGCAGCGACGTCGATGTGTCGTACAATTGAATTGGTCGACAACTTCTACGGAGTCATTTTTAAGCATATTGGTTGAAAATGTGTTTAAAGTTTACTTTATAAAACTTTTGGAAGAAGTATAGCAACGAAGTTTGCTGATGTGGCATTCTCTCGGTCAGTGCCAGTGTTAGTGTAATTCAAAGCAGATGTGGCGAACAAAAAAAATACGCCGTTTTCTGTTTTACGTGCTTCTCTTGTCTGTGCTAATACAACGTATTCGACTGGCAGTGTTTGATCTTATTCGTGCTGTTTTCTTTTAAAAAGCATAACCGCGAAGAAAGAAAGCACCGGCTGAATTCTAAACTAGTTTAGCAAAACCCTGTACTATTTGTTTACAAAGGTGAGTGTGGTGAGGACGGTCCCGCTGTGGTCTATATGGCAAGTCAGTTGTCAGGTCTATTTAGTCAAGTCTTAGTAGTACTGTACTTGTATGTTCAGTAGACCTGTTATCTGCACTTGTATGTACATTGTGATTTACCTTTCCCTGTGTGTATTTTTTTTTATATGTAATATTTACATGTACTGGTTACTGTACTGAATTCGTTTTCACCCAGAAGACGTGTACGGACTGTAAAATACCATAATAGCAGACACTCCCTTTTTTTGTTTGTTTGTTTGTTTGTTTTGGCGTCTGTAGAGTACAGTAACTGCTATAATCCCTAACGCTGCCCAGAGCTGGTGGTTTGCTGATCTTGCTGGATCAGGAGACATGTTGTTGGTTCAGGATCTGGTTAAACTGGTCTGGTAAAAATGCATTTTATTGTAATGTTCGAAAGTCAACAGTTTGTCGACTCTCCTAATGTATTTAATTAAGCCCACCAGCAACTGCTAAACGTTGTACTATACTGTACATGAGTAAATATGAAATATAATTGGTTTAAGTCTGTGTTGGGATTTTACATACCAGTGTATCTTCCAGTTACCCAGGCTTGGTGGTCTGTACTGTACAAGTCTTTGGCTCACCAGGAGCTGGGCTTTTCGGCAGATGTCTAGTGTTTCCACCCGCAGTACTATATGAAAGAAAGAGAGAGAGTTTTTGTTGCATCAGTAAAGGGTAAAAGTACTTGCTCTACAGTAATTGCAAAATCGGACTGGAATCTAACGCTAGTTAAATCCACCCACAGTTTCTCTATTTTAACCCACACACATCGATGCGATGCAACTGTGGTGTTACAAAATGCAAATGATTATGCAAAAACAGATGAACCAATATAAGAAAGATCCAGTTTTATCAGTCTACAGACAAAAACGATTGAATAAAAAGTCAAATTTCAGTGCAGCCAGTTGATTACAGTACAGTGCCATACTAGGGAAAACAATAGATTAACACTTTCACTAGGTGTAGTTGGCTGTGGGTGGGTGTGTGTGTGCGCTGTACACTATGTGTGGTTTCAAATTCCAGTTGCAGAATGATAATGCCAATATAGAAAATGTTTATCTTTTTATTAAAGCATTAGGCTTTTCTCTCTCTCTCATATATATATATATATATATATTATAGCCGCAAGTCTTTTTTTAATTCAAGTAAACCAGTTTACAATAGTTGCGGATAGTAAACCCTGAAGTATTATTAAACAAAACTGGACTCAGATTTCCATTGTAGATATTGATTCTGAGCAGATTCTGCTATATAGGCCTACTATATGGTCCCCTCAATCCAATGAACATGGGAACTTGCTGTACAGGAGAACTGAATCTCCAGTCAAGAGCAGGGAAGTATGGAAATAGTTAGCACTATAAATCATGAGATTTGGTATCCTGATAAATACGCGTATGAAAACAATGGTGCTTCTTGAAAATGTAAAAGTTACTTCATGTCACCCCAAATGGGTTGAAAAGTAGGCTTTAAAATAAAATAAGTTTGCATTGGTGATCGCCCAGTGCTCAAAATAGGAATACTGTAATCTGTTTCTAGTATTCAATACTAAACACAAATATACTGGCAATTCTCTTTAATAAATAGTATGAAACACTTTTTTTTTTTTTTTAAATGATGTTGGCAAGCAAAGCCTTACTTGCATTGGATTTTGTTTGTTTTTTAACTGTAGCCATAACAATGCAGGGTAATATATTGGCTTTTGTTCCAAATTTGTTGCGGATCTGCACTCTGAATGTTCTGAACTAAACAATTCCAGAGTTTCAGATTTCAAGCTTGTGGTGGGAGGATGTGGATAGCTTTTCCCACACCATTCAATATTCCCATTGCTTTCCTAATTAGGTATAATCCTATACAGTTTAGTTCTGGCTCAATTTAGATTGTACAGATGTATCACAGATTTACAATGGGAGAAACTGTCTGTAGATTTGTCCCTGTGATAGTTTTAAATTACAAAGCAAACAATGTTGCTTAAATGTATGGATTGTTAGTAATATTATGGGTAGATTGGGTTACAACAAACTAATCCTATTTTTTATGATGACCTCATAGGATAAATGTATTCAAGGTTGCTCTGCACAGTCATGAAAATATATGGAAAAGTTGACGGACCTCTGTTGCAAAAAAAAAGTTGATCCAAGGCTTCTGTGGAGTGTTATTTTATTTATTTATTTATTTGAGGTACCTTGTATTCACCTTTTAAGATTTTTTTTTTTTTTTTGCAGTACAGCTGGATCTACAGGTACTGTGGTTTGAGTTTTGGTACCTGTAAAAGCATTTGATGACACTGAAGTCTCACAGGCACAGATTAGGGTTACTCTACCCCATTGTTACGGATTAATAAAAAATAGGATCAGCTTGAGGCTGAGCTCTACTGAAAGCAATATTATCATTGGAGGGTTTTCTGTTTTGTTGAAGCTGATGCAAATGTTGGGCGTGTGATGCAAATCACACTTTCTTTCACAGAGCTGATTGTTAGTGTGTTGGGGACTTTTTCATTGGTTCCTTCATGGGAACTCCAAGGTGGTTTCCATGGAAACCAGTTCTGCTTGTTGAAGATGAAGGGACACCCTTTTGCCTAAGGATTAAAAAAAAAAAAAAAGAAATTGATCAAATTGGGTATTCTGAGATTTAAACTGGAGAATGACTGTGTGTTGCAGTTTGCACAGCTAGATTGGAAAAGGAAGAATAACCAAATGACCCCAAGTTTGTGTTTTTTATTTATGTTTTTGTTTTTAGTGCTGAGGAAATAACCGCCCCACCTCCCTTAATCGCCTCGGTTTGGTTGTTGTTCAGGTTTGCATCATACTTGATTTCCACTTGCAGTAAATGATTATGACGTCGGGTATGGTGGGGTGTGTGCTGTTGCTGTGTTAGAAATCAACAATTTTAAAATAAAAGCTGGGTGCGGCTACGAAGCTCATTCAGCACAGAAAATGGAGCTTTATCATCACTGTGGGTAGGAAGTAATGTATGATTTTTTGGCTTTTTTTAGGCAGGTTTTTATTTTATATTGAGCGTGGGGGTGGCTGTTGTGTGCCAGATTGAAATAAAAGTAAAATAAAATAATAATACTAATTTGGCATTCCAAATTGGGAAGAAAATAAGAAAAAATAATTACCGATTCCAAATAAATAAAAAAAATAAGTAATGCTCCAACAGTAACAAAGTAGCCTGTCTTCAAATGAGGACAATGGCACCTAATGGGTTAACAAAGCATTCCTTAAAACAGGAATGTGTGTGTGTGGCTTTTTTATGTATATACTTCCAAGAGAATAAGATTTGAGAATTCTGAATGTATGGAACTTGGTGTAGCATTGTTGGATAATGTGTAGATTAACTGAAATTCCAAAATGACTGCTTCTCCACTAAATGCTGGGGGAAGAAAGTCCATTTTAGGTAAGGCTGTGCCAGGCCAATCTCCACTGTCTCCACTCCAACAAATACAGCCTGCTACTGTATAACTTAAAGTACATAATTTAACCCAGCTCTCTCTGGTGGTCTTTAGAAAGGATTCAGCATCATTTTTTTTTTTTTTTTAACTGCTGGAAAAGCAGGTGGAGACAATAATTTAAAAAATACTTTGTACTGTACGCTTTTTTTGGAATGAGCAAATCCAAGACATTGGCACTTAACATTTAACAGCAGGTGGGCCTTTCCAAGAAACTCCACACGAGTCATTTATATTTGACTAATGAGGAGCCGATTTTTGTGGCGACAGGTCTATCCTAATGCATAGGCACTGATTCCAATGCAAGAAACGTACTGCAGAAATGTAACAAACGTTAATGGAAATGGTCCAGATGTGAGTTTAGAATTGAGAAATTAAAATAAGTCTGTATTGAAGCAATGTATTTCTGAATGATTGCTGACATCCTGGAAAGGTGCAGTTTAATACAAAATTAAATTGCGTTTTCTGACAAATGCAATGACACACTGTACAGAACAGCCACCCAAGTTACAGTAAGCAGATCAAAATAGTAGTCTCCAGCATATTTAAAGAAAGAGCTGTTGGTACACCTTTCCGAATGAATCTTTGATGAGGCCTTGCTCACATAGACTACGTCTGGAGGCTGGGAATATAGTCAGGGTATTTGTGAACAAATGCTGTGGAATTTGAAGCACTCACAAAGCAGTCTGGACGTCCAGTTTTATCAACCGTTTGAATGATGGTACCATTATAGTAACGTCACTGACCCTAGAAATGTTTACACACTGCTTTACTGGCAGTAATAACTGCAAGGTGTGTTTATAAACATCTTAATCCCCTGCAAACTCCAAGTAGCCAATTGTTAAATATTGTTAAAGTAGGTCACCGTGACTAACTTCCACAGAATGTCAAAACCAGACCAGCCTTTCCCTACTGTAAAAAAGCTAGAACAGTATGTCATATAGGCAAGGGATCTTACAACTTAAGAAATAGTACACAGTAAATGAGGACATTCCCATTTAAACTTTGTCTTCATCTGACATGATCCACACAGGGGACGATGGGGTCAATTACTTTATCAAGGTAAGACTTGGGGAGGGAAGTACAGTATTACATCATTCTGATTCAACATTCAGCATTTACCACAGCTGCAGGTATCCACAAGCCTTCAAACTCTGCTGCCCTGACTTTATAAAATTTATTTTTTAATAAATTGTCTGTGCTCAGTCACATGGGATTTGTGGGTTTGACTTGAGCAGTACATCTGAAAGTGTTTGGTCAGGAGATTGTTGTGTAATTTTAAATATTTTATCTTAAAGATGTGTGTCAAGACTTGCTAGAACCTTTATCAAATACTGTAAGAACTGATTTATTTTCCTAAATGTTCTAATTTAACCGGTTTGTCATCACTGTACTTGTTTTGTGTTCGTGCCCTGTTTGTTAGTATCTATTCGTTTTGATTGTCTATTTTATTTTGCCCTTAAGTGCCGTGTGCTGTTTTTGTTTAAACCTTCTATTTTGTTCATTTATTAAACTATGCAACAGCACAATTCACATTGCACCTTGCAGTACTGTGTTTTTCTTCCTGGTCTGATGTCACCACTGCAGCCTGCTTGTCACACCATGTCAAAACCAGGGGTACCCAGGACAGGCAAATCCAGGCTTTATTGAAAAGAAGATTGTCCTAGTGAAAAGGTTATTCAAATCTCTGGAATTTTGTAATCCATAGTAAATAATGGAATAGGCCTCCAGTGTACTGTTTGTATTGGGACTCTTACAGTGCAGAACTATACTGTAACTTATTGTGACAATTCCACAAGAGCCTTCAGATGGTTACCACACATTCCCTCTTAAGGTATGTACTGTAGCTGGCAATTTTTAAAGCTGGAACCTAGTCCTGCAGAAAGTAAATTTCCAACATCCTGCATTAATGTTTTGTTTTCAACCCAATGTCTGATGGTGATTATATGTTGCATTCTGTCTCTTGGTGGCTTTTTGCTTCTCAATGCACACTTCTAAAATATATTTGTAGAATACAGAAGTGAGTATAGATTCATAGTGTGGGTTTGGCACTATAGACAGGTGGGAGGGTTGAATGAATGCATGCCTTCCTCATTTTGTTATTGCTAACAATAGTCTGTGCTGCTGAAATGCACCCTTACCCAGACTCTAAAGGCTGAGGAGTCTCTATGTAGTGTGTCCCCATATTTTCAGATTGCCGTTTTGTCTGTGGTGACAATTTTCTGCTTGTCTCTATCAAAGTCCATTAGTGTCTTGATTTAACTTGTGTTAGGTTTCGGCAGGGATTAATATCCCTGACAATAAGTGTAATAACTCTTGTTCCAAATTTAGTGGTGGTTTTGTCTTTTGAAGGATGTGGTTGAAAGGGAGGGAGGGAGGGGGGGAGGGGGGGTCCATAGTGTTAACGTGCTGTGTACATGAATAAGATACAACTCAAGCACCCACATGGTGACTGTGCTTGAAGGTGGTAAAAATGCCCATTTTGATGACCTTTAACCAAATGTTGTGGAGGATGACAGATACATTTAAAAACTTGTTTTAACAGCCAAAGTTGTTGGCGTGAGAGGTACACTTGAATGCAATGACCCAGGTGCGCTGTAAACTTGTCGAACCTCTGCATGGTGACATCCTGTACTTTTCCACGGTCCTCTGCTATTGAAGGCTGTACGGTATGGTTTTGATGAAACTGTTCAGTGTTGTTATGAGATGCTGTTCTACAGTACAGTACATGCTGCAGCTATAGGTCATGGAAACTTTTTTTTTTTTGTGGTACCGACACCTGTAATCTGTTCTGTGTTCTCTTTTTGTGGGAGAGAGTTCCGGTGACACTGTAGCATTGAACAGGTTTATTTAGAGATTGGCTGCTTATTCTTTTAGTTGTGTTTTCTAGCTGATCAGCTGCTGCCACAGGAAAGCATTCAGCTACATACACTTGCTTTCTTTGTGTGGTTTTCCTTTAGAGTTTGAGATTAAAGAGCGTCTCATGCAAAACACAGCTGAAGTGACGCGTGCAAACTGCATTGTTGTGAGAGTCTGGCTGATTTCAATGGAGAGAAACACCGTATTTGGAACTAACATCATTGGTAGTGTATCTACTGTAACTGTTGGATACACATTAATCAAACATTTATTGTTGCAAAGTTTGGCAAAGGAAGGTTTGATTTCGGCCTAACAGTTAAAATGTTCAAAGTCATGAGACTCATCTACAGCAATAAGTCTTTTTAGAGATGCCTAATTAGCTGATGATCACTGGTAACTGTGTCAATTTACTGTACATGTAGACATCACTGCAACAATACAGTAGCAGTCTTTTAGTTAGAAAAGCCTACACTGCAGTAATTTACAGTTTTTTTATTTTATTATATTTATAAACACCACACTCAGTTATCTGATACGTGTCAAGGAACAGACACATAGTGATTGCATTGACCAGGCCTGTTACATTGTGGATTTATTTCCCTGAACTAAACCTAAGTTTGCAGACAACATCCTGTAGCAGCAGGAGCAGGACTGTTTTTCAGTGATGAACTGACTAGAAAAATTTGGAGACGGGGTGGGGGTGGGGGTGGTGATGTTCGACGACTTGTAAACCTACAGCTGGGACTGGCTTTATGGCATGTAAACAAACTAGAAAGCCAACAGCGTCTGGTCTCATTCCAGTACACAGAAGGATCTGTTACTGAAGAATGTTAAACCGTGCTGGAATCATATTTTAGTTTGTCGACTCTGAAGCTGCCTGTATCAGCTGAGAGTTACAGTAGTTGTAACAACCTTGTGTGACGGTAAAGAGTCCATCTGACTCGCACTTTCTGCAACCTTGTATGAATTTGCAGTGTAAATGCCAAAGCCCATATAGTATGATTACTAGAGTAGCGTTTTCCCTGTTAAGTTTCTTATGCTCCATCTCATGTTCTCCACAGAAATCGGGACCAACACAATGGGAAAAGGCTGCCTGACCGTGACCAAGTACTTCCTGTTCTTATTCAACCTCCTCTTCTTCGTAAGTCCCAGTTTTTTTACCTTCTATTTTTACACTGTGTTGTATTTGAGGTACTGTACAGTCAGCATCAAGTAAAACAGCTTCTCAAGCTAAAACCACTGGTTTCAAATTGCAGGTTTTGAGAATTTAAACATTTTAGGAAAGCCTATATAAGATGATACCGCATTCTTTTCAATAGGGTCCACGGCGCTGGCCACATTTTCATAATTTATATAGTTACAAGGTCAAGACTGTTCTACAGTATAAGGCATATGCCTTAAACTGTTTAATCTTGACTTGGCTTCCAGGAAGATTGCAGACTACACAGCTACTTTACATCACTTGTTGTAAGTGAAGTGGATAGTAGTGCATATTGATCTATAGACAAACTAGAGAGTAAGTTTACATTCAATAATTAGATATGTTGATGTGTGATTCCTCCACTATATCCCCACCGCCTGTGATTTTATCCCATACAGGGCATAATAACACACATTCTCCTGTAAAGAAGAATTCTCTTTTCTTAATAAGGTCATTTGATTGGGTGCTCCTGAGAGGTTATTTTCTCAGCTAATTCAAAACGAAAGGAAAAAAAAAAAATTCCAGCACAAGTTCATATCCGAGACAGGACTGAACCCACACAACTTTGATCTAAGAACAGCACTGTTCAGTTGTCCACAGTTGTGCTTTGTGTGTAGCGGGAGGAACAGTCCCTGTTTAAAACTTGTAGGTGGGTTTGAAGCTGTCCCACTGAGTCAAAGGCCTTAAGCGGGAACAGATGTGGAACTGTGTTGCATTCCTTAATTACCTCGCAGCTCCGGTCCCTTAATGAGTTTGTTTGGCTCTGTGCTCAGGTCTGACTGCCTTTCTACTCAAATGCCCTTACTGAGTACTCCAGACACTGTCTGACGCAAGCATCCAGTAAACCTGGTTTCCAAACAACTTGTATGCTGCATGATAAAGAAATTTAGATTTAGTGTAAATTGACATTGACACGTCTAGCTTAGCATCCACTTTTAAAATATGCTGTCTTCCCATGACGTATTTTAATTTGTTAAGCAAATGGAATCCCTGACATAATCTATAAATATAAAAAGCTGCACCTCCAAGCTGTGTGTAAGATCCTAACACAGTTGACCTCACTATCATGCTGGTAGGTGGATCATATTAAGAAGTTCTGTTTTTAAAGCTTGTTTTACACGAAGTAATGAAACGACAAATGAAAGCTGCATGCGTCCGATTTCCTGGGCATTTTGCACAAAGAAAAGGCCTGTTTTGTAACAGTACACTTGAGCCTTTCATTTTCTGCTCTTTAAATAGTTCAGCATCCAGGTTTTTCGATGGTTTCCAGTGAAGACGTGAACACAGATCCTTTTGGAGAAACAATTTACAACAAGAAGACAATTCAGCTGAAAATATTTCTGATGTCAGCTGGCCGCTTTACATTGGCGATGACTTAACATTTGTAACATAATTAAAGAATCCCATTCTTCTTTCTTGCATGTCCCTGTGAAAATACTGCTTCTGCTGTTATCAGTTTTATCTCTTGAATCCCTCCCTCAGATTGATCCTTTATATGTTGGGCAAAAGCACTCATCCTCCTCTATGACCTTTGCTGGTACTTGTTGCTTGTATAACTAAACCTGCATACAGTCACACACTGTAGCTTAGTTAATTTCCAGAGAAATGGCATTCTTGTTACAGCACCTTGCTGTGTTGGTGCTGAACATGAGGGACTCCTCCTGCTTGGGGTGAGTGTGAACTGGATCATCCTTCAGTTCACACAGCTGCCCCCTCCCCCAAAAATATGAAATATGTTTCCCTTCAAGCAGGGCTCGCCATGTGTGTCTTCGGGAAAACATTACGCATCCGCTCACATCACAGGATTTATGTGGAAAATAGGCCAGGAATCAAATCCAGATGTGGAAAGAGTCATTGTGATGGAACAGAAATAGCCAGGGTAACCCTTTAGGCAAGGCTTGTGGCTTGTAGTTATTCATCAGGTAGCTTTGTACAGTTGGTAGTCAGTAATTTAATGGGTCATGTGCTGGCAGCATTGCATTGAAAGAAAGTTGTTAGGGGTTGTTAATCATTTTTTAATGTCCTTTTTAAGAAAGTATATTTTGGAACCCATTATATGGCCCAGTTTGATGTAAATGTTTTTATTTTGTTTGGAGGAGGTAACTGTACAATAGTGACTGATTTCAATAAAAGGAATTCTCTTAAGGCCCTCTCAATGCTTACTAGGCCGCACCACACAACTGCATTGCCTCTCAACAGATCTATTTTGAGACCGGTCACACATTTTAAAAATACCCTAAAATTTAAATAAAATAAGAAAAACTTGTTCTCTATGTCTGACTCGCTCCCAGAAATGTACTTTTATTGATCGTTTTTACTTACAGCTCTCTCCAGAATTCTCTAAGTGTGTGACACTAAAGGTAATTGTTCTAGTAATTGTTCATGTTTAGTCTTTTGGTAACAGTCAAAGTGTGTGCTCTTCATAGACATTTTCTTTAGGAATAGATACGCATATCCAAGAAGGCTAGACATTGCAGTTTTTTTTGTTTTTTTTTCTTCCCACAGATTTTTGGAGCTCTGATTTTGGGATTTGGATTATGGATCCTTCTGGATAACCAAAGTTTCATTGCAGTTTTGCGTAAGTACTGGGGCTTGGTCAGATTTCACCTTTCATCTAATATTAATTGCACAGTATAAAAATCCTGTTGGCGCTACTGCTAAGATGTACTGTAGATGGTTATGTACTTGCCAAATAAAACCAGAATTATTTAGTTCATATGATGTGTAGCTTGCAAGATGAGAGCTTTAACCTGGTTAGGGCCATCAGTTTGTGTAATCTGTGTGCAAAAACTTATTTAAAAGGGGTTAGAAGTTGGCAAAATATTATCAGTCAGACAGCCCTCAGTAACAAGGTGTGAGTTAATTAAGGGAAGTATAATCTTGTTGAAATATGAACTTCCAGCTGAGTGCACAGCAGCTGTACTGTAGTTTCTACTACATCTGCAGAGATTTTTTTAAATATTTAATCCATACAATCATTTGCAGATTTGCATGATCTATATGCAAAGGATAAACTTAAGTGAATAGCTTGGTCCCACACTTTTTATTTGATTGTCAAGCTTCTAGATGCATTAATATTTCTGTACACAAATGCAATTCGGTCTTAAGAACTTGCAAAAGCTTTGCACATTTCTTTTTACGAGCTCGCCAGACCACAACTGCAAGTGTGTCAACCAGTTGTTCTTGGACACTGGCAACCTCCCATTGAGAAATTATTGACTGCTGCTACACGCAGTGTCTAGTTCAAAATTTGGGCTGTCAAGCGATTTAATCTTGAGCTAAAAAAAAAAAAAAAAGAATCTGTTAATCTTGGTTTTAATCTATACAATTACTGCATCCATCTCATTTAAGTTTTTGTTACTGATAGTAGTAGTGTCCGAAAAACAATTTCTTACAGTTTCCTTTAGTAATAAACTGATGCTTTTCATTGCCGTTTTTAAATAATAATATTAAATTCTCTTAATAACTTGAAATGGCCTAAATAAAACAAAACCTTGACTGAGTAATGGGTATGTCCTCCATAATTGTAAATAATATTGTTTCAAATAAATGTAGTGCAGTCGGTAGCTACCTACTTTGCAGCAGCACTGGTTATAGTATCGTACTTGCCTTAATTCATGGGTTTGCAGCAATCTTGAATTTCTAAAAGAGTACTCTGTCGAAACTGACTGGCTTCCTTTGTTGTATTGTTGTCTGTAGCAGAACTACTACTATAAAGTGTATTTTGAGAAGTGAAAGCATGTTTAGCACACAGGTGGTACAGCAGACTAGATGCACGTCTATGATTCTGGAACTCCTTTTGACAGTAGATACCTGCCTCGCATTAACATCATCATATTCTTGCATAATGTTTTGCTATAGGAATGTTTTTTTGTTTTACAGACTATTTTCACTCTGACTCAGGTGAACCAATTTCCCCTGACGCAGCATATTCACAGGTAATGTGTTACAGGTAATGAGGCCCTGCCAGCACATTACCTGTGTTTATACACTATGCTACCCTTGGGGTACTATGTGGGGTCATGGGGAAATACTATATCTCCTTCAAACAACTAGTGTTGTGACAGGAAAATGACCTTCCCTGAGCCAATTTGAATAGCAATGGCATGAAAGCAAAAAAAGACCAGCGGAAAAGCAATAAGGGGCTTGGAAGGGAGAATATTGTCATACTGTGAGATTAGATTTTTACATTACACAGTATAGAACTCTGGCTGTGTTTTTGAGATTTTAAAAACCAGACTATGCCCTTTCAAGAGTAATTAAGTGACAACTTCACTGGTTAAGTTGATATGTTGCATTTTTTCCCTCATGCCTTCTCAGTTATATCCATGGTAGACAAATACTCTTGTCAGTTGGTAGCAAATTACAATTGTAATTATGCAGTTCATAATTAATTGTAATCGTAGCTGAACCTTGGCATACCTGTGTAATTGTAATTATATCATGTCATGATATGATTGATTACAGTTAAATTTGCATTTATTTGCCATTCAATTATTGTATTTCAAGCCAATTGTGGTGACCTCATTTGTTTGAAGAAAATAAGTTATATAGTCTGCGCCTATTTGTACCTGTGATTATTGCTTGGTTATTTAGAATAAACATGTTAATGTGTGTAGTTGTCTGTTACTTTTTAGTGTTAAACAATTGTGCTGTAATTATAATTGATCTCATGTCTGCTTGGGATAGCTCTGCTATAAATAGGTTTAATGGGCATTAAGTTTAAAAAATAAGTGGTTTGGAAGGAAAGACTCTAAAAGCTTGAGGAGTCAGGCCCTGGTTCAAGCCATGTGTGTGATCAGGCTACAAATGTAGTAGTACATGGGAAAACACATAAAATGCTTACTTTGTTGACAGTGTTCATTAGATTAGATTAGGCTTATTAACATTTTGTCAGGACAGCTCTTGTAGTCTTATAAACCAACGTTTTTATTAGAGAATTAACAGCTGACATACTGTAAGCATGTATCACAGAATTGTAAGTAGAAGTCTTTTCACACTGGCACTCCTACCCGGGTCCTGGCTAACTGGGTCACAGTCCCGCCTAGTGTGAAACCACGTATCTGGGTCGGACCTGGGTTAAACCAGGTCCCAGTGACCCACTTTCAGGATGTGGGTTGACACGCTTAGACCCGGGTGGATCAAGACAAAATGCTTGACGGCCGCTCGTGAGCCGATGCAATAACAAACAGCCACGCCTGCGGGTGAAAGTTTCGTTTCCGCAAGGAACGTTTGTTTATTCTGTTTAGCCATATTTTTGCTGCTTGAGACACACGAGACAGATCGCAGCAGGGATGAAGAAACATCTAATCAACATTTGGGCCGACGGTTCAATCCAGAGAAGCTTGGATGAAAGCATCAATAACAAGCTGCTTCCGAGGCATTGATACACGCATTATGCACTTGCGTCTGTCACCCAGGTTAACCCTGCTTTATCAAAAGCAATGTGAAATCATGTACCCGACCCGCATGACACCAGGTCCTGTCCGGGAAGGTTTTGACCCGGATAGATCATGAAAGTGTGAAAGGGCCTTCGATTGATTTTAGGTGCGTGACCTTGTCTTTCGAGGCTTCGGGTGCTTCATTGAAGCTTTAAACCGTTTTAAGGTCACATGGCTTGAATACTATTAGTACGGTAGCTACCACTGATTGATTGATAGCATTTAGGTGGAACATATCTATAGTTAATATCTACTTGATTTTTGCAGATTTGGAGGCTATTTATAGTTTCCTGCCTGAAACTTCACACAGCTTTAAATTGCATGGTAGAGTAGAACTCTTATGGACAAGGCATTTTAAAAAAAAAAAATATATATATATATTTTTTAAAAATGCATTTTCAATCTGCCACAAAATGAATAAATGCATGACTAGTCTGTGGATACAGCAATGCTAATCATTGTTTCCATTATTTTTTTCAATTTGTTTACAGTTTAGCAAAGCACTGTGCAGACAAAGTTTCTAATAAATTCTACCCAGCTGTCTAGCAGTTGGTGCAGCGTGCACTTAATTAAAATCTCTTGGATTAAGTAACGTAATGCTTGATTAATTTCTTTTTTAATTTTTTTTTTAAGAATAGTAATGTAATGCACTAATCAGGGTAGCAAATGAAAAATGTTAACAGATGCCAGCATGTCAGAGTTCATAAATTCTCATTGGAAGGTGCTGCCCGTGCTTTATTGCTTTGTACCAGGCTCCTGAACTAGTTTCAGAACTGAACCAAAGCTTGTTATACGTGAACTGAGAAAGTGCCAGTGATGGAAACTATGCCTGGTGTGCTGAAATTAATTTTCCAGCTGGAAATTGTTTTACAGTAGGCCCAGATGGGATCATACATTTCGGTGAATGTCTTAACTATCATGAACCCTAGTTTACCCCAGTATTGCTCATTGCACATACCGGATACAGTCACCGTATTGTGTGCTGTGATCGAGGTACAGCAGGGGCACAAATAGCCATAGTAACCCCAAATGAGATCATCTTCAACATCCAAAGACTGGGGTAGGGCTTGCTTAACAGCAGGTCTTGTTAAGAAACTTTAACAGTTGATGGATTTTCTTTGTCATGTAAAATCTGCTTTCCCTTTCCTGTTTTAGGATGTTTGCTTCGGTTCAGAGGGCCTGTAACGGGGCGAGCAGCCCTGCACAGTGTTTATTTTAGAACGGGATCTTCCCCTCCTCCCCTGTGCTATTTTGTATTTATTTATTATTTTGTATGATGGCGCAGCCGTGCATTTTTGTGTTATTGTTTTAAAAATGTATTTGTTTATAAATGACGGCGAACCGCCGTGTGTTTTGTTTTGCAGTGTGGATGGGGTTTTAATAAGCATCCATATTAAAACCTGTGCAGAAGGTGGCCATCTCCCGAATTAAGTGATTAATTTATTACTAATTGGGAGATGGTCACCTGTGTAAATACCTGCAGCTCTCTCCATGTTAGAAGAGGGTGTTCAGAAGTAGAGAACGGGAGAGCGAGAGAGAGTTAAAAAGAATAAGGATCTGTGAAGGCTACTGCTTAGTCGGACCTCAGCATTTATTTGTGTTCGTGATTTATTCTGTTTAATTGTTTTATTTCTGCTCTGTGAGCAAGTGTTTTTTGTTCAAATATTTTATTTATTTTTTTGTTAATTAATAAAATGGTGCATGCGCCACTGCACCGTACCTCTGTGTTGGTTGTGCATCCTTCTGGTCTGGGTTCCTGCAACGCCATCTCTGTGACAGGGCCATATTCATATTTATTTACAACCATGCTAAATGTACATTTTTTAAATTTTTTGTGAAGTGACAATCAAACTGTTACAGAACTAGCTAGAAAAAAAAAACTGAGGTGCATGTAGGAGCTCTAAAATGTACCTCCTGAGGTATTTATTTGAAGTTTTTTTAAATCAGCATTTGTTTTTGCTTTAGAAAAAAAGAGGGCTTGACCTGTGATGTAGATGTTTTATGAAGAAGCCACTGAGTGTTTTATTTTATCTAGCTGGTTTCTCCTAGTGAAATGTTGTTTTCAAAAATTAAATAAACACAATTAAAGTGACTGAGCACTTAACTGTTTTTGCATTTTACAGGGACACTGTCACTATTGGATCCTTGTGTTCTTCTACAGCAAAGTTCTCTCCAGGCCTTTTCATCTGGGCAGGCTGCACAGCTATGTGGCTATCGCCCATGTTGCAGATGCTACTTTGCCTTTAACAATAAGGATTGATTGCACTGCTGGCAGACTACCTCACTAAAATCTTGGAACCACACGACAGCTGTGTTGCGTCTTGACACAACATTTAACCAATCAGAGTCAAAGGGGTGGGTTTTCCGTTTTAAGCACTTCAAGAGGCTGAAACGTTAAAATGAGCAAAAATAGCGATAATGAATCTGGAATTTTCCAAACCGAAATGGACGATGAGAAAGAAAATGTATAAAATGAAAAAGAGCAACCTGATAGTCAACTTTGAGCAACTTGTAGAAAGCGAATTGGAAGAACTGCAAGAGGAGCAATGCATAAAAAAAAAAAAAAAACATTGTGATAGTGGATATGATAGTGGAGAAAGGAATTTGAAATGGCATTTTTTACAGCAAGGAATTGGGTGGTGTGAAGTGCAGGCTCTGCCAGAAACAAAAAAGATAGCAAAGGACTAGGGGGTAAATGGAGCCGTGTAGCCTGTGTACGAATTAGCGTGGATTAGTCTTTATTATTATTATTATTATTATTATTATTATTATTATTATTATTAGTCTTATTATATATTTAAAGTAAGGTCATTTTTTTATTTTTTATTTTTCTGTTAAGCGCTTCCGGCTATAATGCCCTGCCACCCAGCTATACAGAATTTCTTGGGGGAACCTTGCTGCAGTATACCAGCCTTCTGTCCCCACTTGTTTCTTTCTTAACTTGCTGTCTGTTTCTTAACAGGAAATTGTAATTTTGTGTTCACATTCCTGAAACAGACAATTAGATTTTTTTTCAGTGCTTCATATGAGTACAAAATGTGACTAATGGAATGGTGTAGTGGGTGCCATGGGTCACTGATTCTGGTGGTTTCAGTGCTGATTCAGCCATAAATATGAGATTGAATCAGTACTCTTGATGAATGACCTGTCAGTGTAATTTAGTGGAACCCATAGCTTCTGCTAGGGGTAAAATGCAAAACAGTGTAGTAATTTGCTCTTTCAGGGTGATCTTTATCCCATTATGTTTAACATGGGAACTACAGTGTTCTCTAAAAGTACAGTATGGAACTCTGACATGGATTTCTCATGCAGCTTCCATGTGATTGATTTCTGTCCTTACAGTGGTGGGGGCTGGACAAGGGAGTTGATCAGCAGTTGTGTTGTATCAGTGGGGTTTTCACTTCACATTTTATTTTTATATTTCATAAACATCATTGATGAATCTGCCAGTTAATGTCATGTATCCAGCAGCACACAACTTTACAATCTCAAATTAAAGCAAATGTAAAGCTGTACACATTCAGGGTATTTGTAGCACTGCACCCTACTATGTAATATTCAGGGCAATGGGGACACAAAACAGTACTTAAGCTTTTCCATTTCTTATCATCATCATTAATTACAGTAATAGCAATAACTTCCCCTCAAAAAAAAACAAATATGGAATAAAAAGTTAACTATGACTACAATAAATGACAATTCTGACATATAACTGTCAACTAAGGTAATTGTATTCTGTTTACCAGTTAAGTTAGTTTTAGTAAATAAGTCATTCAGATATTTCTGTGACATCGCCCTTTTGATTTTTTGCTTGACTAATTCTATGAATCTTCTAACTAAAAGTGGCTGTGTGGAGTGCGAGGAAGATATACTGTTGAGTAACCAATCCAGAGTTTGTGCTGCGAATCCACAGAAAACTGTTAATTCATCAATGAAGCCACAGTTGGAACAATTCAATAGAAAAGTGAATACCATTTTTTTACCAAATTCAGACTGAGGAACTCATGACAGCATTCCCACCGTATAAGAGACAAACATTAACAGTTAGAACTAAGTTTAACAAAAGAGCATAAACCAATTAACATCAATTGAATCTCAGTTAATCAAAAAAATATGTAAGTGGCATAAGCAACTCCGTGTTGAATTGGTAAGAAAATAAACCAGTTTTTCTGGCCCAATGGCACGCGAAACAGATTTTATTTATTTATTTTTTTTTTACAGATTGAACAGGTTGTTGTTTATCCCTTACTGATGTAATTATCCTGGGAAAAACACTGCTTAAAATAACAATGCAGAAATGGAATCCATAATGTGGTACAGAGAAACATTAAACGGAATTAAAAAGATCAACTTTGAACTATAACTGAACAGAGTTCTCTAGATGTTTCATTTTGTTTTAAAGGCTTCAGGCCTTCCCTGTTTCACTTGCAGGGAGTTCCCCTGGGATCACAACTGGTTTGTTATGAGAAATTTTACTCTGGAGAGTGGGTTGGAGGCCTCTGACATCTACAGTAGGTATCGTGTTACCGAGCCATTTTGAAAGTAGGTACTGTAGATCATTTCATTTTAGCAAGTAGTGAAGGACAGACTTGCACAGATTGTAAAATGTTTCAGTTTGATTCATTTTGGTGTTTTTGAAGAGTGCTGGACTGGCCCCACAAGTGTGCAATGACTGATACGGAAATTGAATTACAACGGTATTCTTAAGATAACAGATATTTCCAGTTTCTCTCTATGGCCTCCTGATTCCCGTTCACTACCGAGACTGCTTGCTAAAGATATTTAGATTGCTGCTGATGATAGCACTGTGTAACAATTTTTTTTTTTTTTTTTTTTTTTTTGTTCCTGGGTAGTAAGTGTTATTTCCTAATTGCTTATGCCTCAAAAGTTTAGAAAATGGCTATTATTCCCCACAAACTTTGCTTTTGTGACCAGGACAGTGATATTTCAAAATATCACTATTTCCAATGGGAAAATGGGCAAATGTGTGTCTTTTCGGTCACATAGTCAAGAAAACAACATATGAATCCAAGTTAACATGTATTTATACTAAAGTAATACAAAAATGACTACAAAAGATTTAGAAGTGAGTAGTTTTTCGAGATTTACGATTATACTGTATTTACAGTAGCAACCTTTTTAGTAGTGTCTTTTAATGAAGATGACATTCCAGATGCAACTCCACAGCTGCACCTTACAGGAGGAGTCAAAAACCAACTTGCAACAGTCTTTTTATTTTCCCCCTGTAAAAAAAATAAATAAAAACTTTCCACCAGTGCATAAAGAACAGCAGTTGGGCGCAATGTGTGTGAGCTTGCATTGATTTCTCATCATCTCTTTTTTTCTCTGCAGAAGAATCCTCGGATTCTCTGAAGGTGGGCGCCTATATCCTGATCACCGTTGGCTCCTTGGCCACGCTCATGGGATTCCTGGGCTGCATGGGAGCCGTGTATGAGATCAAATGCCTTCTGGGTTTGGTGAGCAACTCCCTCAACTGACTTTGCATTTTTAACAGTGTTAGCTTTTGAAAGCTTTCAAACAAATGTATTAAATGCAATGATGAGCTTTAAAACTGTTTCACTTATATATATATATATATATATATATATATATATATATAATATATATATATATATATATATTATATATTATATAAATATATATGTATATAAATATTTACTTATATATTTGAACATTTTTATATTTTTACAAATATACAATCGTTTTCTTGAAGGGAATGCTGTATAGCTTTCAGAAATGTTCTAAGAACATCAGGCACTCCAGAATGGAACCATTAACCTGTTCCCCCTGCAACACTGGCCCACATTTATTTCTAGGTGGTATTTAAACTGATGTATTTCATATATCCACGAAAGGCAGAGTGTTGCAGGCAGAGAGAGTAATGGTCACACTAGCTGTGTTTCGGATATAGTGTAGGCTAGACATTCTCTGAAGTGATGACTGAATTGGAAAATGATAACAACAATGAAGTGACCTAGAATCCTCACATCTGTATCATGTGCTCAAACTAATATGGAGCCATGACCTTGAACTAGTTTTGTTATTCTTATTACAGAGATGACAAAAGTGCAGTGAGAGTAAATCTCACTGTAGCACTGACTGATGTAACATGTAATGCTGCACAGTTCTTACACATGAGCAAGTTTGCTATAAATGCAAAGACTGCTTTGGTTATACTAAAGAAGGGAGTTATGAAATTGTTTGGTCTGTGCCAGTGTCTGTTTTATTCTTTCTTTCTTTCTTTTCCAATTTTCTTTGCAGTACTTCACCTGCCTGCTGTTAATACTCATTGCCCAAGTGACTGCTGTAGTCCTCATTTACTTCCAGCGTGAAACGGTAAGTGTGCCAGCCCCCTTGGTCTCGGCATTCATAACACGATGTAACACAATTGCTGATACAAAAAAATGGTACCATTTGCATACAGTACATACAGCTGTATCTTTTTTTTAAGCTTGCAAACCAGTATTCTCCTGTGGGTTCTGATATTAATTGCACTGAAATACAATGGGATTGCCATAACGCACTCAGCTATCCAGCGCTGTCACCCTGCACTTGTGTGTGTTATAAACTCTTGTCACCTCTCCAGCACAGCGCGCACATTCTTCATCTGCTTGCAGCCTAATGATAGGTGGAAAACTGGCCCCAGTTTTCAACCCAGAGTTAGTGTTGGCCATTGAAGATACGTTTTACAGAATGAAAACCTTTCTCTGGCAGGAAGATAATAAAAAAATTTAGGAGCCAAGACACATCCAACCAGGCTGTTTCAAAATCCTATATTACATAAATATATATTCTGTATCTTCATAAATCACAGCTTAGAGCCTACCTAATTAATCTTTTAGCTTTAAAATGCTTTAGAAATAACTGGAGCAAAAAACAGTTACTGCTTCCAAAAATAGTCATAAGATTATACATAGTCCTATGCATTTTTAACCCATTACTCAATTATTTGTACAGGATGCACTCCAACTTTTAAATAACAACTTTTATTGCCTGTTTCTCCCAGTTTATTTCTTTCAATTCCTAAACCTGTAAGAGAAAGCAGAAAATATTCATACCTGCACACTTTTATTGCACTGTAAAATATTATGCCAACCAACTTGAAACCACTGCTGTACAATATCAGGAAAAAACTAATTTGCAATAAACTCAGAATATAAGGTTCAGCAATGGATGTCCAAGAGAACATATACCCACAGACTCTGCAGAAGCTCAAGTCTGTATGGGCAGTTCTGGTTAAAGTTCCAGTGTGTAAAATGAAATGGAAGAAATGTATAACTTGCGCTGTGATGGCTGAGCTGCTGGCTTGGTATTCTTAAATTGTTCCGTTTTCACTGGCAGCGCGCATCCCTAAAATTGTAAAGGGAAACATCTGTAAAGGGACAGGCTTGAAAGCATGATGGATTTCTACAGGCCTTCCAAAATGAGATGCAATCCATATGTTGGCAGTTTAGTTATTGTATTTATTTATTTTTTTAAAGGCAGATTAAAATTAACATTTGATAAAAACTTGCTTTCTGAGTTTTGAGAAAACATGCAGAGAGGGATTTGTAAACAGTTATGTACTTTCCGGTTTTTAAAATAGTTTCATGTGTGCACATTTACCGTAGTATTTTATATCTCAAAAGAACCACATTTTTCTATCACCTTTGTAATCTCTCCATTTCCTGTGCAGTTCAGTGTTGCTATTGCTATTAATATGCCTCAGAGACATGTCATATGCTTCTTTCACAAAGCAGACCACAGAGTAGGTTGATGTGAAGGAAAATAAAAACTGGTCTGACACAATGCTGTGCCTGTCCATTAAGCAGAGAATTGGTCCTGAAATGTGTGCTGGTTTTGAGATGGTCAGTAATCTCCCCTTGGGTCTATCAAACCCAATTCACTTGTCATCTGATCCTGATTTGAACCCAGGCCTCTGGAGGTGAAAGGTTTGTGAGGCTAGTCAATTGGGCAACTGTACTACTAGCATCTGTTTCTTTCTTTATTTTTGTCATTACATTTTTTATTAACAACTTCAGGCCGTAGGGCTACAAATATGCTCATGCCACAAAAGTACTTGGAGGTGAATTTTTTATTTTTAAATAAGTAAATGTGAACCTTCACAGAGCTGTAAAAGAATCCGCCCAGTGTTTTCTTGTGATGTTTTTAAACTTCAGAGACTCTTTCTGTTAACAGCTGAATAAGGAGATGTCCTCTATCATCACAGATGTGATTGTGAAATATGAAGGCAACAGCACCACTGACATTGCCTGGGACTACATCCAGAAGAATGTAAGTCATCATCTAGCTCAGATATACAGCAGTTAGACCGCAGCCCATTTCCAGCCAGCCAGTGGCTGGGTCCAGTCTTCACATCCCCATGGTACCACAGATGTGCTTTGCTGTCAAACCCTACCCCTTTCCTTGCTTTTTGCACCTAATTAAGGTTAAACCTTATGTGGGTTGTGTTTAAACTAAAACCTAAGGACTTTCCAGAGTTCTGTATATAAAACCACGCTGTAGCTGCTGAAACTGAATAATCTCTGTGACAACTGTTTGTATGCATCATCTAACTGCAATACGAAAAAATGCTCTTATTCTCCAATTGGGTTAGGTACATTTTAAAGACAATTGGTTAATATCGCCTTTTGGCATCTGTACATTTTTAAAAAGTAAGCTATGGGGTCTGTACCATTGCTATTGCATAGAACACTGTAAACATTTACTTTTGTAACAGAAAAAGGTTCTGAACTGTACTGAACCCATTTGCTCTTGGACAGTGCCTGAGTGGGATGGTAATCAGATCTCAATATCTCCTGTCAGGTTGGCTGCTGTGGCTGGTTGGGCCCTGTAAACTGGGCAGTGAACCCTGTGATTAAGAACAGCTCCATGATGCTCTACCCTTGCTCCTGTGGAAACGGCACAGCGGACAGTGGCTTCTGCAGAAGCGACACCAAAGACTGGCCCGTCCACAGCGAGGTACCGTGCCACCATGTGTACTGGACAGGGATTTCCATGTGTCATGCAAACAGACCTGGTGTTTTACAGCATGTGGAACCGTCTGTAATCTGCTGATTCCAACTGTGTGTGGTCATGCAGACCATGCATACACTATTAAATATCCACTGAGCAATAAGTGGAACTGTTGGAGAAATGTAAAAAAAAAAAAAAAAAAAAACTTAAGCAGTAGCAAATGTTTAAGGTATGTTGTGGTGACCTCAAGTATCAACAGTATACAGTACGATAGTAAAAGAAACTTGAAGCATTTTAACATTTGTTTCTTTTAGTATTGCTAGTAATTTTCAAAGCACCACAGGGATTATTTTTTTTTCAACCACATTATAACTGATTCTGCCAGAGTAGGTCTCTTCAGGACATTCTCCTGAAAAAGCTGCTACGTGGCATGGAAAATTTCGATGATAGGGAATGTTTTTGTAGTCAGTTAACTAAGGTTAAAAACTTCTTTGAGGAACCTGGGGTTGCTGCAAACAGACTCCTAAACTTTGAGATTTGTTAGAATTTCACGCACTATTTGCAAGGTTTACAAATAATCAATAATACTAATTTCCAAAGTTAACTTTCAGGACTGCCTTCTCTAAATCTTGCATGCTATGGTTAGATTTGATTCGATACATTGAAGCAATTGAGTAGCACAGCTGGGACAGAAGTGGGACACATTTGCGGTTCACTGTGGTTGTTGTTAATCGGCAGGTTTGTGTGTCTATATATATATATATATATATTTAGTTACGACATCGATACGGCATTTACGACACGACGAGATCCGAGCCGTGTGTCGTGCGCATGCTCGGTGTCCGAAACGCAGTACCTGCCGTGATCGCTCTGACTTACTCTAGCGTTTTTTTTTTTTTGTTTTATGCATGTAACTTTTTTTTTGTTTAAATTTATTTGCTGTTAATGTCTGGTAAGAGCAATTGACTCAAAACGAAACCTAAGCTGTGAACTCTGTGACATGATGAGGGTTTAACTTTAGGCGATGGTATTTCCTGCTAGGAGCACCACATACGCACACTGAATAAGTCATCTGGAAAGCCCCGAGTCTGTACTTTTAAACAAGCCAGGTAGGTGTCTGAGTAATATGCGTGTAATCACTGGGCTGAGTGTAAAGATTTAAATAAATATTAGCATGAGTACAATATAATGGGTAATTTTTGTAAAACTATATTATCTGGCTGAAGTCAGGAAACTAATCCCAATTTATAACATTGTTCCTATGGGAGAATGTGCTTCGACTTACGACGCTTCGACTTACAACGCGACTTTCAGGAACCAATTGTGTCGTAAGTGCAAGGACTGCCTTTATTAATATATATATATATATATATATATATATATATATATATATATATATATATATATATTATGTGTATATATATATATAAATATATATATATTATGTGTGTGTGGTATATATATATATATATATATGTATATAATATAAAATTATAGAAATATTGTTTTCTCTTTTTATCAGGGCTGTATGGCAAATCTACAGAAATGGCTTAATGACAATGTTGGAGTTATTCTTGGAATCTGTATTGGAGTGGCAGTCATTGAGGTAATGGGTTGTGTTTTTTTTTTTTTTTTTTTTTTTTTTTTTTGACCCAGGTATACATTGCTCCCTGATGCACAATGGCTGTTCTACAAGTAGTGGCCACTTTTTTTTAGGAAGCACATGGTTAACTGTCCTGCTTGTCTTCTGTGCACTGCTCTGATCCTTACAGCTTGACAAGCTTGCATTCACATTTTTCTTCCCCAAGGTAACATCAGGCAGTCCAAGGTTACTGCTAATCAGGGTCTGTGAAACCTTACATCACTGTTTATGGCTGACACCTTTCAGATTGCAAAGTGTTCTGCAGCCACTGTCTTCCCATACTGGTGTTCCTGATGTTGACCATTTTCAATCTGACGTGCCCTTTTCAAACTTTGTTGAATCTTTCCTTCTACTTGCATCTTACTAACAAGATAACAGTTGTAATGTGACATGTGCCACAGGGGTTAAATATCCCTGCATAATGATGTACCTGCTTTTATAAATGGCCATACCTCTCACTGTAACTCTGTAACCTTTACACGGTCTTTATATATTTCTTGTTTTGCAGATGATTGGAATGATCTTGTCAATTTGTCTCTGCAAAAATGTACACCAGGAAGACTACACTAAAGTCCCCAAGTATTGAGGCTATTGAAATTACCATGCAAGAGACATGGAATTCTGAACCAGGGTTGAGTTGAGGAACCATTCTGTCTTTTAGTGCTTCAGGTGCTCATTAGCCATTCACTGAGAGCAGCTCATAAATAACACATGGGTTGTGGGTCAATTTCTGTACATGGACTTTTGGGAATTGTAGTTTCAGACCTAATTTTTTTGTTATATCAAAGCCTTGAGAATTTGTCCGAGCCAATAAGGCCTTCACGGATGCACCTGTGTAAATGCTTTTTTTTGTTAAACGTAAAATAGACTTTGTTTGTTTAAGCACTTCTTTTAGATTTATTTTCCCAGAGCACTTTTAAACTGTTGATCAGTAATGTAAAGACCTGTCAAGGCTCAGAGCAATAGCGTGTCATGTCTGGTTATTTTTAGCTATGTTTGATGAAGACCAAGAGAAAGCAAGCATCACCCATTTAAGAACACTGTTTTTACAAGCTGCTTGTTACATACTGCTGTCGTAACTACTCTCTGCAAAAAAAACATAATTGCTGTTGTGATTACATAGTTAATCCACATATACTGTATCATTAATCACATAAGGAAGGCAACAAGGTTGTTTCACTGCCCCTCCACTCATACTGTTAGAGGGGCTTTTGTCTGGACAGTCGTTGGCAGAAACATGATGTTGACTGAAAAGTTTTGCCATGACAATGTAAATGCAATAAGCAGTTCTATGAGCTGTATCACATACACAAGGGTCATTGAACAGGAATTTTTCAAGATCTCTGTCTGTAACAATATAAAGCTCTAACCCTTCAAATTGCAAAGTTTACTAAAAGCTCCTCTGCAAAAAGAGTCCTCCTGAAATGTTTTTTTATTATTATTATTATTATTATTATTTTTATTTTTTTTTTTTTGCAATGGCCCAGCAGTTCTCAGCAGTACCATGTCTCGGAGGCATATTAATATACCATTGCAATGCTATTCCAGTCCATGCAATACTGTAGTTCTTCCGTTGAGCGTTAGTGTCATTTTCATTGTTCCTCTCGGTTTTTGCGAATACTTGCCATCAAAAATCCACTGACCTGACTCGTCTTTAAATGGTTTGCATGTTCTTTTTTTGTTTTTAATAGATTACTATAGTTAAGGATAGCTAAATCAAGTATCAGCAGTTAGTCATTAAGCCTTTTTTTCTGTGTTAACATTTTTGAGGGGAACATGCTTGTCAGATTTTTTCTGTTCTCCCTTATTGATTTCCTTAGTATTACATATGCTCTACAGATTTATAACCGCCCTAAGAGTGATTTCAATAACTGGTAAAGAGACATTGGCTTTAGTTCTGGTCTTTGTATGTATGTGATGGTTTTGCCATCAGAGTGAGTGTAACCCAAGCCATTGAGGTTCATGTTACTTTGAACCACAATAACATGTCATTGGAGCTTGTGCCTTTTTAAAGGACTAAAACCTATCGAAAAAAATGTATACCTGCTGCCTTGAATGCAGTGATATTTTCAAAACCTTGTCCAGAAAAGTGGTTTATATCCCTATAATGGGAAAAATGTATTTCACTTTTTAATTTAATTTGGTACAGTAGAAGGGGGTGCATATAGTAGCTCCTGCGTTAACATTGTTATATATTTACAGGTTTGTAAACTTCATTTATTTTAAAGAAATGGTGGTAATGCTTTTTTTTTTTTTTTTTTTTTTTTTTATAAAACTGCTCCTCTGAGAAACTATGGCACGATGGTGGAAATGTAAGCAATTAAGAACTGGAATAACAGTATATTCTCCAAAGGATGAATGTTTCAAATCAGGCAGCCGTGTTCCCAACAAAAACATAGCTATGGCACATCTATTTTGAGAGCTGGTTGACTTTGGGAGAACGTTGGTCTCAGTCCTAAGCTGACAAGGGACTGATGTCAAATCCGGTCCCCTAAGGGTCTAAATGACTGTGCATTAACCGTTGTTCCAGTTTCAGGAATGTTTTCTATAGTACAGACTGCAAATAGACAGCAAGGTCAATATTGTGTATAAAGTTTGATAGAGGCATGTTATTCTTTAGTACTTTAAAATAGTACATTCTTTTTATTTAAAAAAAATAAAATTGATTTCATGTACAATTGGGTGTATTCACACAGTTGTTTCCTATATACAATATTAGATACTAGATTTTAGTATAAGGAGCATTATTACAAGGTATATTTTTGTTTGGTTAATGTAAAGATTACTATCAAAGTAATAATAAAAAAATCACCTCCTAATTGTGTAGGTATCATTTTTTGGTTGGTATTTTGGTATTTGTGTGTGGTGTAATCAAGCAGACTGCAGCTTTCCAAAGACAGCATGGACCTCTCTTTGTAAATTTAGTACCAATGAAAGCTGAGGGACAATGACAAATGCTACAGTAGGCTACAATGGCAAAGGTTGTCTCAAAAGCTTTCCCTTTCAGCTCTCACAATGTATCTCATCCCATCACCCCTTCCATTGAGTCCTGGGTGCCTCAATCACAGACAGATAACTGTGGCGCATTGTTGTGATGGTTGATGCCACGATTTTCATTTCATTTCACTTGCGACCTGCACTGGATTCCAGCCAAGGCCTCCAAACCACAAGTAAAAAACAAGAAGTTAATGGATTTACCACTTCTGCAAGAAGTATGACATATTTTGTAACTAAACAACAAACACCAAAATGAAGCCTAGAGTGTGTTACTTAACTTGGTTACGTCCTCGGGTGCAGAAAACCGCAGTTATTGGTCAATAGTCAATTCCCATCAGACTGAATTCCTGAAATCAGTTAAAGAAATGACTAAACCCTGTAAATGCCTGTTTTTGCTGTGATCATCCACCAGAGGGAGCTCCTAGAGTGCATTGAAGAAAAAAAAAAGGCGATACAATTGAATAATTATATAACTGGTATTTTCTATTGTTTGAAGGTTGACAAATAGAAACAGATGCACAGAAACAATGCTAAAATCATTGGGCAATTTCATTTAAGTATTATTATTTAATACTCTATATATCCTATAGTAAAATGTGCTTAAATCTATAGTAACACTTCGGTATAATAAGATATTAACAAATGTATGTTCTTTTTCAGAAATCTGAACTAACTAATTGTGTTCAGGTCAGTTTCTCTAATAGCTTATTAGAGCTAAGCTTGTCTATGAATATATTATGTATAGGGGTGTAGGAATTGAGGTATCTGGGGGTCATTCCAGCTACACTCCGTTTGTGGTAGATTATTTATTACCCACCTGTTATGGAAACAGGCCCCGTAACAGGTGTCATGTGTGTCCACCACATAGTGAAAACACATCTGAACTTTGCAAAAATGGCCATTTTGAGGACCTTTGACCTAAATTTTCTCTGTGGATGACCTTAGACAAATAGCAAGTAGCTTTCCTATATAGATTATATTGATGTCCTTGACATAAGCAATCCTCTAGGCTCACTTGAATTTATTGACCCAATGCTATTTCTGTAGGAGATAAACAAAATAAAATGAATGCAATATGTATATGAGCCACTTGGGGGCACTATTCAGCTATCTCCCTCAATTGAAGCCATATTTCCCACCAGCAGGAATGGCAGACAGACAAACTGAACCAGAAGCTGACAGGCAGTGAGTGAGCAGAAGATGACTGCTGAAAAGGGATGAATGAAGAAATTAGTGTTTTCCACTGATTTTCACTGTCAGAGTTTGTCCTATCCTGTCTGCCAGACAGACAACTGGTTACGGTGGATATGAACAGCAGGTGGAGGAAGAGGCTTGGGAAGCTTTTGCTTTGCTTGGCAGTGACTGAGATCTCTAGTACTAGTACAAAGTTGTTTTGGGTTGAAAATCCTGGAAACAAGCACCAACCACTGTGGAAGAAAACTATAGCTTTATATCCTGACGTAACAAAATAAACTTTTATTTCTTTGTCAGTCATTTTACTTTTTTAAGATATATTAGTTTAGGCAAATAGTAAAGCCCTTGCTAATGTCTTTAGTAATCCAAAAAACGAAACGTTGGCAATCAAAAGGTTTTGTTTTTCAGTACAACAATGATACTGGTGTGTACTGTACAAAAAGCAACATGACGGTAGACTGCAATGCATTTCTATAAACATGCTTGACTAGGTGCCTTTTCCGACAACAGGCCCACAATGTTTTTACAAGAAGTCTACTCCCAGAAACAGCTCTTCCTTGCTCTTCCAGTAACTAATGTGTGCATCTTTCATAGTCCAGTTACCTCTGAAGCAATAGTGTCCTGTTGGCATGGTAATGAGTGTGATTCCTACAGCACTTTCACTTTGAAGTTGAAAATAAATACCTTATTTGAAGACGGAGGACTAAATAGAGAGGTGGTGGGGGGCACTTACCTCATTTATAGAGGCTGGACACCCCCCTTCACACCTTCTTTCCACCTTGTCGTGCTTTCAAAACAGACGTATCCTGTCAACATAGAGAACTCAATACTGGGGGTCAACAGGGAGCGGGGCTACTCTTCCTCAACAATGAAAGGTCCTGCTTCCGCCTGCCCACCTTATCCGCTAGTAAGAGCTTCCTTCTCCTGTTTTCAAACACCGCTGACCCGAATGGAAATCCTATATCCCCACGGGGCTCCCCAGTTCAACAAGCTAGTTTGGGCAAAAGCACGAGAGGGAGCGACTCAACAACAGAACGAAAACGGGCAGCAGCTCTTTGTAAACTTCAATATCTGTGGAAAGCAAAGACGAAAACACAAAGAATCCCGTTACCCATTAACCCCATATCCAGGTCTCAGGGTGACAGCCAGTACAGGACTGTAGTTTGGAAGAAGGAACAGACTCATATTTGGACATATTAATGGTAGAAACCCATGAACCTAATAACATTAAAGTAACTTCTGCTTGAAAATGTGTATATTAAAAAGTTCAGAACAGAACGTTAGACGCAGTTTTAAATTCATAGAATAGTTTACCAGGCGAAGGAATAAGTAATGGTGTGCTAGCAAGGAACAGTCCACCAATGGGTTGAACGGCTTTTCCTTGGTCCCATATTTATTATGTTCTTACGTAACCAGAGCCTCTTCAGGTCTCAGAATGAGTATGTGTTGAGTGTATAGAGTTGCTTCAGAGCCAGGTTTGATTCCACTCGCTGCCTCTAAAACACTCTCGCCGTTGATTTAGGAATCCATTATCCCCGGTTGTTTCTAGGGTTCTTTAATCTATTTTTGACAAGTAAATGGTCTGCTATCAAGCTGTAGATCTACCAAGAGGCAGAACTGCTTAAAACAAACAGGCCAACAAGGAGAAAATGCCATATTTACTGTACAATATGAAATTTCACATTTCCACAGCAACTCCATTAATATTACACTGGTTACGTTATTAAAAAGATTCAAAGATTTATGAGGCTGTGTGGGCCAGTGGTTAAAGAAAAAAGCCTGTAACTAGAAGGTCCCTGGTTCAAATCCAAGCTGACTTACTGAGTGACCCTGATCAAGTCACTTTACCTCCTTGTGTTCTGTCTTTTGGGCGAGACATTGTTGCAAGTGACACTGCAGCTGATGCATAGTTCACACACCCTAGTCTCTATAAGTCTACTTGGATAAAGGCATCTGCTAAATAATAATATTACATTTTATAAGCTAGGGGCGAGGAGGGTTAATTATCCTAGCTACCGTGTTCCTCCAGGGAAGCCTGGGTTCAAATCCAGCTTAGGTCACAAGTTTGGTGGTATCAACTTGGTGCATGGTTGGCAGAATTTCGCAATGGGAAAAACCAGCACATTGTTTGTGTACCTTTACTGGGTGTCTCAGTGAGTGAGGCTGAAGATTTGGTGAGCAAGAAGACATTCTAGGGCAGGCTTCCAGAGAAACAGTGCTGCTGTCTGAGACCTTATCTGGAAAGGTGATGCATACAGTACTTCTGTCGTCTTCTTCCCTGCATCCTTGTAGTAGTCTTCAGTGGTGAGCATAAGTTCATTATGGCAACACGGGGGGGAAAAAAAGCATTTTATATCAGGAACAACAGAATGTGAAATTGCTGCACTAAACCTCACTTATCAATTTACAAGGCAATGAAGCATTCGATGAGAATCCAGCCCATAGAAAATAAGTGATGCTACAATGTGGGTTAGGCACAAATAATCAATAAAACATAATCACCCATTTATTTTAACATTTGTGTGACCCATGCAGAGCCATCCTGTTTTCTGTTACCCTTTTCCAAACAAAAATACATTTATTTATTTATTATTATTTTTTAAAAAATTGTGCTTCATTGGCTACCCCAAAGATACTAGCTGACACTGAATCAAATTCTCCCATTGAAAGAGGGGAGAAACTGGTATTTAGCACTTGAATTTCCATTAAGATTCTCTATCTGCATATTACCCAGGCTCAAATTTTCTTAGCTTAAATCCGTAACAAAAACATTTTCACCCTGACACTCGTATGACAGTTTTTATATATATATATGAGAGAGAGAGAGAAAGAAAAAATTACAGCCATTGTAATACCCCCTGCATGTATAAAAGAAGACAAATGAAGTAAACCACTGGGGGCCAAGAATGCATTGATGCGTTATTGTCAAGTTAATACGATTCGTTTTTCACTTGATTTGAAGTTTTAGTTCACTTACATAAAATGACAGAGAAGAGGGATTCGTTTTTATTTATTTTTTTTAGCGACTGAAAGCACAGACTCTCCATGGGTCTTTCAAATGTTCAAACTCATAAATTATTAAAGGTACAAGTTTTATATAAACCAACTGTCAGGCCCCCCACTAGTCAGACACCCATACAAAACAATGTCCTCTTGCCAAACTGCTTCAGTCTTTATTCCAGAAACATTAAGACATATCTGCTTGGATAAAAACCCCTTCATGGCTCAGTGTACAATGATATAATCTGTTTCACAACAACTGTTTTGCTGTTGTCTTTTTTTTTATTATTTTATCAATGTAGTAGTTTTTGGTGTTCGGAAAATCTTGTGTAAATGAGTTGCAAGGCTATTGGTTCTTTGCAGGTTATTTCAGCCATTATTATAAAACACTTGATGACAGTATACTAAATGACACCTGTAAAATGAACCTTTCGATTAGAAGTAATTCTTTTTTTTTTCCTGGTTAGAGACCGTGGTCAATGAAGGCCTGCATCAAGTTTAATTTCAATAGTGTTTCCTCCACTATAAGTCCCCAGCAGGAGTTTGAAAGTGCTGTATTTTAGACTTTAACAAAGGCAGAGTGTACTGGTACTTAAATGGATAGTGAAGGTTATATATTGGGAATCAGTTTTATAAAATTAAACTATGCATGAGATGCTATTGTACATGTTATAGGGTTTTCATGGTACTTGACCATTGTACTGACTTTTGGTCTTATAATGTGTAATTTATTATTTGATGGGTATATTGACATACATTTTCATTATAAGCATGAGCTTATTTTATTATTTAGACAGTCCCAGCAGTCTTCAAGCCTCATAGCTGAGGTTTTGTGATCAATGAAATACAAAACTCATTGACCCCAGCATGTGGTCGGAGATCTTTATGAAAGCCAGAAAACTGTTCATTTAGGATAAGCGCTTTAAACGACTTCCAGTTCCTGAAATTTCAGGGTCGGATTTTAACGTTATTCCGCTTTTCTCACGATCCGTCAAAGGCTGTCACTCCTTGACAAGGATTCTTTGAAGCTGTCAGTTCCCAGTCCGGTTCCCTTCATAAGGATTTCCTGTAGCTATCCCAGTGCATTGTCAATGTCAACTTGTATTCAAGTGTGCTGTGAGTAACAGAATATCTGCTGGTTTTGGTAAGCAGATAGCAAAACTAACCCACTTCATAGTTAAAGCACTTGATTTTTGTGTTTTAAAATTTAAAAAAAAAAAGTGGAACAAAATGTAGCCCGATTTATTTCTGCGCATATTCACTGTAGTAACACATTAGATGATTTCATTTTATACTTAATAACTGACCCATCCAAAGCTTTCCATTTTAATATACTTTCATTCAAGGACAATCAGATAGGGGTTAAAAATGTGCAGTTAACTATTTAACTATGTTCAGAAATATGCATATGAAATGTAGTTGCTGTCCTTAGTGTTTATACAGCGGTATGTGTACACTGCCAGTGATTATTTCATTCTGCAATATTTGTCTTATCTATATACACATGCATGTGCCCATGCAGTCAGAAATATTACAGTCATTCACACAGTGATGTGCTTTCTAAGCCTAATGTGGCCGGCGAACATGCTTGACTATGAATGTGTAAATGTAAGCTTAAACAGGAAAGGCTAACTGTATTTGAGACATAGAAATTAGTATGCAGTAAACATTTACATTATCCACACAATTTTAAATTGTGACCAAAGGCGGCAAAAAATAAATACAATGTGAAAGTTAGTAATTTTTAGTACGAATTCTGTTTGTCAAAATAACAGTTTTGAGTTATAAATACTATTTAGCTCTAGTTCCATTTACAACAATTGCTAGGCAAAGATTAAGCCTTGCGGTTCCATTTTGATTCATCAGGTTTGTTATTGGTCTTGTGCATGGGTCTCCAACCGTGGTCCTGGAGAGACCCTATTCAGCAGGTTTTATAGATGTCTTTACATTATCAGTGGCTAAAGATCTGGAACTCCTGTTAATCTTGACTAATTAAGCCAAATAATTGGTTCAATTAACAGAGATTGGTTGAAACAGTGTACAGTGGGAAGAATCACTCTCTCTCTGTCACAACTGTATATATAAATCTACTGAAATACAAGGTTCTCTATGAAAAAAGGCATTGTAAGTATGTATTAATAACACATTGTAGAAGGAGCATGGGGCATGTAAAAATAGTCCAAATTGGTGAAGTGAAATGAAAAAAATAACTTGTTTAAAAAAATTCTAAAAAATAAATAACGGAAAAGTGGTGCGCGCATATGTATTCACCCCCTTTGCTATTAAGCCTCTAAATAAAATCTGGTGCAACCAATTACCTTCAGAAGTCACACAATTAGTTAAATAAAGCCCACCTATGTGCAATCTAAGTGTTACATGATCTGTCACATGATCTCAGTATATATACACCTGTTCTGAAAGGCCCCAGGGTCTGCAACACCACTAAGCAAGGGGCACCACCAAGCAAGGGGCACCATGAAGACCAAGGAGCTCTCCAAACAGGTCAGGGACAAAGTTGTGGAGAAGTACAGATCAGGGTTGGATTATAAAAAAAATATCCGAAACTTTGAACATCCCACGGAGCACCATTAAAGCCATTATTAAAAAATGGAAAGAATATGGCACCACAACAAACCTGGCAAGAGAGGGCCGCCCACCAAAACTCACGGACCAGGCAAGGAGGGCATTAATCAGAGAGGCAACAAAGAGACCAAAGATAACCCTAAAGGAGCAGCAAAGCTCCACAGCGGAGATTGGAGTATCTGCCCATAGGACCACTTTAAGCCGTACACTCCACAGAGCTGGGCTTTACGGAAGAGTGGCCAGAAAAAAGCCATTGCTTAAAGAAAAAAATAAGCAAACACGTTTGTTGTTCACCAAAAGGCATGTGGGAGACTCCCCAAACATATGGAAGACGGTATTCTGGTCAGATGAGACTAAAATTGAGCTTTTTGGCCATCAAGGAAAATGTTATGTCTGGCGCAAACCCAACACCTCTCATCACCTCGAGAACACCATCCCCACAGTGAAGCATGGTGGTGGCAGCATCATGCTGTGGGGATGTTTTTCATCGGCAGGGACTTGGAAACTGGTCAGAATTGAAGGAATGATGGATGGCGTTAAATGCAGGGAAATTCTTGAGGGAAACCTGTTTCAGTCTTCCAGAGATTTGAGACTGGGACGGAGGTTCACCTTCCAGCAGGACAATGACCCTAAGCATACTGCTAAAGCAACACTCGAGTGGTTTAAGGGGAAACATTTAAATGTCTTGGAATGGCCTAGTCAAAGCCCAGACCTCAATCCAATTGAGAATCTGTGGTATGACTTAAAGATTGCTGTACACCAGTGGAACCCATCCAACTTGAAGGAGCTGGAGCAGTTTTGCCTTGAAGAATGGGCAAAAATCCCAGTGGCTAGATGTGCCAAGCTTATAGATACATACCCCAAGAGACTTGCAGCTGTAATTGCTGCAAAAGGTGGCTCTACAAAGTATTGACTTTGGGGGGGTGAATACTTATGCACGCTCAAGTTTTCTGTTTTTTTGTCTTATTTCTTGTTTGTTTCACAATAAAAAATATTTTGCATCTTCAAAGTGGTAGGCATGTTATGTAAATCAAATGATACAAACCCCCAAAAAATCAATTTTAATTTTCCAGGTTGTAAGGCAACAAAATAGGAAAAATGCCAAGGGGGGGTCAATACTTTCACAAGCCACTGTATATATATATATATATATATATATATATATATATATATATATATATATATATATATATATATATATATATATATTAGCTCAAAGAGCCAGCTGCCCAACGTTTTGATATGTTGTACATATCTTTCTCAAGGGAGCCTGTGTTTGAATCAAAACATTGGAGGTATTTATAGGTGTTTGACAGCATGACAACTACTTGTTATTGTTTATATTCAAATCCATGATTTATTCTTACATGATGTAATGGTGTTCTATATGTGACATCACTTTTACTTATATCTTTAAATCTATATTAATTCTAATTAACATTATTTTATATAAACTTATATTTATATTATCATGCAATGCTGGCTCTGAGGATCAGCCTTGATATGGTCTCCCCAGCGCATCAGCATGCACAACTTTTGAATTAATTTTGTTTACTTAATTATTTTTAACTTTTATATATTTATTGGAATTAATTAGTTCATTCTTTTCTGTTGAGTCCCGCTGGCATAATTGTGTTCAATCTATTTATCCATTTACTTTCTTTTATTCTTCTATATGTGGCATTTTCTAATTTTAGCTGTTCTAATACTAAAAACCTCATTTATGTCATGTCCTTGACTGATGAAGTGCTGTACTATTGGCTCATTCATTTTTTAAATTCTAATTAATGAAAGGTGGTTCTGAATTCTTTTATATAAAGTTGTTCCAGTCTCTCCAACATATTTTATTTCATCACATTTTTCACAGGCTATTCCATAAACAACATTGCTATTTTTACAGTAGGTATTAGTTTGTAGTGGATATGTGGTGTTCTTATGTTTAATTATATTTCTACTTTTGTCTATGTATTTACAAACTTTACATGTGCTAGTACAAGTATTTGTAGAACCTATTCTGTCAATTATTATGTTATGTTTACTGTGAACTAGAATATCACCTAAATTACCTTCTCTTTTGAATGCTACAACTGGGGCCTTAAGAAACATATATTATATCCTTTTTTTATTACCATGTCTGTTTAAATGTACTATAAAGTATTACTGGATCCAGTCACATTCATGTGAATGCTGTAGTGTAATAACTATATGGACAACAGGTGGTGTGAAACATTAATCTAAAGTCCCATCTGATTCACAAATTACTTACAGGTGAGGGTAATTGAGCTATAATGTAATATTTTCAATATTATATTAAAGCTACTTTAATTGTGTGTCTGGTTTGAGCACAACTGTGATATGTCCACAGCTGTCACACAGAGACTAAAATAATGCAAAAAACTTTCAGATCAGCAAGCCATTTTCCTGCCCACAAGATGCCTTCCTGACAAAGACCTATCAGCCAGAACATCTGATTTCTAGACATTTTCTTTTCTTTTTCCTTTAAGTGTTTAGTACAGTTACTTTTGGCTTCTAAATAAAAAAAAAAAGTCCAGGGCTCTTTCCGGTTAGAGAACACCACTTAATAATAGCCCTGGCCCTGCCCCCTCTTAAGATGTACCCAACAGTGGTTCCAATAAAGGCTGCTTGTTGATGCAGGAAGCACTGTTTGATAACAGAGGAGTTCTTGAGGATTTTTTGGGGTTTCTCAAACCTTGGTGTAAAAAGCGGTTATGCATACCTAATAATTTCTGTTCACAGTCTTCTTCATGATTACAGATCCTATGTAATCTATACATTTAGCTTAATGGAAGAGCTCATTTTAAATGAGTTGGTTGAAAAATCTTAACATGTAGTAAAGTGTTTCTTTCTGTTGCTTTTCTGTATATCGTGGTATTCAAAGATCCTCCACTCTTTATCACAGCTACATTCACAAAGTCGATTGAGCATTGATTAGCATTACATGTACATTTTAAAGATGTTATTAAATGATTTAAACATTCGACAAATTCACAAAGTGTGTCTTTGGAACCAGTCCACACGAAGAAGATGTCATCAATGCATCGGTCCCAATGGCATGCACAATCAATAAAGGGATTATTTGTGTGTGTGTGTGTGTGTGTGTGTGTATGTATGTATGTATGTATGTATGTATGTATGTATGTATGTATATATATATATATATATATATATATATATATATATATATATATATATATATATATATATATATATATATATATGTGTGTGTGTGTGTGTGTGTGTGTGTGTGTGTGTGTGTATTTTCTTACACTACCATTGTCCCTTTGTTCACAAAGATAACCAATACATTTTTGTTGCATTGCCACTGAAGATTGGTAAGGGACAGCATGCCTTACTGCACACAGTGCTAGCACCGTTGCTTGACCAGTTTACAATAGGACAACGGTATGCTTTGTAGAGCAATGAAATAGTTAGATATGAACAGTGAAGCAAGGGAAAGACGATGGTATGCTTTGCTTAGCACACTTGTTCCCAGTCATATCTGACTTGTCTACATGGAAGTCAATCCACCTACTAGTAGCTCTGCAAGGGCTGAAAAGCATTACCACACCTACTGTTTTTCATTAACCAGCCACTCATCTCACTATTTTCAGCACAGTAGTTAATTTCTAGCACTGTTCTTGATCTAATAACAGTCCCTATTTCTAGAGCTCTGAATTACGCTGCTGCTGTGTTGTACACTTATCTACCCCCTATTGTTAGAGAGGATCTCCGTCTCTGACCCACACTGAAGATGCTGTCTTTTTTCTATGGCTAACCCAATGTTCCTGCTTGTGTAGTGCAGCCTGACCGCATTATTCACTGCCCCTGGGTAAGCAACGTGATTCCCTCCTTGCTTTTCACATGTTTCCAATGAAAACCATTTCCTGTAATCCAGCACGCAGCTCTAACTGCATGGCTTTGTGCATCTGCACAGATTAAATCAGCACTTTTCCACAACATGATATTTATATATCACAGTACACATTCTATGCTGTTTAGCATTTGGAGCAAAGCAACTCCCTGAACTGAAGTCAGCTAACAGGACTGTAAGTGCTTCCGGCAGTGTCTTCTCCAATTGGACAGTGGCTTTTCCTTGGTGCATGTACAGTATTGTATAGATAATAGTCATGCAGCTAAAAGATTGGCTTATGTCAAGTCAGTTATTTCCATGAATATTGTATAGAGATTTACTATTAATTTCAATAATTGGCAGTCAGCTGTGGTATAGAGAGGGTATAGAGTTTGCACCATACTGTACAGTAAATGTCAAAACAGTACTGATGTGAATCAATGTTACAAAGTTACATAAGAACTACAGTGCAATTTTAAAAACAATTTGAAATATAGCAGCTTCTAGTGGTTTATGAATTTCTTGAACTTTTACCCCTGTTCGTCCAATAATTTGCACCTATTTTCACCTCTTTCTGTTAGTAGAGAGCTTTGATCAGGGACTGTCAGCCAAGCATCCTTTGACAGGCTCTTGACTGATGGACTTTTACAGTGGAGTGTGAGAGCCAGGAGCTTCTGTACTGAGTGATGTGTCCAAATGGATGTGAAAGTTGTTGACCAGACCAGGCAGAGAGACCAGGAAGGGCTTTTCACTTTCTGGGTGTTTCCTTATCATGACAACAGTGAGGGAAGGACTCCAGTAAACAGTCTCTGATGACGCAGAGCAGTGTTTGAAGTACAATACAATATTCAGCTCCACACTGAGCTTGCTATTTTTTATTTAAGTTTTTATGCCAAAACACAGAGAGGTTGTTGACTTTGTATAAATGGGAGCTCTATTCTTTTGCAACCAGCTAAGAAAGCGTTGTTTTTTTTTTTTTTTTGCACAGGGATCTGATAAGGTAATTGATTATGGTAACACAATTTTCTTAGTAAAATTTAATAAAATGTATTGAAACAGTGTATCTAAGGAGAAATGGTTTTCAATAGACGAGAAGATCTATTCAATTGATCTGAACGACGACAGATCTAAATACCGCCACTGAGTTAACAAAAGGATGGAAAAACTATTCCCATTTCTTTTACTAGGAGTTTAATAAGACACTCCTGAGATTATCTATACACTGGAGCTAATTAAGCTCTCAGTAAAACCTGGAATGGGTGAAACTACTATACAATAGGTGTCATATTTCCATCCCTGAACAACACTGGTGTAGTAAGGTTATGAAAATTTAAAATCTAACATATTAACTGCAATTTACAATTCAAATATCTTCAGTCTTTATAATGTGCAAAAGTATGAAAAATAATTTCTTATTTCATAAATATTTGCTTTCCAAAACCATACAGACTTAAACCTTAAAAATGTACTGCTGTATAACCTTGTAAAAGCATGTCAAAGTATAGCATACTGAACGAATGGAAAAAGACTCGAGACCATTGTTCTCAATGCAATACACTTATACATCATCCAGTAGTGTGTGTGTGTGTGTGTGTGTATGTGTGAGAGGGTGTGTGTGAGCCTGTATGCCTATTAGTTTTGTGGAAAATATAGCCATCATCCACCTCGGCTTATAACTAGGTACTCTGATTAGCAGTGCTGTAATGGAGGGGCAAGGAAAGAGAATCAAACAAAGGTAGTGTGTCAATTGGGCTGCTGGATTAGAAGGTCGGAGAGGAAAAGGGCTGACGACAGCAATGGAGCTCCTAAGTGGAGTAAATTGGCTTTGTTTAGTGAGTGTCTAGCTGTCTCTATAGTACTCTGCTCTGATAAAATAGCCCCTGACAAAGGAGATTCTATTTAAAGCAAAATAACTCATTTAATTGCTCTCCGAGGCAATCGTGGGACTTGGTTAAGCTGTAATATTAGTTTGCCTGCTCAGACCACAAGAGTAGAGAGGCAAGTGATGGGTCACATTGAGAAAGGGGCCCCGAGGGCTGTTTTTTTTTTTTTCACCAGTCCCTTTACTAAAAACCACAGGCGCATGGTAGGGAGCTGTTACTGAGGTCTGGAAACAGAAACCAAACCAAACCATGATGAGACACAGAACCGAGCAACTGGAGGAGAGCCAAGGTTCTGCCCAGACTCTTTCTTTCTTTCTTTTTAATTCTGGTAGTTATAAACGTTATGTTTCTACGCCTACACGGAAAAGTATTTCAAACACATTTTAAAGTTATATTTAAGCAATAAATACAGGGTGTATCAAGGGAATTGCTACTGTCTGAAATATTTAAAAGACAAAGTAATTTTTTCCAACAAGCTGTAGATAAATGTCAAATCAAAGTACTAGTGCAATATACAATCAGGTATGAGTCATTATTATTATTATTATTATTATTATTATTATTATTATTAAATAATATAGAGATCTAGTTTGAAAGTGCAAGACTGTCAGTTTCATTGAAGTGACAGACAACCTTTGGAAGTACAGTTTGGTGTCTGATTCATTCAGTGGCTGGCTGAACTGAGGTTTTAGAAGCAAAGTGTTTATGAAGTTGGGTTTATCGCAGGATATGCAGACTCTTTACTGAGTCAGTATATTGTTGGATATACAATCTTGGAATTCTTGTAAAAGTATGTGGGCAGTCAATTTGTATACTCTGGAATAATAACTGGAATAAGTTACCTTGGGCCTTAACTTTTAATAGTATGCTAGGATGCCACAGTAATGCAGAAAAGCATGGTAAAAACATGGGTACCATTTATCAACTTGATGGAGTATGGAGTATTGTTCTAATGTTCTGGCAAGACACTTATAATGTGCACTCAACAAAGTAGTTGTTCCTAGAATGTATAGCTGCAATGTTAAAGCATTTCTATAAAATATTTCTAAAAAATTTATTTCTAATAAATAAATACAATTAAATCACGAAACCTAGCAGGTGGATGTGCCAAACGCAGGGCCTCAAGATACTAGAACAGCTGTATCACTGTGGATCATTATTGAGGAAGCTGCTGTTATTTCATTAATCTCAAAACACATTTCCATCTTGGAGTTTTCTGTTGCATTATTTAATTCATTGACATGCTGGTCAGATGGGTCAGATTTTCAAAGAGTAACACCTGTTAAAGTTAGACACAAAACTAGACAAACATGATTAATATAAAACGGATTAAGTAAGTTTGGGTATTTATCTTGTTGCAACACTTGAAGTGATTTATACACTCGAGTACAAAGCTTTGGATATAAGCCCCAATGTGTGTCCCTCCAGACGGCGCTGCCCTCTCCGCTCAATGCTGGCAGACAGGACTGGGGGACAGAGGTGAGGGAGACTCAAGAAGGGAAGCCGAGAGAGGCTTGAGCAAACTGTTTAAACAGCTGCAATGAATCAGCACGACTGGCGCCAGGTGATATGGAGCATGTAAATATCAGGGCGAAAGCAGCTTCTGATGCAGTCTTTCACTTCAACTAATCAGGCTCTCTCTCCTGTCAACAATCCCTTATTGCTTTAGACATCCACATCCCTGCTCGGCTAGGGCTGGAGCCCCAGTGAGTGGGAGTGTGGGGGTTGCTTTCGGGAAGATGTCTGGTGCCTTTTGTAATAGATACACACCACATAGATGGGAATCCATTCTGCAGTATCAGAGACATTTAATAGCAAGGTAATTAATTACCCATGTACTATGTATCAACAAATTAGAGAGAGGCTAAAATAGACTGATTGTTGACCTTTTCCAAGGAGTGCAATGATGCTTGCTACTCCCTGAGAGTCAGGAGGTTAGCATTTCTTAAATATTTTTGTACTATTAACAACTACTTTGTCTCTCTACAGTCATGGTTGAAGTTAAATTAGACAGGGGGGGGATACTGTGACTCTATAAACATGACTAGCCAGGTTGGACTGTCATTGAGCTTACATTTCTGAACATATTCAGATGCTCGCTAATGTTTAACCTGCTGTGTACTTCCATTTGTTATATAGGCCTCAAATCTCTGTTCAACTACGACTGCACTTTCCTGTCATTAACCAACCAGCTGCTTCTCCTATTGACTGACATGCTCTCAGCCAGTAACATGCTTTCACCCACACAACACTGCTGAAGTGAAATGACCTACGATGTGCAAGTGTAACAGATTTCCTGAAAAAAGGCAAGCAAATGGTACCAGATATCATGTTTTAAAATGAAAAGACTTGTTAACTTGGTAAAACTGGCTTATTTTTCTTTGTGGTTGGGTAAAGAATCGCAAATGCAGAGCCTTTTGCCATGTCTGATTGGGGAGCGTTGAGGCTTTTTGGTGGTGTAGCTGTTATAAACCACCACCACTGTCAAATATCTTTGCCAGGGATATCTTTCCTGTACCGCCTTGCAGTTTAGGTGTCAGATACTATTATGCTCAATCAATACACCCAGTCATTTCCTGTTTGAAATAGTGCTAGTACTTCAGGGCAATTGGAGTAATGATACATCTGTCCTGCTTTAAAAGGTCTTACGAACTACTATACCATTTCTCCTGTGTCTGCGCCTAGATTATCGCAAGTGTATTATTAACTACTATAAAAAAACAGGATAAACTATATTAGACCTTGTGGGAATCAAGATTCCTTTATGAAACCCTTTGAAGAGAACCACACAAGTCTGAAGATATCTATTGCAAATAGAATTCTGCTTGCAAGTACCTCCCAAACGGGTTTATACAACAGTTACAATAACAATGTAATAAAACACTATTTATTTAAAGCTCTTAAAAGTGCCTTTTATGCATTTTGGTGTTCAGATGTCTGTTGCGGTTACCGTTCCAGATGGTAATGTATGTGTGCAGTTCACCCTGTACCTTAATTCAGTCTTGTCCTTGTTAAGGATAATCAGGTTTTATTTACTGAGGGTCAGTTTTGTGTTTTAACTTTCATTATCTTACCTGATGGTTTTAAATTATGAACTTAAATTACAGACAATGCTGATCCTGGTATTACCAACACATACAAATGGGTTTGTGTGCTACTGTATCAGGACCACAGCACAACACTTCTTCCAGATCGATTGTGTTGCTGGTAATACTGTGGTCCACCTCACATCCCTCCGAAAGAGTAAAAAATTGAGTTACTAGCCTTACAGGTCCCTTCATTAATGTTCTGTAGCTATTTCAAATCAATATCTTTTTAACCAGGTTCCTTTTTGTGAAAAGAGGTTAATGTGTTAAATGGAAGGATATTAAGTGTAAAGCATGAGATGATTTATTAGTTGATAATTATAGTAAGGCCTGATTTTACCCTGCTTTATTTGTATGTGCCGAATTAAAAGCAGTTTGAACACATTGATTTATACAATTAAACTTTTTTTTTAACCTAAAAAAAGTCAAATAAGAGTCATAATATAGCATCAGAATAAATATATAGGCATAATAATTCATATAACGGAATTTTGAAAAGTTTCTGGAAGGGATTTAATTATTTTTTGTAAAGGAATGGTCAGGAATCCAGTGCATTATTGGTGATATCCCTTATTTATAATGTAAATAGACCCTAAACTTCCCGCCCGGGAAGACGGCTATGTGTGGAGTGCTGAATGTCTAACATTCCTACCAGTCGTAAAGCTGATAAAGGACCCCACTGAAAATAAGCTGTTGAATTAGCCTGGCTAAAGAATTACTGACAAATGAAAGCACCCTCGAAGTGAATGATTTGAAACAGTCGGACTTCAACAACAACCGCCTGACAGCAAAGCATGTAAAAAGCCCCCCCCCCCCCCAGCAAAAACATTCACGCCACCAATAAATTCAGTAGCCAGTTTTTCTTTATCTTATCTATAAAAAAATAAATACAAAAAAATCTGTATTATTTAGATTGGTATAACCCTGTTGTTTACATATCAATGCATCTGGATTTCATTATAGTGAGTTGACATCAGACTCTTATGGCTCTGCTATTCCATGCTTCTGCGCACTATAAATGGAAGACATATGAGCTAGAGATCACACAGAAATGCTTTGACAACAAACCATTTAATGTATACAGAAACAAGACACCGAGCACAATGGTCGTGCAGATATTAATGCAGCATTGCAGCTACAAATGCTTTGTGTCTGATTGATGGCAAGCCATGAGTGGAATTTGCATTTTGCAACAGTTTTGCAGATGGTCAGCAAACAATACCCTTAATGTCTGCATATTGCTGTTGGGGAAAAATGTAGTTGAAAATGATACTGTATATTGCATGAAAACGTTGTAACTACAGCATTTTATATTTCCCCTGTGTAACAGTGGTTTTCTAGGTCAACCATTTGTGGCACATACAGGAGGGGAGAGGGTTGGGTGTCAGTGGCCCGCCGTCGCAATGTTTCCCTCTATGATAAAACTGGAGGAGATTTATTGACTTCACTGCCTCCAGTGTGTGCGTCCCGCTCCCCGCGGTTTCTTGTCACGTCAGATCACTGTCAGCGCGCACGGTTAATGCTCTTGTCACAGTCTTATTACATTCACTGCCAAAGACAAAAACAAAACTGTGGATCAGCACTGCAGCGAAGGATGCACAGGCATCAATGTCAAACCTGTTTAAATTCAAAATTAACTTCTTGCTTCCTGTACAGCACCCTCAGCAGCCCAACTATCAGTAACATACACAGGGGATGACTATGGATTAAAATGACAGTGTGGTTTACTTTTTTTTTTACCTCTTAAATGATATATTGAAAAAGAATACATCCGAGTCAGTGGTCTGCTAGATAGCTCACTGTGATGACAGTTAGGCAAGTCCCGTCGAAATCAAAGTTATCTACAGGGAATGAGCCCCTGTAAAATAGGTTATATTTGAAATGTGTGTCATGTTTGCTTTTGAAGGGTGTCTACAGTAGGTTAATGACCGCTCTACTCAGATTTGCTGAGATGATGTTTATAATTCAGATAATCTGTTAAACCTTCCACAAAATATATATATATATATATATATATATATATATATATATATATATATATATATATATATATATATATATATATATATATATATATATATATATATATATATATATATACACACACACACACACACATACTGTACATATAATTATAATATAGATGTTTTATATCCCAATTGTCATGTTAGAATGTTTCTCAATGAATGAACACAGGATGTAGGAGTATCGACAAAATGATGGTATGTGGACTTTGATTGAAATAATCCCCACTGAATTGTGATACATGATTAATGACACTAATTGAATCCCTCATCTTCAATTTAATTGCTCTAGTTACAAGGTTCTACTTCACACAGGTATTTCGCCCTTTCCATGTGGAAATCTACACCTCATTCAATTTCAAGGAAATCCAAGGAGGTCTGTTTGATAATTTAATTGAATTTTGATTATACAAGATCATTGAAATAGGTACTCCATAACTATTGATACTGAGCAATGTACAGCATGGGGTTATGTTTAACCTTTGACCTTTAACAATTGGCTTATTCATATAGAATCATTAGCTGGAGTGACAACCAATTTGCACAGTGAGTTACAGCAGAAGTACTGTACTGCATAGCTGCTCCTCAGGCCAATAGACACACTGATTAAAGGTCCGACATGAGTGTCCAGAACTAATGCAGACAATGTTTATTTAACTCAGCACACCCAAACTTAAGTCAGTTATTTAAAAACATTTTATTACAGACATGTATTACAGCATTAAATTACAGCACTATTTTTTTTAGCTTTCTATTAGGGTTGATCCTCCTGGAAGATTGAAATTTGGTTTACATCTTTTATATAGGCAGAGAGGCAGGTATCCTGCCAATGCCTACCCTGACAAGGCTGATCGCAAGGAGGCGGTGAACTCAAAAGCAAGGTACAGACTGCACAGAGAGGTACAGTGGGGTTAAGTGTACATTATTGATAGCTATCAACCCATTGATTTCCCACATGAATGTGACAGTTACCTTGACTTTTGTCTTTTTGGCTAATCAAGGGCTTATAATTGCTGGTGTACAGTATTTAGAGTTTACTGCCTGATAGTACATAGATTAATATCCTTCTTCTAAAGCCTGTTTTAAAACAGACAATATAGGAGACTCCTCAACCCTTTTTTGCCTGTTTTATAAAGTCCGTAGTTTATTCTTTTGTTTTTAAACTATTATAATTATCACTCAACCATAAAAGAGTGTTATATTTCCTAATGGAAAGGTTTGGTATTAAAGCATATAAGACAATGTATGAATGAGAGGAGGCCATTCAGCCCACCTAAGTTCATCCAGGTAAGAGTAATGGTTGCACAAGGGCAGCTACAATGGTATTGGTAAAACAGTAACACATTAATAACTTTTTCTATTTTAACTTACCAATGTTGATGTGACAGGCTGGCAAGTGGATAGAGGCCCAGAGACAGACTGCAGTTCAAAAATAATACTTTTATTACAAATAAACACAAAATAAAAGGGCACAAGGGCCAAAACAAAGGGATTTAAACACAAATAGAAAGACACAAAACAAGACTTACAAAAATAAAGGTTTCCAGGCTGGGCGATGCCTTCACTGGATGAGAATTAAAAAAAAAACACAAAGCCAAAAAACCAGCAAGCACTAACACCAGCTTGCTTCCTCAGCTCCCTCCTCCCTCTAATGGGAAGCTGAGGCCTCCTTTTATGTCAGGTGGCTGGGTGCTGATTGATCGTTAATTGCTCTAATCAACCCCAGCCACCTGAACACAATAAACCCAGGCAGGTAGGGGAATTTAACCCCATAACTGCCAGTTTATAAAGGGCAGAGCTCTGCTCTGCCACACACCTCCCCCCATGCACAAAGTATACAGGCCGCAATCGGCCAACTCCCCCCTGGGGCCCAGGATCTCCAAGGAAGTATGGTGATGCTGTCATGGGACCTGGACCCTCCAGCAGATGCAGCATTGGCAGGCAGGCAGTACCCCTGGACAGTGTGGGCATGGCATCCTCAGACGATGTGGGTCCCCCTAGCAGTGTCAGACCCTCCGGTGGCGTCGGATCCTTTAGTGGCTCTGGAGCCTCTGGGGACGGAGGCCCAGCTCTCTCTGGTGGCAGAGGCAGGGATGGCGGCAGCGGACCCTCGGAATGCGACGGCGGCAGCAGACCCTGGGACCCAGCTGACCCTTGTTTCGCGACCACTAACCATGTTTGTTCCAAATCCATTGTGTTCCCATTACGGGTATTGCTGTGGTTTTGAATGTTTATTCAGGTCAAGAAACAATATCATTGTATTTTTATATATATATATATATATATATATATATATATATATATATATATATATATATATAATATATAGAGTCATCATATGTTTTAATATATATATTAATTAATAGTTTATGATCATTATTTTTATGCATGCAAGTCACTTCTTTCTTTAGTAAGCACATTTTTGCAGTGCATGCTTATTTTGTTAAGTATAAACTGCCTTCTTTCCTCCATTCTCCTGTTTTCCTTCTAAAGATCTTTATAAAAATAGAAGCTGACAAGATTTGTGTTCAACAGCTTTCTTGTTTAAAGTGTCTCCAGCGCTCTGTGGGTGTTGAGTTAAATCATGCAGCTCTTTGTATATTTAATGTGTCTATCCAGGGTACTGCTGGCCACAGAGCAATGACCAAGGCTTGTATATTATTTTTTGAAATATGTAGAAAAGAAGCTTATCCTCAAGGTTTTCTATGCAGCTTTCAGTTCTGATTAGAGAGATTAAAGTATGAGCAGAGCTCTGTAAATCTTTGAGATACAGAGAACGTCCTGCTGAGTTTGCTTTTTAAAAAGGCTTATTCTGATTCCATTTAGATTTACTCGGCCTCATGATTTGAGATGTTCTCACTCTAAACATGTAACTGCTTTTTCCTATAGATGGCCACGGAGATCCAGAGCCTAACCCAGCAGACACACGGCGAGACTACACCCTGGATGGGACGCCAGTCCATTGCAGGGCAACTAAGGGGCAATTTAGAGAGTCCAATTCACCTAACCAGCATGTCTTTGGTCTGTGGGAGGAAACCAGAGTACCCAGAGAAAACCCACGCGAACACAGGGAGAACATACAAACTCCACACAGACAGAAATCTGAGACCGGAATCGAACCCAGGACCCTGGAGCTGGCAGCAGTGCTAACCACCAAGCATATTATTATTGTTATTATTATTATTATTATTATTATTATTATTATTATTATTATTATTATTATTAATGGGGAAATACTACAGTCCAAATTATTAGTAAAATTGCTATTGGAAGACCATTACAAAACCAATGTGTTAAACCCAAGCTTTATCATACCTCAGTGCAATATATGTGTGAAATGTTACATACTTGTGTGAAATACTATAACACGTAACATGTAACACAATGTGATATCTTTGGAAAGTCAAAATATAAAAGGATCCTAACAATTGTAACTGCCATTACCCCATTGAACAGAACCATTGCATTGGTGTTGTAATGCTGCTGCATTGCCGTTGATGATCATTCGGGAAGCGTTGTATAACATTAAAAGCAGCAAAAAATAAAAAAATAAACACACTAGCCTTTCCATCACATTTCACTTGCAGAACATCATTTCCAGTAATGCGTGCCCAATTTTGTTTTAATTACTTTATCAAAGGAGCCAAAAAAAATATATAATAGCCTTCTTTTTCTATTGCTGATTGCTGTTGCGATTGGATTTTATATTTAATTTAATCTGCTTTGATATCAAAATCCGTGTCTAATCTTTTTGCCTGCTAGTCAATCAATACATGCTTATTTATGTTATGAGTGTGTGTGTGTGTGTGTGTGTGTGTGTGTGTGTGTGTGTGTGTGTGTGTGTGTGTGAGTCTCGAGGGATGTTAATCCATTCCATCATTAATATTTCATTCAATTGGTGCAGAAAAATAGGCAGAGGGTCATGATGATGAATGTGTTTTTCAAGTTAATCTTAAACATGCTAGATTGGATTGAGATCTGGCCATGGAAGATGCCTGAAGTCTCTTGAAACCATTCACACATAAATCTGGCGCAGTTGATGGCTGCATTATTGTCTAGAAAGTAACCTTTGCCGTTAGGGTCCAGGTGAACATGTTGCTTAAGTTAAACTACAGGAATGACATTTCACATCACATGATCAATTTTCAGGGCAATGCCAAATCTAATCTGGTAATCACTTTTTTAATTGCCATGAAAAGTAATAAAGAGTTATGGTAACAGCAATATAGTATGCACTTGACAAAGTAATTACAAAGCGGCAGCTGTTTATTTTAATAACATTTCACTAAATTAATGGGAATCCACACTTTAACTCAACAGGTACCTTTTCAATGTTCCTGGCTGATGGTACACCCATAGGATGAGAATGGAATGTTTTATAAGCTTTAGAATGTTCACGGAGCACATATAGTGTGATTCGTAAAGAGCTGTACAGCATATTGAAAGCATGGAAAAACATCGCATACCACATATGTGATGAAAAATTCGGAAACATGGTAACTCATGTCAGCTATAAAACAATTTGTTGCAGCAACTGTCTTGGATTTATCCCTTCAAGATCTTTCTTACAACAGTTGACCAATGGATGGCGCTGTGTTCCAGACAAAGGTTCAGTTCAGAGAGAAAACCATGGCAACATTTGGCACTGTGTCTAGTATAAACGCACTAAAAATAAAGACATAAAAACAACGATGAAATGGTTACCGTAAACCAAAATGAAATCATCAAGAAAGCTTAACATAGTTTTATCTGTGCTCTTGGTAATAGTGAATCCAAACATTTTCAAAGGCCTCTCGTCTAATATAGTTTCTGCAGATGTCAGATCATAGCCATCATTTGATCACCAGGAGGCTTTATTATTTAGCAGTCCTCACCTGCGATAGCGTCTGCATGGGGCTGAGATAATTAGCAGTGCCAGTTTTTTAATAAGATGAAATGAAGGTAAGTAATGGAAAAACAATAAGCAGGGTTTTAGGTCACAGATTGGAAGAAGGGGAACCCTGCAGGCTGTCCTTGATGCCAGGACTGGGGAAGGTGGCAGCTGTTTCAATGGAAATGCCAGAAATCATTTATTTTTGTTTTAATGACCATGGGCAATAAAATCCTGGTAGTTATTTAGGAAAAACAATCAATTACAAAACAACATTTCCCAAAGACGTACTAACAAATGAAACCTGTATCAATTACAAAGAAACACGAAACACATGTAAGATTTTGGTTTACATGAATAGTCATGCAGTGGGTAACTACAAGTAGGTATTTAGAAAAAAACACCCTGCACATTGAACGCATGTGGAGCAGTCTTCTGAGTGGACTTCAAATAATCATATTGTAACACAGTGGTACAGGCCATCCCCTTGCAATGCATTCCTCAAATTTCTTCAGGGAAATTGGAGTGCAAATCTACAGGAATGGCTGTTAAAAATACAGCCCAGCCGATTGCTTTTCTTTCACAGGAAAAAAATGTTTATTTCAGGATGCTTCAAGGTCTAAAAATGGACATGTCATGATTGAAGAAAAAATGATGTCACATTCAAAATGGATCTTTTCTTTAGTTTCTTTCAGAAATATGATTTTTTTTACAGGGAACTACATATTACACGCAAATGGGTACAATTCACAGAAAACATGGAAACCGTGGAAGGAATAGAGCCTTAGTAATTGGTATTGGCTACAGGGTCACCTATCAGCCCTCTATCATTGTATATATTGAGGTCAAACTAAAAGACAGCAAAGTAGACAACCGCTTCATTTATTTCTTTTAACCAAAGCTAAATGTAAACTTTGGATGGACTCATATAAACGTCCACTACACTACTGCAGTACAGTATATAATGGTAAAAGTGCATTTAAACCTTATAAAATCATTGTGAAATCATGGGAAAGCAAAGATAAACAGGGTAAATAACAGGTAAGTAGAGGATACTCCTTGAATGTTCATTGTATACTTTGTTTAATTTATATGAATAAAGGTGTCAAGCTTGTTATATGAGACCGTCTTCAGTGTAAATAAACTCTGTATTTATTTGGTTTCAGATTTATTGAAACTATACATTTCAGTTGAATGCAGTACCAGTAAGGGTAGCTGTGGTCTTCAATGGTCTCTACACTTTGTCTGTACCAGTTCATTTTCTTATTCTGGGGATCCATCAGAGTCAAAATCGTGTCGTGTTCCCTTTTACGGGGGTTATGTTTTGTATGGGAATGATTTGCTTGAGTTTTACAATTTATGGTTTGAAAAAATTCTAGTTATCCAGACTTACTCATTTTACAAACTGAGATTAGGATTAGACCCAGATAAAACCAGTACATGTGTAATGTAATTAAATATATATATATATATATATATATATATATATATATATATATATATATATATATATATATATATATATACACACACACACAAATTCTTTGATAGATGTCGAATACATTGATAAACTTTAGTGCAGCTTCTGTATATTCATAGAGGCATGAGAAAAGCAAGGTAAACTGCAAAATGCAGTTTTCAAGGGGACTTCTATGTTTGAGAGAGAAACCATTTGCAGAGAAAATGACTCCTATGTCATCTGAGGCAGCCCATTTTTTGATAAAAGCCACTGTTAAATATTGGCGACAATAAATGTATTGTTAAGCCACTGTAAATGCTTGTATATTGCTTTCTGGTAGATAGTGACAATAGGACTTATACAGAACGTATACATCAAATGTAAAATTCCATGCTTTTTACAGCCTCTCTGTCGGAATGGATACCCCAGGGTTTGATGACTCTGTATAAGGATAATGGGACCCCTGCACTCAAACAATAACAATGATAGATAATTCATTAGTCAGTCTTTATCTTCTCTTTACACTTGTGTCAACTTGGCACAACGCAGTTCCAGCTGACTTGATCATCATTGTCAGTTGTCCTCAATGAAGCAAATACCATTTAGTTCTCCCCATGCTGTTAAAGGGGAGTATGAAAGGTAATCAAATGATATTGTGGATACAGTTAAGAGATTATGATACCTGAAAAATCAACAGCTTCCTTTGAACTATTCTGTTGAATCATAATTGTTTATTTTACTTTACCTTTTCAACGCTGAAGGTAACATTAAGATACCTAAATAGATACGTGTGTGTCTTTTACTGAAATGTGTGTGGGAACATGTGTGTCAGCACAATTTTAGGGTAAGGAATTTGATGTACGTGTCTCTGATATCACAAATGACTCCCTTGCATGTTTGTGTGTGACGTGTGTTTCTCGGTTGGCAAATGAACATTGCTGTTCACTGCCCTCTCTCCTTGGTTTACCTGTATTGTTTATTGTATTTGTTGTGGTTCTCTGTGTTTCCATGGGTTAACAGCAACAACCAAAAAAGAATATAGATGAATGTTGAAGGAAGGCCATACAACAGAATGTAGAAACTTCCTTCTTTTCTTCAGCCTTCAGTCCGGAAACGCAGAGACGTGGATAGAATGGCAGGAAACTGTGAATCCTTTAAGAGGAGCATGTCAGGCTCGGTGGGAAATGGGAGGAAGACAACCTCATGCTATATATGGACTTACTTACTTAAAGCTATTTACATTGTTACCACAGACATGTATACATTCAGCTTCATTATCCCATGCTCAGAATCTCTGGAGAGTATTTAATTAACAAGCCGCCAAGTGTATGAACAGATAAAGAAGAGTACTGTTGTCTCCATGTACCCTTTATGTGTCCTCCAGCTATAGTTAGTATACGACAAGTGCTTTGGTCTTTCCTTGTTTTAAGGTTCTATTTTTTAATAAATAAATCGTGCTTCTTCTTTGAGGTCAACAGGACCAGCCATTCGGCACACTGGCATGATGATGTTGCTATGTTGTCAATGGACGCTTTATTCAATTTTCTTTTGATCCCTAAGAGTGAATGGCAGAGATTCCACTTGTCATATTGTGAGTAATTGCATCTGTGTTCATCGTGTTTGATGACAATCTCATCACTCCCAAGTTTTATAAAGGCGGTTCAGTGCACCTGCCTTTAAAAAATGTCACTTATTATAAATTTCCCTTCAGGTTGGATGGTTTGGTTGAGTTGAAGAGAACTTGGATGAGCATTGGATATGATACTGCTCCAAGTATGGATGGAGGACAAGGGCAAAATGAAACTATTGTACTGTAATAAGCCTTGTTAGGATTTGGGTTATGTTTATGCACAATCTCTGTTGTATAAAAACTAAATATGCTGTACTTTGTAAGAAGCGATATACATGTTACGTCATAGATGTCTGTGAAGCCTGCCTGTTTATACTGGGCACTGTCATACAGTCCTTTGTACAGAAAAGAAGCCTTACAAACATTAAACAGCCATGGGAAGCAAACACATTTGACTGGATCTGTAACTCCTGCTTCAGAGATGTTGAAAATTGCCAGCATTTTAATTCCATCTAAACCCAGCTGCACTAGATTTGCTGACTATGCCAGTACTTAAGTTAACCAAACATCTCTAGCAGAAACAACAGCAGCCATTTGTATCTGACACAGAGGGGTCCAAAGGCCAGACCCGCTGCTGTTGACAGGAATGCAGTGTGAGTGTGATTGGATGGGTCAGCAACACAGTGGCTAGCACAGGCTGACACAGCCTAAAATGTGTAGCTACAGTATAGTTTGTCTGCGGTAAGCTAAGTACAGTGTTTTGAGTTTGAGCATTTTCATATGGAAATATATTCCATTATAATTTTTTTTTTCTTAAATGAAAATATGTTTTCAGCTTATGTTTTTCGTACTTTAAAATGTCATTTCACCACATGTGTTTAACAGCTATTAATATTACATGTATTATACCTGCTCAGCATATATAAAAAAGTTTGAAAAGAAATAGTATTTCCAACATATAGAAGTAACATCCTTTTTACAAACTGTCACAGTTAAAAAACAGCATTGATTTATAACACCTGGGTTACAATTACCAACAACTGCCATTATAAGATAAGATTTTTTGTATTATTTTGGTTGCCCTAAGCTTCAGTCTTAACCTTAGTCCCAACGTGATTAACAGTTAATCCTATTAATGTTTAACAGAGAAAAATACAGGTAAGTATCTTATTAATTACTCTGTAAAAATGGGTGATAAGTATAAGGAACAAGAATAGAATTACTGGTAGTATATGGTGCTGAGTTATTTCAGGCACTGCATTTCACCCTCACATATCTATTTGATAAGGAAATTCAGCCCTATCCAGATGTTCTGTTATAAATGGAGATAATTCTATGCTACTGAAATAGTCCACTGTAGCTGGCAACCATTTTGTTTCTCAAGAAGCTTTTTTCATGTCTTCAAAAATGTGTCAACAGTATTGCATTTTGCATTTAATTTAACTTCTTCAATATCCCAAATTGAACAGTCATTTTTTAGTTTATTGAGTCTGTTAAACAGGAGAATGCTATCATATGGAAATATCAAAAGATTTTATATATATATATATATATATATATATATATATATATATATATATATATATAGATACAAGGTTTTTTTAATTTTTCATCTTATATGTTTTTCATATATTAAGATCTACAGCAATTTATTTTATATTTATTTAGCCTTTTCAGCATATACAAAATATATTGAAAATAAAATGGTATCATATTTTTTGCCACTGTATGTAGCAACATGCAACACATTTTAGAAACATTTTCCTCCTGTGGCAGGTGGATAAGTGCAATCAAAGTTTGATCAGTTTTTTTTTCCCAAGCCTTCACTTGTCTGACCAGTTCACCAATCAAACATGCCTATACCAAGCTTCCTCAGAAACCTATATATCATCTTCAGCCTAAATGAATGATTCCTGAAGCACTCTTCTCTCTTGACCCTAAAATCAATAAAATGCCTTTCTTAAACGGTATCTTAAATCAAAATGGTACATTACAAATTTCAAACAGTACTGCATTCCTTCCTGAAAGGGTGTAATGGGCCTTTTAAAGAAAACTGTCGCTGGTTAAAATAAATAAAATGAAGTCACATCCAGTGAATACACTCTCAGACTCCTTTTTATGCAGACTAGACTCCATTGTTAGCCCTGCTGTAAACAGCCAGCTGGGTTTATTTTATTGGCAGGGAGAAACAAAGGTAAATAGCTTTGAGAAAAGATCACATCAGAGTTTGGCTCTAAAGCCCCGGTCTGTGCCAGCAGCCAGATGTTGCCCCCGGTAACCCTGTTGCAATGGTTGCTAAGGAAGTGGTGGTATCCAGGCTGCAGTTTGTAAGTAAAAATTAAATTCTGCTGATTAATGACAATTGTTCCAGCGACAAAGACGACAAATGATGGAAATATGGTAAATACCAGTCACTGATAAATGTAATGATCAAACTTTGTAATGTCCAAATTAGGAAAAAAAAAAAACCCAAAAAAACCACAGTTATTCAGTCTTTAAAACTGATGTGGTCATCTGCTTGAAACCACCTGCCTGTGGGCTAAGCAGTTAGCAAGGAACCCACACTGTTTATTACAAACAGTCACCTTTAAAGCTTCTTTTGAAAAACTTGAATTTATTTCACGTATCCACATATATTATGAATCTCACTTGTGTATTCATAATGCATAAAACACTCATTGAAGCTAATTATCAAGTCGCTGGCATGCATTTTGAATCCTTTAGTCATACATTTTAAAACATTACTATTCACATATGAAAAATCAACAAATAGCTGATAAGGATTTGTCAAAATGCCTGTGCATAGAACATCATGTGCATAGAACATATTTCGTACTTCTAAAGTAAAAAAAAAAAATGAAAAAAAATGACAGCACCGTAAGACACCCTACACACGACATATAGTATGATTTAAAAAAATAAGCAATACTAAAATCTTTTTTAATCTGAGGAATGTAGTCTTAGTTGGCCCAGGTTGGAACCAAAGCCAGGTTCTACAGGTTAAAGGGGAGGTGGTAACCAATCACCACTGCAGTGATTGTCCATTTGAAGAGCCCTTAGCTGCATGGTGCTGGAGAGCCAAGCTATAAGTAGTGATTCTGTTGTCCCAGTTACCTTCCCCCTCTCTCCCTCCAGGGGAGACCTGGCACGTCTGTAAGTACAAGCCAAGTTTGTTACACGCTTGGCTTGCCAGTTAAACAAGGCACGAGCCGGCCCCCTTGGGCTAGAGGGAGAAGCTAATTAATTCTCTTTACAGCCTTCTCTCACTCTCTTTCTCTCTCTCTCTCTCTCTCTCTCTCTCTCTCTCTCTCTCTCTCTCTCTCTCTCTCTCTTTCTCTCTTTCTCTCTCTCACCACTCATGCTAATGGGGATCAGCATGTCGAGTGGTTTTTCAGAATGTTTTTCCTTTCGCTGGGCGGTGACCGCACTTCTCTTCGTTTAGCACAGATGAGGAGCTTCATTTTGTGGCTTTGAGCAAAGGAGTCCACTAACTAACCTTGCACATGGAATCCTAGGAATTTAACGAGGACTGCAGTAGGAGAACTAAAGGAGAAGCTCCATTAGCTAAGCAAGTACAATATCAGCCTGCTTGTTACATTACTCTAAAAAGTCTCAACTACAGTCAAATTCAAGAGGTTGTATCATAATTTAACAATAAAAAAGTAGCTGCAAGAGCCAGGCTGTGGCAGCAAGCCAATGTCATAATGCAGGGAATACAATTTATCTGCTGATTTCAATTAGAGTAACCATTGACTCAAATACTGTCACCTTTGAATTTTAGTTGTTTAAAAAAGAAAAAAAAAAAAAAATCAAATTAAACTATTTAGAGTGATTGACATGAGTTAGTGTCAATCTGCATAAATAATGAAAATGCATCTGAGAACCTGGTCAAGTTTATTTATCTTAAGGAAGGACATGGTAGAGACACCTGAACTGGAAGAGCCATGGTTACCGACTGTAATACAAAGTAATGATGTCATGCTAAAACTAGGTTCTCTGTGCAGTGCATCAGTGGTGGTGTAGGCCACACTGTAAAGACACTGTTGCCTGATGCTTTGTGACAGATTGAGGCCAACAGTGGGGCAGCTAGCATGTGGTCATTCTCATGCAGTGTCCCTCACACTCACACAAGCTGGGACATGTACAGCAACATGGGCAGTAACCATCACTAACACATTGAGCTACTTCATGCTTTTTTAATCGATTTATCTGAATTTCACACAATAACTAACCTTGATATGTCACAGTGGAGTTGAATCCTATCCCTGCCAGCAATCACAGGTGTGGCCCTTTTCCAGTTAGGTAATTAGTGCTAATTGGAAAGTGGCCACATGTATAAAAGGAACCAGTCATACTTTGTTTGTTGAAGGGAGTTAGTGGAGTGTTTTGTGTAGATGGTAGTGAAAAGTGAAAACTGATTTTTTGCATTTTTGCATATTTTTGACACTGAATGTTATCAGCAATTAAACCAAAATCTAATATTAGATAAAAGGGACCCTGAGTGAACAAATAACACAACATTTTGATACTTATTTCATTTATTTATTAAAGAAAGTTATGGAACACCCAATATCTCCATGTGAAAAAGTAATCGCCCCCTTAGACTCAGTAACTGGTTACGCTATCTTTAGCAGCAATAACTGCAACCAAACGTTCTCACAGCGCCATGGAGGAATTTTGGTCCACTCCTTCATGCAGAACTGCTTCAACACAATGACATTTGTGGGTTTTCGAGCATAAACTGCTGGTTTCAGGTCCTGCCACAACATCTCAATGATGTTTAGGTATGGACTTTGACAAGGCCATTCCAAAACATTAAATTTCTTGTTCTTCAACCATTCTGATGTAGACGTGCTTGTGTGTTTCAGATCATTGTCTTGCTGCATGATCCAGCTGCGCTTCAGCTTCAGCTCATGGACCAATGGTCTGACATTCTCCTGTAGAGTTCTCTGATACAGAGCAGAATTCATGGTTCCTTCAAAGATGGCAAATCATCCAGGTCCTGATGCAGCAAAGCATCCCCAAATGATGACACTACCACCACCATGCTTGACCGTTGTTGCAGTGTTTGGTTTTCGTCAGTCATAACGGGGCCCATGTTGGCCAAAAAGTTCCACTTTGGACTCATCTGCCCATAGAACATTGTTCCAGAACTCTTGAGGATCATCCAGGTGCTTTTTGGCAAATTTGAGACGAGCATTCATGTTCTTCTTAGTGAGCAGTGGTTTCCGCCTTGCTACTCTGCGGTGAATCCCATTTTTATCCAGTGTCTTTCTGATGGTGGAGTCATGGACACTGACATTAGCCAAGGTCGAGAGAGGTCTGCAGATCCGTGGATGTTGTTCTAGGGTTCTTTGTGACTTCCTGGACGATTTCATGCCTTGCTTTTGGAGAGATTTTGGCAGAACATCCACTCCTGGGAAGATTCACTACTGTCCCAAACTTTCTCCATTTGGACAATATGGCTCTGACTGTGGTTTGGTGGAGCCCCAGAGCCTTAGAAATGGCTTTGTAACCCTTTCCAGACTGATAGGCATCAACATCTTTTTTCTGGAGGTCTTCAGGAATTTCTTTTGATCGTAGCATGATGTACCTGTAGAATTTGTGTGCTGACAACTTCACTCTGATGGTAAGGGCTAAAGTTAGTCAGATATATATTGAGCAGGGCTGGCCCAAATCAGGCCTGATTGTTAACCAAAGTATTCAAACAGCTGACCCTAATTATCCCTTTAATTGGGTTGAGTTAAATAGGGGGGCAATAACCTTTTCACACCTTAAGATTGCATGTTTGATTACCTTGCACACCAAACAAATGAAAGAAGCACCAAACTTCGGTATCATTTTTTAATCTCAGACTCCCTATGTATACTACCACCTACAAAAGGATCTCACCAAATTCAATGTGAAAAATGTGCAAAAATGCAGAAAATCAGACAAGGTGCAAATACTTTTTCACGGCACTGTATATTGTATTGTTTTTGTAAACCTTTTGTTTTGGCCCTCATGCTCTGTTTATTTGTGTCTGTTTGTTTAATAAACATGCGCTTACACACTTCAGCTGCAGCTTTTCTTGTTTCTGAGTCTCTCTTCCTGCTAATAACATCTTGGGCACTATCCTGTCACAGTCGCTAATATAGAAGATAAGCTTTACACTGGCATATCACAAAATAATAATGAGCAATTCCTGCATGCTCCTGGCATCACTTCCAGCTGGCTTGAGCTCACTGGGCACCCTGCGGGACTACCAGAGCCAATATGTTGTTCCCTGTGGAATCTCCAGACAAGAACAGTAACTACGCACAACTGTACCTTTACCAGGTGAAATCCTCCAGGACCCACTCACTGTAAAAGATCTGAATTAGCACAAACAAACCCCCTTGGTAAGCTGTCGTGCTCTTTGGCCCTGTTCTCATAAAGAAAACGTGCTCGTCAACCCCCTATCACTGGCATTTACTGTACATAACACTATTTTAAATTATACATTAAAAGGTTGTATTTGGGTTGTAGCTAAAGGTTTGTGAATATTGCATGTTACTGTAAGGCCTAGGGTAACCTTCGGTTCCCGGGGATCAGTAGAGTGGACAAATGGATCAGGCCAGGTGCTTTATCATGCTTACAGTTTTGTTCAGGTTTTATTAAACAGCGACTCCAGTGTACAGATTCAGCAATAATTGAAAAACACAAAGTAATTGGCCAGCAGATAGTATATAAACTGTGGTACAATTACAGTAACAAAATAATTAGAGTAAGGGAAGCAGTCGGGCGCGATCTGCACTCCACCACGTCTTCCGCACAACAACCCTCCTCCTCCTTTTCTCTCAGCATTGTCTCTCATCTCTCTAGCTAAGGGAGTTGTTAAGGTACCAAATAATATACGTCCACTAACAAAATCAAACTAAATATTGTAATTCTTGCTAGCTTCATTATAACGGCTCACATCATGTTGACAGTTTTACAGTAATAATTTGATTAACTGTACAAATACATTTTACAAACACCCCTGGTGCCAAGTAGTGAAGCAATAGATATTTTACTATAGTATAGTGGTCCCAAATGCAATTTAAAACTTATCTATAAGCAGTATCTCTGAAGCAATTCCAGGGGCCACGCTAATGGCCCTGCAGACTAAATTGTCTAGAGGGTCTGTCTCTGAGTTCACTGAGAATGTTCACACCTCAAGGCACAAACTTCAAATGATCTAGACTTCACACCTCGGGGGCGATGACCACATGAAAGGTAAAGATCCTCCCAGGAGGACTGAGAGTGTAAATCCTGCACTGGGCAGAGTGAAGTGCACCGAAAGAGCTATTTATCTTAACTACCCTGAAATAGCTACAGTATTATCGGATCAATATTGTTGTATAATGGAAGATAATGAAGTACTTTTCTTTACCACCCATTAGAACAACACAATTCCCTTAGTGAACTTTTGGTTTTTCCCATTTTTATATTCACTTTGACCCAAAAGATTTCTGGCCGTGACACTGGCTAAAATTCTTGAAGATATTTTACTCTAATAGTCATGAGCACAGGTATAATTCTAATTTAATTAAACAAGTTGTTTAATTCTGTTTTGGTAACTTTATTGATCTCTCCCTTTTGAAGAAATTGCACTGTTTCGAGTGAAAAGCTTTGAGAATCTTACCATTATATATTAACCATTGTAGAAGCAGTGTCTTAGCAAGCATGTGATTTATATACTATGCTCAGCTCCTTTCATCTGTTCAGCCAGGCATGCATATCCAGTAATGGCATCTCTGCATCTCTTGGATTCAGGCTGGTCTGTTCAAGGGAGGCAGCCTTGCCATGGCACTTATTGATTTTGTTACTGCAAAGTGGGAAAAAAAAGGTTATGAGAAAATAGAAAAGGGGACCTTTGTTTTAAGGAGAAAATCCTGATTCATTGATTCTCCTTGGCCCTAAATCACTAAAATAAAATAAATGCATATCATGAATGGTACCTTTAAAAAAACGTAGGTAATCACGTTTAATCTGTCTTTCCTTAAACAAACTATGCAATAATTTATTGATCAACACAGAGAGGCACAATCTGTGCATGGAGTTGACCTTAAATTAAGTAATATTGCAAATACAGTATTCTGCTAGCGGGTGACACTGTTATTATTACGCACAGTTTTTTTTTTTTTTAATCAAAGGATATCAATAACACTTTAAATGTGTTTTTACATGTCTCTAGCCTTACCACAGAAGCATAAGGGTAAGCAGGTTTTAATGTTTGGTTAGGATTAGGGTTAGGGTTAGGGTTATTGCAGATACAGTATTGCGCCAGGGAATGGCACCATGGGCAGCCTCTACCAAAGGATATCAATAACACCTTAAATGTGGTTTTTCAACCAGGTTTTAATGTTGGGATTGATCTTAATTATGGCTCTCTGGAGTATAGTGCCCAGAAGGCTAAACTAAGATAATAAACAAATACTAAGCAATTATATTGTAAATTTTACTGTAATGCCTGCATATACTGGAGCTATAATCTGATAAGATTTCATAATTGTGTTATTATTATTTTATTGGCTAGCATTAACTCAGACTTCAGAAATAAGTCTTTAATCTACTCTGTTCCTCCTAGCATTACCACTAGATGCAAAGCCAATAACAAGCCTAGACTGAGGACTCCAGTGGGTGTCTAAGGCTTTATTTATTTCAAATGGTCTGCAAAGAAATTATGATGAATCATCTCATTTACGTGTTTCCTTAGGGGCATCACAGAAAGCAACAGTGCCATCCGATCAGTGCATATGAGTAAATAGTGACACAATGATTCAAATAAGATGACATAGTAGGGCTATAATAAACACACCTGTTATGCGGGCAATACACTGATTACATATACCTAAGGCAGGCAATTGAACTCATTGTCAAAGCACTTCGACATGCTGTAGACTTACGAACCATAAAAAGAACACACTGTTTGAGTAATCGCATTAAGAACCATTTCGAATGATTGCAAGGATCGTAAAATGCCACAGACTGACAAATTGTGTGTGTGTGTGTTTTACAGCAAGGATAAGACATGCTAGCCTGGGAGCCAACGACCCTTGAATGGAAGGAAATGGAAATTACTCTTTATTGCTGTTGTGATATAAGAATATTTCTAAATATTTCTAGATCCCTAAACAATACACCAAAAACCATTGTTAATAGATAATATATAATGTGCAATAAAAAATGGCTTTCTTTAACAGTCTTTTTTTTTGTTTTCTTATAGATACAGACATACAGAATAGCACATGTAATAAATACTACAGTGTCAACAAAAAAGATCAGAGCCTGCCGTATTATCTGGCTTACCATTTGTGATAAAATTGATTCGTGACACAGGGAGCGGGACATTGAAGCCACGCCCACGCCCCAAACTCCCATTCACAGTTTGGTCAAGCGTTTCGGGGTGTGGTTACAAGCAGGACATTTCCTTTAGACTGACATTCCAATATTCGACTGCAGTGATCACCAAAAGGCTGGGGATTAGGGGAGGGTATTCGGGTCTCTTACGTAGCATTAGGGCGGGGTTTATTTGAATAGAGGGAGGGCGTAGGGCGGTGTAAAGACTCACGACCACGCCTCCAGGGGCACGAATTTTTGGTTCAAGCATGCAGTGACTCTGGAGCAGAAGCAGCTAGTCTTACCAAACAAAACAAGCATGACCAAATTTGGGGGCTGTAATACCAGCGGCTCTGGAATTTATTAGTTTTAAAGGAGACGCCAGCAATTGCCCTCAGGGCCAAATCTCACTTTTTTGTTTTTGTTTGCCGTTAACACAACAAACAACAATCTGTTATCTTTACTTTTGTGGAGTACGACTATACGCATTCTTTGTGGATTACTGTCAGGTTTGCAAACTTGATTTGATTTCAGGTAGGATGTAGTATATATATATATATATATATATATATATATATATATATATATATATATATATATATATATATATATATATATATATATATGTATATATGTATATACACTGCTTAACGCTGTTTTTGAATCTTTGTAATTAACATGTGTTTCGAATTATTTGGTTTCTGGTGTTGTGTTTGCAGTGTTATTGTGCATTGCTAGCGCCTACGCTCCCCTAGTTGTACATCATTGACACATCAAATCAGTTTAATCGAACTGAGATGTAGCAGTCTGACTGCACATGTCTAGGTATTGCCAGGTACAGTATTACGAATCCGTTTTTGTCTTTTTTTAAAATCTGCGGGAGTGCTTCAGTGTGTATTTTTTGACTAACTGCGTCTTTCTTTGCGAACACAGACGTAATGTATGTTAGTTTGATTTGTCACCTGACTCTGCACCTAACTGTTTTACAACTTTGTTTTTACATTTCATGTTAATCTTACAATCTCTAGCCAGCCCCACTGTTAAGTACAGCTGTGTGTATCTAGTAATTTAGTACTATCTACTTCTAGTACCCAAAACCAATGCACACTACAGTTGTACAATGCTAAACATTTGTATTATTACACAGTACAGTATTAAATGTAAAGGTAGTAAAACAAACAAACAAACAAACAAACAAACAAACAAACAAACAAAAAAACCCCAGTAGATTCAATTTTCCATTGAACTAATAAAGGCATCAGGATAGCAGGGTAGGGGTTGCTTTGACATTGTAGTTAAACTTTTGACCACCCCATCGCTGAATTTATTTTGCTATTGATCAGAGGCAGCTCATGAAATTCTCTTGGTTTATTGATTTAGGTGGCAGAACACCCTGATTTAGCCGGTACAGCATTCGTTCACGAAGGCTGGGTTACTTATTAGTAACTCGGTATAGACAACGGAGTTTCTTGATTGGTTCTTGATAATCTTTTGAAATCCTGCCCTTTCTGTTGGTCTGGAGTAAATAGGAGCCAGGGAATTTTTTGAGTTGTTAAATGCTTGTTAAAAATACATTTCAATGAAAAGGTTCATGACTTGTGTGAAAATGTTTTCTGTGATCCTGAGAAATATGATACAGTACTGAGACCTATTATAATAAATACTTTGTATAGACAGGACTGGATTAGTTTGAATCCCATGGCATACGCTATTGGAGAAAAAAATACAATGATATAGTAGCTTAATGGATCTTTGAGTGGTAAAGATGTAAGGAAAGGTACACATAAATATGTTCATTTGTCTATCTCTTTGGCTATCTCTAATTTTCTGGTTTTCTTGGAATGAATCCTAAAGTCTGTAATGAATTTGAACACTGACTATCAGTCCACAGTTACTGTAGCATACACTATTAGCTTGTTGGAAACAGTACTCAATATACATGAAGTCTTCAGGATTAAAACTTTAGAAGGCATATTGAATGCAACTTGGATATCTTCCACTTTGTTTAGGCACTGTAACTGACGAGTCACACTAAGTAACTTACATCTAAGTTACTTGCATAAAGTACGTTGCATTAAGTATGGATTTCTACCACAAGAATCCTTTCCAGTTCTGGTTGCTGTAACTATGCAGTGTACTGTAAAAATAATGAAGGAATAAATGGACTCAAGGTAACACAACAATGCCTGAGCTGGGATTGAAATCCAGGGTTTCTTGGCTCCTACAGAAGTCCCACCGCTTATACTGTAGATCAGATTGCATATGTCTCTGCCTCCATTAAGCCCTACTTTGCCCTGGAGATATTTGACTTCCCAAACCCAGCTTGAGGACAGTGGCTCTTTGTGAAAACTCATGCATTCTAGAAAGGGAAGCGATAATTACCTGTGCATGCCAGTTTATATTTTATTAAAATAAGCAAACACACCATCAAACAAACCCTTGAGGTGATAGCATCTCACTTCAAGGGTGTCCCAGGAGACTACAGACACATTAATGTAAGGAAGCCTATTGTTGCAAACTGCATTCATCCAGGCACATAAACAGTAATTACACAAGAGATATAAAAAGCAATTCAGAAATGCACAGGGTTTAAATAATATTTTTATACCAATCTAGAGACAAGGAGAGTTAAATATTAGCTGAGCACTAATATCAGGAGATGCCTGGTGTTCTGTTGTATTCTTTGGATAAGGGGTGAAGGGTGTTTAGATCCAATGTAAATTCACAGTTTTGCAAATAAATCAGCTGGTTTCTAGAGTCAAGCTCTAGTGGGCTCAGTTAATGATTTACAGTGGTGAAAGTTGCGTGAGCCTTACATTTTTCAGCCGTTGCGAATTAGCAAGCTACTGCGATAATACGATGAAATTCTACATTTTTTACTTGGATGTATATAATCCTCAACATTGATAACTGACCGTTCTAGGTGCAGTCAGCAACCAATTTCCTTATTGAATATTGCAATGCGATAATCATTGCATTTAGGAAACTTTAGTTTTTTTAAAAACAAGAAGCAAAACAGTGTGTAGGCTCTTCATAAAAGTCTTCAAATACAACTGAAAACCTGTGCCTGTGATCTACCTTCATATACAGGCTGCAAATAGGGCACCAGGGCGATTAAGTGACCGCTCATGTAATTGAGGCTTGCAAAATAAAAGCCACGGTGATCAATAATCATTTGATTGATTTATTCTTTAATCTCTTAACTATTTTAATTTGCATTGTAAAGGACAAAATGTAAAAAAAGGAAACGAACAAAGAGCATTGACCTTTAATTATGCATTGTAAGTACTGTAGATTGATTTGAAAAAGTCATTGTTCTCCCATTCAAGTAATGACTTTGGTAGGTCTGACCCTGCTAATTTGTGGGGTTGGACAAAATCACTCAGAATCCATTGTGCACAGCCTGCATGCCACTCCATCCCTCCCTTCATTAGAACATAAGTACAAATATCATCCTGTAGTAGTTTGGCAATTACCTCCATCCCCTCCTCTCCCAGTAGAGGTCACTGTGGAGTTCAGACAAGACCTTGGAAGAGGACACTGGAAAGATCTCTGGTCATGGCATGTGTGAGGATTGAGCGGAATTTTGAAAAATGACTTGTGTTGTTTTAATCAAATGTAACGTAACTAACAAAGAGATCTTGGGAACCCAGCAGCACTGCATGCCAAAAACCTTGTTCCATTTGCTACCACAAGAAACACAGAGTAGTTGGATGGCTTCTTACATTAGGAATAGCACCAAACGCCAAAATTTGTGGTCAAAAAAGCATAGATTAACAAACAAGTTCACGTCTTTGAATGAAAGTAAATTAATAAAAACTGTAATATACTGTTGGATAATTACTACACAAATGATATAAGATTTAGCCTTCATGTAAAAGGTAGCTTGCAGTACATGTACAGGAGAAAAAGATCTAGCAGTCCCATCTGTTCCCACTAGCTACTCTAATCTCTGCTTCATGATGTTCATTTTAGGATAAAATAAAATGCAGAATGAAGTTTTTTCCTGTATGGCATTAATTAATGTTCAGGACACATGGCCCGCAGCTTGTTTCACTAGGGGGTTCTTGATGACCAGCAGCCAAGATCAGAATTAAAAAATCTGGCCTTGGAAATGTGGGAACCAGAAAAGCCAGGCTTGGCTCTGAAATCTGTATTGAACTGTTGGCTCAGATGAAGCTTGGAAGATCCACATCGAGCATAAAAAATGTGAACGTTATTTTCCAAATGATGCCACCAAAACAACTACAGCATTTGTAAGCATGGGGTATAGTGGCTGCTAGTATAGTTCTGACATTCAGGTAAAAAAAGGGATTTTTTATTTGACTACTGTACCACCTTTTTTATGACAGTACAATGTCAACTCTGTCAAGGTCTACAAAATGCTGCAATCAGATATTGATATTATGCAGGCCTATTATTTCACAATTTCACTGACATTCAATGACGTTCAGCAGCTTTATTATCAAATGGCAGCTGCAGTTTCTCCCAGCACTATTATTCAGTCTACAAATATGGCATTTTTACTCAATATAGCCGTTCCCCCTGATATTCCCGAGGGGGGAGAAGACCTTTTCTGTTGAATAGCAGCCATTAAAATCATGCTACATCAAATTCATTTATGTTACAGTATCCTAACAAAAAGACTAGGCTTTTACTTTTTGCATAAACATGAATATATCCCCTGATCTGACATGAAGGCAGCAGTTGGAGTTTGTTTGATCCTTGATCTCGTTTACATATTCCTAATCAGCTCGGATAATTCATTCCACCTATGCTAAACCTTCAATCTTTGTCAATGAGCATTACCAGACAGGAGAAAATGAAGCTATTCCATTTCTTCAGTGTGCTCGCAGCTGAATATATATGAGGTCTGTCTGCACGTATGTCTTATTTTTGTGTTAAAATTGTATTATTGTCACATTTAAAAAAAAAAAAAAAAAATGATGCTTTTTTTTTTTTTTTTTTTTAAAAGAGTGGTCTTTTACCCAATAATAGAAATACGAGTTCAATAGGCATTTTGTGTAAAATTACAAAAATAAACTGTATAGAAGTAGTATAAATGACACTTGTAACCTTCCTCTGCTGCATATTGTAGCCATAGCATAACTTTTTGATTCACAAGAGTGCCGTAGTGCCTAGCAGTTTTAATGATTGTGTGGTCTTATGTATCTACAGCTAAAACACACTGTTAAGGGAATTTAAACATACAGGACTCAGGTAGGTCTGCTTTCTTGTAGCAAAGCAAGGAGAACACAGATAGAAGACATTAATGAATTTGATGTTACTGTAAATAACAGATTACTATGGGGCACTGCAGGTTTAACAAAATCTTTGCCAATCTGAGGTTAACACAGCTTCTTCTGTAGCTTGGCAGTAGTCTTTGTATGCTCATTACTGTAGAAGTCCTGTTCCCGATGGCCAGAGTGAAGTTTTTTTAAAAAGATGATTCAGACAATTTACTAATTTATACATTGGTAAGATTCTTGTTAAGAGAAGGGTCAGTTTGTACTGCTGCCTGTTACAATGCATTACTGTGAATGGGAGCTGGCCAGATGGAGTACAGTTCCATTTAGCAACAAGGGGCACATTGTCTGCCTGCACTGTAGCGGTCTAATTCCATATGGATGAAAGACGGTGTCATTTTAAGAAGAGCAGAGACTGATCGATCATGTGAATTAGCTTCCGCTTGCTTGGCTTAGCTCTGCTGTCCTGCCAAATTGGAATTGACTGTTGTCCAGTGGTTTAAAAATGATTGGGAGCCTTGTTTCACGTACCGAGCTCATCTGCTGACTGAGTGTGAGACCCCAGGGAAAAGTTAGTCCAAGTCAATCAACCTGAGTCGACTATGCTTAAATGTAGCAATATGAGCACCCCCCCGCCCAGCCAGGGATAATAATAGCCTGTTTTTCTAAATGATGTCTGCTCAGCTATAGGAAATAAAAGGCAGTTTAAAGAGGCAGTTTTGTATAAACTGTTATATGGCTTGTTTTAGCTCAGTTAGCGCTAATCCTGAACTATCTAATGTAAAGTGAAGTAGTTCGAGATTACTGTTAGTCAGGGTCCTTGAAATCAGACGTTAGGGCATCAATAGCTCATTAATGTTTAACATTATTTATGAGTGTAGTGATACGCTAAAGCCATGAAACAAGCATGTGTTTATAGCTTCAGTTTAAATCGCATTGATCATTCAAGAAGCATTCAAGAAGATCATCACAATGCATGATCACGATTCACTGATATACTGCTGTTTACATCCTTAAAACAGATCCCCCAGTTGAGAAGGGAAATGCTCATTGCTGATTACTATTCAGGCCCATGTCTTGAAGGAGACACAACAAAATCCACTTAAAAGACGTGTCTGGCTTGGCTCGCTTGTAATTTGATAGGTTAGTAGGTAGCAGCCAGGGAAGATAACTTTTTATCAGGGTGATAGAAGGATCACTTAGTTAATGCAGTATTAAGATGTCTTTTTTCGAAATGTCACGCACCACAGTGACATTGTTAGATAACAGCTTGCTTGTGTTTGTATTCTATTTATTTCAGATATTTATTTTTCCACTTGTTATATCTGCTTGTTTTACAGGGGAAAAAATTGATTTAGTTGCATGTTCCATGATTGTCTTGTGAAATATGCTTGCTAGACATAGTTTAATATCAAAGTGTGTCGAATAACTTTTGTAATTTAAACCCTATTGTATTAATGCTCTGCAACTATAATAATATTTATAGCACCTTTCATAGTGGACCACCATCACAAAACGCTTTACAATATACAAGACTAGGGTCTGTGAACTATGCATCCGCTGCAGAGTCACTTGCAAGAACATCTCACCTGAAAGATGGAGCACAAGGAGTTTAAGTGACTTGCTCAGGGTCACACAGTGAGTCAGTGGCTGAGCTGGGATTTGAACCAGGGACCTCATGGTGATAAGCCTGTTTCTTTAACCACTGGATCACACAGCCTCCTATGGCGCTACAAAAGTATTATGAAGATGCCAGTATAGCTTCTCACCGTTCTGGAATGACCTCTTGGGGGCAGGGGCTGAAATAATTGCTCTCTCTTTCTGGTTCTCACAGAGCACTTTTCAAGTACTGTACAGTCACTGTTTTTGGTTCACATTGTTGCATCACATGTTCCCTTGCTGGGGAATTGAGAGTGGTTGCAGAGCCACAACAAGGTCTGTGGGGTTTTTAAACAAAGACTCTGGGGAGCTGCAGGAGGTGACGATTCACAGATTTGCTTTGTAACCTCTGCTCCCTTCAGCGAGACCACTAACATTGCATATTAAGCTAAATTTGTATTTTTTTTCATGCTATTCTGTTACAGGACTGAAAAAGTCTATCAATTGGTTTGTCAGTTAGCCAGAACATCCTGGTCAAATCAACATAAATAAATAATATTATATTATATTTTAACATTGCTAGATGTTAATTTGGTTCTTGCAGGCTGCAATGCTCTTTTAAAACAGGCAAAGCTAGGCACTTGCAGCATGTTCTTGCTGATTTCAAGGTATGGGTCAATTATCTACTAAATCAGCAAACCAGATTGCTAACACCGCCCTGTTAGTCTCTTCCTAACCATTTCATTTGTCTTTAGGCATTTTATATGCTGGCGATATCTAAAATCTAAGAAAAGACTGTAGTGCAGAGGGACAATAACGATATAATCATCAAATCCACAACCATATTTAAAAAAAATCATTTGAATGTCAGGAATAATCACACATACTTCCTCTTTGGTGATTAAAATCTTGGCTCTGGTGATTCCAGTTGTCCAGATTTCCTGGTTAAACTCCCAATTCTCCATGCTGCTGATGCAAGGGCCTGTCCAGTCCCATTAGTTCTGCACTTTAACTTGTTTATATGGCAGTGTTTATTTACTAGTGACTGGCAGCTCTCAGCATTGCTGAGTAAGGTAATCCATTGCTCTTTTAATCCCCTCGTTTTCAGTGGATTAAAGCAGCTCTATTTTTCCAATGAAATAGTGCTGTGCTTACCAATAGAAGTTTCAGATGATGGTGTGCAAAAGTGTTGAGAAATGTAGTTGCACTAGCCACATGTACCTGGCTGTAGTATAGCACATTATGCCTAAAGTTCTTTTATATTTCTCCACAGTGAAGCCCATAAAAATAAGCATGGGCTGTAATGCAAACTTCCAGGGACTGTCATTTGGGTCTTAACAGATACAAGGTAGTGTGTTAACACACTGAACCACAAGGCATCACAGCAGCTTGAATGTAGCAGAAAGAGAATGAGAGGAGTGACCAACTTGAAGACAAATACAGGAGAAAATATCTGAGATGGATGGTAAAAAAGAGAAGGAAATAAGTTTTTTGTTCTGGTCTTTTTCTTTTGTTTAAATACGAGCTTCTGTTTGTGCTCAAACATAAAGCGTGTAATTTGTCTCTCCTCCGATTACTGAGAACTGCGGTATGTATGCTCTGGAATTGCAGTGAAAACCCCAAAGTTGCTCATCTGTTATTTTTATATTCTGTTCGGCACACAAACTTGGGTAGCAGCTGCAGTCTGTGGATTCCATCCAGTTCTTAAGGCCATTGCACACTGGATCCGATAACACATCCAAATTTAACGTGGATCTAAACAGAAAAAAACATCATGTGCATTCCCTGTTGCACCTTGCACACTGAGTCTGTAATTGTCATGCAACGTCAATTTTGGAATTTCACATGTGTTTAAAAATACATTGACCAATGAAAAACGACTGGGAAAACGCATGGATTCATGCAGTTCCCTGAACAAAATGGAAAAACGAATTATGTGTGTCCAACAAAGATTAAAGACTTTGAAAAAAGAAAACATGATATGTGAATTATATGTATTATAAAACATGAAATTATGAACTGATAGCATTCATAACACATGGATTTTGTGCAGTATAGGTTTTTACAAGCATATATTTTTTTATGTGAAATGTAGTCGAGGAACTAAAGAAACAATGGCCTAACCTGGAGACACATCAGAGAAAGAAGCGTGACAGGGCAACCAAGAGCGGTCAGGGTTTAACAGTCTGAAAAGAGGGGCAGTATATGAAAGTGATGGAATTTCTGGCTCCATACACAGAGAGTAGAAGTCATTATTGTAAAGTATTGTAGTATTGGACACAAAACAGAGTTGCTTAAAGTAAACACTTGGTTTATTCTCACACAAATAAATCAAGCAAAATAACCAGTTTTAAACAATCCAGATTCTTTTAACAGTTCCTTCTTCTCCAGGCTAACCCTGAAGTCCTGCTCACAGACCCTTTTTCTAGGGGAGCTGGAGGGAGGCAGTGCCCTCCCCAGCCAATCCATATATGGTTGGAAGTACCCTGCCTGACAGTTGGTGAGGGAAAGTACAGGCAAATGGCGATGGGAAACTCCCCAGCCCAGAGATCCTGGAAAGTCCCTGCTAGAAGTGGGCAGCACCCGCCGTTACAATAGCTCATTGCTAGCTTCCCAAGTTTTATATATATATATAAAGTGTTTGAAAAATGTAATATTGGTCATATGGTTTCTGATGCTATGACAGCTGTGTTGTGCAAAATCATATGTTGTTGTTTTTTAATGTGTTGCGTGTTATCATTATTGTAGATCTTGTAGAAATGTAATAATTAGTAAACGTTTTAACTTCCATCAGCGTTTGCTAATCATTAAGTTTATATGACATTTAACTTTGTGTTCAGAGTTATGAAGAATTAACAACAGAATTGTATTAAAATACTGAAACGCTATATTTACTGCAAAGCCTCCACTGCACACCAGCACTCTGAAGTACAATATTAACGCATCTAGTGTGCAATGGATTGCCGCACAACTTCTTCAGATGCCAGATGACGGAACAGATCCAGTGTGCAATGGACTTTACTCTGTTGTAATTGGGTTGTTTTTGCTGTTGGAATAAGTTTCAAGGCAAACAAAATGCTAGTGTAGACAAATCCTAGATGATTATAATTCTAGACAGTTTTCCTATCATTTGATTTTTATAGGATTCTATTAAGTATTTCAAGTTTCAGTATCCTGTTATCAATTCCAATTTCATAAGCATCCATAAGTCCTTGTTGACGGTTTACAAGAAGGGTGGCCAAAGTTGGCCATTCCACTCCTCGTCTTTGTTCCAAACCTGTTCTAAGTTGTCTAATTGAACCAATTAAAACTCTATCCAGACCCTAGAGTAAATAATTCATATAATTGTATCCATTAAACCTGGAGTGGAATGGCTCTTCATTGGACACCCTTGGTTTACAGCATTCTTCCACACCATGCCCTGTGAAATCAGCGTCATCAGAACCTCGATATTGTTCACTGTCCAGTTTATTTACACCTTGTGCCATCTGAAGGCACCCACGATGGCTACTCTTTGACTTCAAGCCTTCTTCATGCTCCGCTTTCATGCGATATACTGGATGCTTGTGAGTCTACTGGGAAGTACCTGCATCAGTTAGATGTTACAAATACCTTGGCCCTGTTACTGTACATTTTACAGGAAATATCTTCAGATTTGATCATTTCACCATGGGTCACTTTATGTAAACCGGACAATAATATTGGGTTAATGTTATTTTATTTAGTCTTACCCACATACCAGAATGCTTAGAGAATTGCCGAAGTGAAGCCTCGGGGGGGGGGGGGGGGACGACAAAATCCAGAAGCTCTTGTATGTGAATAAACTTACAAAAAATAACCCATGAACACCATTGTATTATGTATCCAAAGTAAAAAGATGAGAGAATAGTATTTTGCAATGTGAGCAGTAAATGGTGTAGTGTGAGATGTAGCGGCTGAATCTGAGTCCTCCATTGCATGAGGCAGGCCTGGCATTGTGGTCGGGTTTTAGGAGACCTGGCCCATCCAGTTTAGATCCAGCGCCCCTCAGTTTCAGATTCTAAATTGATGTAAAAAATCTATGAGAAATCATTAATCAAGTCAAAGTAAAGCACAATAATAATATTACTTAAAAACACGTTTGTTTGAGTCTGTGTGGTTGGTCGTTTTTTGCATGTCTGCTCTTAATGTTTTTTTTTGGATGCGTTTGTAAGTGGCCTATTGCTTTGTTTGTTTGAAAGCCTACAGTGTTAGAAATGTTATCATCTTGTCTCAAATGTTCAGGTCACCACTGTACATGCATATATGGATAAGAGTAGGAAAGTCCTTGGGTGCTAGCATCGTAAACAGGAAATATAAATTAAAAATGGATACTGCCGAACTTTCAGGATGTCTGTTGCTGACATTTTAAGGTTGTTTATCGAGAAGTGCCAAAGGAAACATCCCATTTTTAATCGGATCAAACCTAGGTTACTTTTCCTGTTAAGTCAGGTTCTTGCAATCTGAGAAACCTGGTTTCTGCCAAATCTGATGTGATTCATCCTAACCATCAACCCAATCATAAATTGGAATTGTGGAATTGTGGAATTGTGACAGGGTAATGTCACGGCCAAGCTGTTTATTACAAAGACAGTACAGACAAAAACACATTTACCAAAATAAAAGGTCTACAAAAGCTTAGAAACAGAAACACAGCACAGCAACACATACCTCCACCTGTATCACAAAAATTTAATTATCATATTAACACCTTTGATACACCCGTTATACACCTGTGACTATCTGGAGCCTAATTATTCATTAATGATTTATTCAATTCATTTCTCCAGCCACATTCCCATGTGTTACCCCCCCACCACACACACCTTATACCGGCTGGGCTTTCATCCTGCCACGGGAATTTATATATAAATATCATCTCTATAAAGGTATGTAAAATATCTTGTAAAGACACCTAGTATTTTTTTTAAGTGTGTGATTTAAGTTTTATCATCTTTTAAATGTGATAAGTTTCTTTTTTTTCTAAAGGTGGCATGTTCACACTGCACCTACACAATAAAAATGTATTGCCTCCCAGGCTTCCTTTCATCAGTGACCTATTAAAGAAGCTGGCTTCCTGCCTGGCACTCGAACATCAAATAGCCGCCTAGGGACTGATCAGGGCCTTATTAAATCCCACCATTGTTCTCTGGCTAGCTGGGGGCTCCATTAATGAAATCTACCCAGCCAGGATTGCTGCCTTCCCTCAAAGCATGCATAGCAGGGCTTGTAAAGCTTCAGAATAAAAGACATATTCCTATCTGCACTTCTGGGTAATTAGGGGAAGAGGAAGCTTTATAGAAATTCAGTGCTTATGAATATTGTGTGCATTGTATTTGTCACACTCTCCACCAGGCCTCATGATGGTGTATATACTGTATTTGTAAAATGTTATGTAATAAACAGAGCATTCAGAGGGGTCAATGGGAGGTTAGAACAAGTTTTGGAGAAGATTATAGTTATCATGCTCAACATGTAGTGTGACAGACAGACAGATACAAGCAATGCATAAGGTTCCACATTTTGAATCAGGACCCCAACAAGCAAGTTCTCCACTAGGCTCCACCAATGAGCACACCCTTGACCAGATGGACCAGCCGTGCTATATGGTCCTCATTCTCTGTTACGAAATTCTGTGGTAGTTTTGAGAATTATAACCATTAAACTAATTGCCTACAGTAAGCAGCATTCAAACCCAGACTCCTACTAAGACTTTGATTGACTGGGTATCTGCACACTTTCTTCAGCCTGCGAGTGTAAACTCCATACAGCTGTGAAGATTTCCATTCATGATAGCTTGTCGGCTTGCCTTTATACTGTAGTTCTAACCCCAGTTGCAAGGCGACTGTCACTGGAAAGAATACTAAGTATTTCTACTAATGCTGCATTGTAATCAAGACATTTGCACTATGACATGTGGTTGGGGGGAATTTTATTGGGACATAGATTAAAACCAGGATCAGATACATACCCGTGGGTATTTTTAGAAAATTTCCAGCTGCAGTATTTTCATGATTATGTACTGGGAAAACACAAACTGTTTTTGATCCTCAGGCCCTCCTACAAATTTGCATTTGTGGAATCTGATCCCTGCAACAATGCAAACAAGCTTAGTTTCAGAGCTTAAAAATATAGCTTTTTACATGTTATTTTTAGGAATACATTTCTCAAAACCTCCCACTGGCAAATATCTTTCAAGCTAGCGTAGCTAATCTTCTGGAGCTTTTAGTTCAAATGCACTGAAGCAACATCTCATTACAGTTTGTGGGGTACTATACTACAATGTGTTTGGTGGTGTGACAAAGATAATGGACTCTGCAGTATGAATGCACTCTGCAGAAACTCCACTTCAAAGAACAATACTGGAGATTAAGCACTCCTCGGGGTATTAACACAGATTAAAGTTCTAAATTTATATAACTTGGTTTAAAAACAATACTTGCTGCCCTTGCCACTTCTTTGGATCGGTGCATTTGTAAGACTGTTCGGTTAAGCAAACACGCTCTTCTCTTTAGGAAAACCCTCTTTCAAAAGCCTAGGAATGTAGTGAAACTAATGGACGCAGACGAGACCGGAATCATAACATACTAGAGTTTGTTCAAATTGAAGATATCCTGAAGCTGCAGAACTGGTTTGATATTTGTAAGGTTTCTTCTGTACAGTACTTTCTATTTGTAGTCAGAACCATAATGAAGGTAGTCTCTTACATTACTTTAAAACTTTTAAAGCCATAGCGTTTGATGATCTGCCACTTATCCCACATGTACATTGGCAGGCTTTAAAATTATTCAATCTAAGTTTGTTTCCATTGGCTGCAGACAAGATTAAACCAGTTTACATTTCACGAAACCTCTGTCAAACCAACATCCCAGTTAGCATTGGACGCTGGTAGAGAAATCAATTTCTCAGAATTCCTTTGATTGAACTAATGATAATCCTTCTGCAGATGATGGATAGAGAAGAGTGTCAAATCAGAAAAGAATACATGTCAAGGCCCTTTGACCTTTGTTGTTAACATCTGCTGGCAGATTAAATTGTAGACCAGATGAAACAGGTGGCAGTCCTAATTTGATAACGGAGCAGGATCAGATTGAGTTTTAAGGCTCGGTTTCAGAACACAGATGGAAATGGAGCGGGAGCTTCTGGCACAATTGCTTATCTAGTCTAGAGTCCTGCGCGGCTCCCATTTTTACGACCTGTTTTGAACTCGGACCTGCTACTGCAGGACCTGACCTGAACACGCAACCCACTGCAGCATCGTCTTCTTACCCATGACCTGACACGTTTTAATAAGACCTGCAACCAGACCCGAACCCATAAGTATTTGTCCTTTACCTACTGCCTGCACCGACTGACTCTCTCACACTCACATTCACACACGGATATATCTACCATTCTCCACAGATTGAGTTTATACAATAGGCTATACAGCTTGGTAGCTCACTTGAGTGGTCTGGATATATTTTAACATTGTAACATATTAACTATCAACTTTATTATAAAATTCCTTTTGTGTCTCCAGTTGAAAGGGAGCTACACCTGTGCTTTTGAAGAAATGATGTACACAAAAACAGGTTTTACAAGCAACAAATCCAGTCGATGTTCAGTATTTTAATTCGCTATGATTCCAAAATAATTCAGATTTACCTCTGAAAGTATTATGCAGTACATGATATAAACCCTGCGCGATCTTTTGTTTCACCCTGTCCATATGCATTTTTAATATCACCAAGCAGACGTGATTAAAGGATTTGTAACTTAACAAACAAGCAGCAGTATAAACCGAGAACACTGCTTAGTCAGCTGACTCCTCCCTAATCGCCTCATGCTTTATTGCAGGAAATACCAGTACATTTACCTTCTAATATGTTATTTGGGAAAGGGTTACATACGAGTACACTGAAAGGACTGAAAGTTTTTGGCGAATTCAGATCCGCAAACCGGAAAACAGTTAACATTCTGACCTGAACCTGACCCGCTTTTCCAGGTCACCCACTGGTATCCGAACCGATGCAAGACTCTACTATAGTCCCTATCTTGGTGTAACTAGGAGTTAATGTTGTTAATGACCCCCTTATTTAGATTTTATACAAATTCTTTTGAAATAATTTAGTTTTTTGAATTTCCTCTTTGGCCCCTTGAAGAAAATGCCATAATATCTATGCAATTGTGTGGTTCAACACACTGCATAATACTGTTGCAACAATATGTTAAGACTTGACTTTATATTCCGGTAGTTAATGTTGTAAAGGAGAGCTGAGCTGGCAGAGGCGTAGTCGCCAGTTTAGACACCAGTTTAGACAGCAAATCTCTCATCCCCTCTCTGCTGCTATAGAAATAAGCTAATTGAGGACTAGAGTGCTGGAAAAAACTTCTGGAAAAAGATCACTTTGTACAATGCATACTCAGTAATGTGTATTACCCTGAAGAACCCTATCGTAATTAATAGCAGATCCCTACAGTGGCAACACTTTGGATTTGAGTCAGCTTTGCTGAGCAATTTGGTCCAGATTGGGTAGCACACTCTTAATCATAATGGTACCTCTGCAAAAGATTACCAGAGTAGAGACCATTGTGTTACTGTTGATGTCAAGTACTGTACCATCCTACCTCATGACTCATGCTCAGTACTTACCCCTGTTTTAGAACTGTTTTAAACTTAAATCTTTATTTTGGATTCATATGGACCTCTAAACTGGTGGGTGCGGTACAGTAATAAGGCAAATGAGCATACAAACATGCTGGTTCATTATATTTTATTGTTAGTCTGACAAACTGATGCAGTTCCCAATGATCAGTCACCTGTCAATCTGCCAGCACATTACAACACTGGCTGAAGCAGCTTAATTGTAATCACCTGTTTGTGAAAATGAACTCTTAGAGACTGCAAAGCAAACTGTGAGGATCCCTTGGAGAATGCACAGATGTTAACAGTTGTAAACTGAACAAAGCTGTGGTGTGCGCTATCGCTGCAGGATGCTTTTTGGAGCTGTAGGAGGTCAAATCAAATCAATGCTTGCAGCTTTATTGTTAGCATTGTGCATTTGTTAAGATATTGCCATCTGCCAACATGATGCAGTGTAATGGGTGGAGTTACAGTATCTATTGTCCATGTCACATGGAACAATGTTGCAAGGTGCTGACAAACTGGAGCTGATCAAGTGAAATACAATTATTATGATAATACATTGTAAATATATCAATAAAATACACCACACTGTTTAGATCAATTGAATACACCACTATAAATCACAATTAACAAAGCACAAGTTAAAGAAAAGCTGAATATCTGCAATCTCACTGGAGTATTTCTGGATTGTCAGAGCCTCAGTGTTGACAGAACCTCTTCACAGGGGATGTGGTTTCTATGGCAGCCAGAGAGTGGCCCTTATTTTAGAAAGATGGCTTTGAGAATTCGTAAAGAATTATAAAATGGAATGAGATGGGGTGTGGGGTGGGGGGGTGGGGGGGAAAAAAAAAAAAAAGGCTGTGACAGTATTTACTTAAACTCTCTGAAGAGCTTCAGTCCGTGCTGGTTGCACCTGGTGCGGCTGTGGTTTGGTACAGTATAGGATGTAGGCTGACTGGTTTGCTAAAGAAAACATTATTTTGTTTGTAGTTGCGACAGTGTCTTTATTTATTGATTTATTTGTTGAACGTTACTGTCCCAGGGCTGTCAAGGTTAAATAGAAAACCAGTAAAGTTTCCAGTTTGGGATAATGCTTGATAAAACAGTAAGTTTACTCCTGAATGTGACTGAATCTGTAGTCTTTTTGTATTATTTTCCTCAGGACAGCCATACAGAAGGTTTTACTGATCCTACAGATTATATATTTTCAGCGTGATGTCCTTTTGAAATATGTAAAATCTGTTGGCTTTTCTTGTTTTGTTTCATAACTGTATGTAGGGCTCTTCGTGTTTTGGTTTTTATTTTTGATCACATTATGTCTCTTTTTTTGAGCCAACTCTGTTCAGTTAAACTCTTGGAAAAGTGTTGATTGTGAAACAAGTTCACTTCAGTTTTTCAGGCTATGATTCAGTTTTACTGATAATATAAAAAGGCAGCTCCTTATTTAATTCAAACCGAACGCAAACAGCGAGTGAAGTTAAATTGATTTCATTAAATTGTAATTAAGAGGAAACTGTTAAACCAAAACAGTTTATAACATTTTTCATTAAGATTTTAAATCCAGGAAAAGCAACTTAACTGAAATCGCTTTTTGTGATTGGGTTGAATAAATAATTAATGAGCTATAGGACAGAACGTAATCACACGCATAAACTGCAGGAAGGATCTTGATCATAAAATACTGCAGGTCCAAACCTACAGGATTATCGGTGGAAATGCATTGAGTGAGAGTCCTGAAATACAAGTCTACAGAGGTTAAATTCACAACGCCAGCCGACCTCTGTAGCTGAAGCTGTCTGTGTGAGAATCAGTTTTGGTTGGGATTGATCCTAGTTAACACCTGTACTCAAAATTCACTTTTAAAATAGAAACAACACTTCTAAAACAATGGTCATCCACCTGACACCAAAAGGGCTCTTTGAACCACAAAAGAACCATTCTGTTACCCTGATTCCAAGATAAACAGGCACATTTTGGCTGAGTGCAAGATTATAGAGAGAGTCTTAATGATTTATCCTGATTTTGCTATTTAAAGGGTTAGTAACGGAGTCGGCACAGTTTAACTGTAAAGGGGCATCGCGTGACCGAAAATAAAAAAAACTAAAAACGAAGAGCCCTAACTGTATGGAAACCTACCTTTAACTCTTTAAGGTACGAGAGACATGTGTCCCACAAATACAATTATACTGACTTTCTTATTTTCGCAATGAGGTGCAGTTTCCTTGTGATACTTGAGTCACTCTCAAATGTATTTTAAGAAGAAACCATTTGAACAAGCGCTCAATTCCAGAAATTCACCTATGGAATTGTCTATTTCTGCTATTAGTTTGGTCAATTGCAGTGGTTCTTGCTTCCTGTAGCTCGTTCGTTATATTCCAATCCGTTATCCATTTAGAAAATGTGATTCTGTTGAGTAGATTAGGAGGTGTGGCATATTAATGACATTGTTGCTTGTTGCCATACAGTGCAACACTATTAAGTGAGGAAAAGTCGCCTGTAAGACATATAACCATGATCAAGTTAGTTCATCCAATTCTGGAATAACAAGAACAGCGGAGCAAACATCCTCAGGGTGTGTGGTCCAATTACAGCTCACAGCACATGACACAGTGGTTACTTCACTACAACTAATGATTAACACACCCTGCAATGTAATATACAGTGTGCTGTTCTTCTTACAGAAAGCCTCAAAAGTGATGACAAGCAACGACTCTCTGGATCATTCTGGAGAACAGACAGCATGACAGACTTCAATCTTCAATAGATTCTTATTTACCAACCTTTATAAAACCCAGTACTGTAAAATGACAATTTTGCAGTATACATTGCTTTTATGGTAAAGTGGTTTAACTGTGATTTATTGCCATAATACACATTTAAAAGGGAGGAGAAAGACTGCTTGCATGGAGGAAACTCCTTGCATCCCATAATTAAATTTAACTTGTGGAGCCACAAACCAATGTCTTGTTTCACTGATTACTACCACTAAACATAAATAAATCACAAACATCTTCCATGACAACAAGGCATCAATTGCTGCAGACTGGTGGGTGCAATTAAAGGGGAAGCTTTAACTACTAACATGCATCCTGCACTTTTAGGAATTCAACATGCTGTGAGTCAAGCTCCTCCAATGGCTGTAACACAGCAAAGGTTAAGACCGCTTTCTGCACTCCAGCAGATACTATGAGGCACAGTAATAAACCTGCTGCAGTCCTACTGGGGTTGTATATTATTAACTCCTCATCTACTATAGCAACTGCAACCAACAGGGCTGCTTTTTAATCTGCATTTTTATTATCTTAAAGCCCTAGTACACACAAAGAAGTGAGTCGAGTTGTTCTTATTATAGTGAGTTCTGTCATTAGGTAAAACATTTTGTTTGTGTTAATTTAGAATTGACCAATCTATTATAATGCACCTGTGTAGACCTTGTCAATATTGGAATGTTTGGTTGACCATATTGTTTTGGATGGACAGTGGTGTAGTGGAGTCAGGGTTCTGAATGTACTATGAGAGTTTACTATTTAGAGGACTGCCTGTTCAATTACAGTAGAGTGACACTGAGTGATTGGCTGTCAAGCCGTCTGTATGTCTCACATTTTTACATATATCTAGAGAGTAGCTAAAGCCAGTTGTGTTGAATGCTGACACAGGTGTTCTTTAGCACATGTTAACAAGAGTATCAAGAATCTGGGGATCTGTGCATGCACCCTGTATATCTTCAGTCCCGCACACGCATTCAGACACAAATCAAGATAAGTGCTTATTCAGTAGTGAGAAACTTGGCTTGGACATTCTTTATCAAAAGTTTATGAGAGCACCAGAATCTAGAGGTATATGGAGGTATCTGTCCATCTGTCTGAATGTTAAACTTCCAGTTTCCTGTGTAACAGGATAGAGGCAAGCGTCTAAACCACTATGCAAAAGAACCAGGCCCATTTGCATCCATGGTTTTAGAGCTTTCAACCTCATCTCATCTCACCGACAAGGGACAGAATCTGTAACAGCAGTGTATCACACACTGCTGCCCCTTACACATACAGTGGATGCACAGTAGGTCACAATGATATACAGTGGCTCTCAAAAGTATTCACCCTCCTTGGACTTTTCCACATTTTATTGTGTTACAACATGGAATCAATATAGATTTAATTAGGAGTTTTTGCCACTGATCAACACAAAAAAAAGTCCATAATGTCAAAGTGAAAAATAAAATCTACAAATTATTCTAAACTAATTACAAATACAAAACAGAAAATAACTAATTGCATAAGTATTCACCACCTTGAGTCAATATTTGGTAGAGATACCTTTGGCAGCAATTACAGCCATGAGTCTATTTGGAGAAGTCTCTACCAACTTTGCACTTTCTTCTTTGCAAAATTGCTCAAGCTCCATCAAGTTGGATGGGGACCTTTGGTGAACAGCAATATTCAACTCTTTCCACATATTCTCAATTGGATTGAGGTCTGGGTTTTGACTGGGCCACTCCAGGACATTGTCCTTTTTGTTTTTAAGCCACTGCAGTGTGGCTTTGGCTGTATGTTTGCAATCATTGTCCTGCTGGAAGATGAATCTTCTCCCAAGTCCAATGTCTCTTGCAGACTTCAATAGATTTTCATCCAGGATTACTCTGTACTTTGCTGCATCCATTTTGCCCTCTATCTTCGCGAACTTTCTAGGCCCTGATGCAGAGAACCATCCCCATAGCATGATGCTGCCACCACCATGCTTCACAGTAGGGATGGTGTTATCAGGATGATGTGCGGTGTTAGGCGTGTGCCAAACATAGCGCGTAGCGTTGAGACCAAAAAGCTCCTTTAGAATTGCCATAGGCCTCTTGGTGGCCTCTCTGACTAGTGCCCTTCTCGCCCAGATACTCAGTTTTTGAGGACGGCCTGTTCGAGGCAGATTCACAATTGTGCCATATTCTCTCCATTTCTTAATAATGGACTTTACTGTGCTCCAGGGGATATTCAATGCCTTGGAAATGTTCTTATATTCTACCCCTGATTGGTGCTTTTGAAGAGTATTACTCCGGATTTGCTTTGAACGTTCCTTCGTCTTCATGATGTAGTTTTTGTTAGAAAATGTTCTAACCCACTGTGGGACCTCCCAGAGACAGGTGTATTTAACCTGAAATCATGTGAAACACCTTAAGTGCACACAGGTGGACTCCATTCAACTAATTATATGACTTCTAGAAACAATTTATTTCACCAGAGATTATTTAGGTGTGTCATAGCAAAGGGGGTGAATACTTATGCAATCAATTATTTTCTGTTTTATATTTGTAATTAATTTAGAACAATTTGTAGGTTTTATTTTTCACTTTGACATCATTATGGACTTTTTTTGTATTGATCAGTGGCAAAAACTCCTAATTAAATCCATTTTGATTCCATGTTGTAACACAGTAAAATGTGGAAAAGTCCAAGGGGGGTGAATACTTTTGAGAGCCACTGTACCTTTTCATGTTAGTCACTGCTCTAATTTTGTATAGTGAGCCACTCTGAATATAAAACCGTGTAGTGTTCGAACCACTATACCCATCAACTTCTTTCTGAAAGGGTTAAGTGACTGGTACCCCAGAGTGCACAGCTGAAAGAACCGCAAGTCTCATTGGGTTAATGATTTGGAGTGCAGTATTTTATCAACTGAACATTCCAGCCGCAGAGCAGCCAATTATCAAAGCTGGAGAGGTTTTCAGTGACCGCAGAGTGAAGGAACAGCTTTTAATTTCACAGACTTTAAAACAATTACACAGGGCTGCTGTGGGTTAATCAGCTGCATGTATCGTTTTTTCCAGTCCATTTTAACAACGAGCATGGTCTGTTCAGGGATTTATTTATCTACACTTCTGGTTTTAATTATAAATTATATAGCAAAAGACAGATGGCTACAAAGAATCACTTTGGCATATTTGTTTAAGAAAAAAAAGTCCCTCAATAACAAAAGAGAAATCACACAACAGGAGAAATTTCATTATAAACTGTGTTTAGCAGGGATTGTAAACCTTACAGAGAAAATGTTTCAGCCTGTTTTTTCACAAGAATAGGTTTTCTTGAAATTGATCTAGCTTTGAAAGAGGCCCCCAGAAGCTTGTTATATTTAGTCTAAAATACACATTTTTTCTTTTTACTATGATGGGTGCATGCAACTTGTTAAGCTAAATATTCACTGTGCTAGAAAAGGATAACTATACATTATTATTTTTACCAAGCCTCATGTTTTTAGAAATAATTTCTGACATTTCATTCTCCAGTTGTAAATGATGTATAAAGGAGCGCTACAGCTTGCTATTAAACTTGCAGTAAAAGATCCAATTTAAAAAAAAAAAAAAAAAATCTATAAGTGCAAAAGTTATCAGATCATTTTTATGGTGTTCTGTTTATCCCATACAGCCTCACAATTGATGAGGGCTATGCAAAAAACCTGGGCCTTGACAAGAGTGTATCTGGTTACTAAATAAAAAATTTGAGGACACCTTTGTGAATCAGCATTGGTTTGTTTGTGTGTGTGTGTGTGTGTGTGTGTGTGTGTGTGTGTGTGTATATATAAACTCTATCTTTATTTTGCCATCATATACAGTAACCTGCAGTATAGAACGGGTTAAAGTTTGCTAGTGCATACACAGTGCCTTGATCTTGGCAGTCTTCTTGGTTGATGTTATGGGAAAAGACTAAGTCTTGCACATTATGTGACCCTTTCATTCATAAGTCGTGAAAAGTGAAGCTTGGAACAGCCCTTCACCAATAGCTAAAAAGCATGTGTCTCAAACAAGCACGTGCTGGATGACTCGAATCTTAAGCGTCATTGGCTCTGCAGTAGATCAGGCTTGTTCTGTTTATTTTAATACATGAAAAACAGTTGAGTGAGTGGGTGGGGGGGGGGGGGGGGGGGGGGGGGGTTCAGGGAAGAGAATACTGAATCTAGTAGGATCGTTTTTTAAAAACCACTGAACCAAATACCTGCAAACTGCATAAACAAGCTTAAATGCTACTGTATCTACGTTTTATATAGTCTGTGATATGAAGGGATTTGAACTAGATTGCAGTACTGCTGATCCTTTTGAGGATAGGAATGTTGTTTGTATTATGAAAACAGGGACTGGCTAATGATAAATGTACTTTAAAACAAAAAGAAAAACACGCTGAAGACATTGCAGCGAGTGGAAACTGCACAGATGGCAGCTGGTACAGTAGCTGGACTGTGCTACCTGTGACATTTCCACTACAGAGGTTCTGAGGCAATCAGCAGACAACTGCATCTCTCTCTAACGTATACTACCATCTTAGGTCACTAATAAATGTGAAGCCTTGCCATTAAACACATTTTATTGTATACAGTATTATTTGCAGTAAACATTTTGTTTTTTTTCTAAACTACTATTTTGAGCAAAAAAATAGCCATAATTTAAGGGACAGTACTGTACGGCAAGTAATTTTCCTTCAGTAACTTTAAAGACAAAAATTTGTTTACATTTGAGGAGAAAGAGCTTAGTAAATCTGGCACTTAATGCGATTTTATTCATCTCTTGTAATTTGGTCACATTATTGGGAAACAATTAAGAAATAAACTAGGGCCATTATGCAACAGTAAATGTTTGTATACAAAGGCTATGGCCACCCAGCCTGTACAGTATACAATATATGTCTCTGTACAATATTGAAGGATGGATCTGATATGCAATTATGTCATTCAGTTTGACTTTAACAAAGGGTCTAGGGTTTCAATTTATCTTGAATCAGAAATTCACTGCCAGCTGAACCCCCTGCCATCTCTCTGAGAGGCCAGACAGCAGCCTCTCGTTGTTTTTGTAACCCTCTTTGAAGGCCCTCTCGTCTACAGTAATTGCCTCCCAGAGATTTAACCGTCACTGGTTTGCCTGTCCCAGAACACTCTTTCCCCAGCGCTCGACAGCTCCATCCCTGTGTTGTTTTCCTTTCATGCTGCTGCTTCAAAGCAAGGCCTCCCTCTTCACAACGACACGGAATGCCTTCTGGACCCATGAACTAGAAGCAGTGCATTACAATAACACGGACAAATTTACAGAATGTTTAACACTAGCACTAAATCATCTGCGTGGTACGGCTCTGAGTTGACTTTCCCTACCTTTTAAGACAGACAAATAGCTTGCACCCACAATGCAACCTTTTCAAAACAAAAGAAAATTCCACTTTGCAAACCTGATGTATAGTGAAATAGAAATATGTAAAGATGTAAAAAGATGCAATCAAACCTAAATTCTGAACTAAACAAACTGACTAATGTTATCTCATAAAAATACATTGTGTTGGGATTTGTCCACTTTGCTATGCCTTTGGTGTAGTACATTCACCAGGCTTTCTGGAGCTGTATGTGAGTATGTTACATCAAAACAGTGTGTATTACAACGTCTCTCTAGTATATTACTGCTGGGATACCTAAATAATTTGTAGCCCCCTGGCTTCATCCGCTAAGCTATCAATAGCTTCTTGGAGCTTCTGAAGGCAAGTGTTTTTGTCAGCAGCCTCTTACTGCGTTGAGAGGTAACAGTGGAGCACTTCAGGCCAGGTCTACAGAAGTTTGATGGAGCTGAATTCAAAGGGCAGCTTTTCATGTTGGCAGTGGTCCATTTCTACGGGCTCATCAATCGTTGACTCTTCCACAGTCATGGTTTGTTTTTCCCCTGGATTCGATAATAATATGGCTGCCAAATGAGTACAGACTGGAGTCCTCTGTTTGAGCTGTCTGTATAACAGTAAGCCAAGTCATTAGTGCAAAAACAAAAGAAGATGACTTGATGTAAGCCCTGTTAAGATAACAGCCTGCCGACGACAAGCTTTGACTGTTATTTGTTTATATGTGCATGCTTAGTGGTACTGTTGGTTTGTATTAAGGAACTGGGTTGAGACCACTTAACGTCCTACATCACCACTGATAACTTCAAACACTTGTGACATCGATGGCATTAGCCAAAGCTTTCTCTGGGTTTACCTCGGAATATCCACACAACCAATAAATTACTGTCAATTAGAAAAGTGCTGAAAAGCGGGCTTCAATTTGTACTAGCTTGAGTTATTCAATTTGGTCACTTGGTTGTCCTGTGTGTTAAGTTAAATTGACACAGTTCAAATAAGTGTGCTTATTCGTTTCAAGATATATTTTCTTTACCAATTTTTATAATATTTTCAACTCAGTTCCCATGCCAAATCAAATCCCATGCCAATAAATGATGTGAAATTGATAGGTAATTGTATAAAGGACAGTCTAATCTAAGGAACTGAGGTTCTATTACCAATCCAAGACTCTTAATGTAACTGTCAATGGTTGCTGGAAATGTTCTTGCTGACAGTCTTACATTGTTGCCAGTACAAGTGCTGTAGTTTTCGCCAGTTTACACCTGTTTTTTTGTCTAAATGAATTGGGAATTGGCCTTTGTTTAACCTCTGGGCTGTATCTGCTGGTGTTTATGGTTGCTATGCAGCCAGGGGAAGAAAAAGCACTTCAAAATCCCTGAGCCGAACCTGGGAAAGGATAAAGCTGTTCCAGTCACAACTCGCATTCCCAGGCTGAACATTTACTCTTGGAGGATATTTCACAATTTCAAAATATAGCTACTGTTCTGTATAGATATACAAACCCCCAAACTACACAACTGTGAAAAGAGACACTGAGACTTTTGAATGCTTTTATAATTATGAATGCACTTATTTACTGCTGATGCCTATTTTCTTAATATTTTTAAACATTGCATCAAATTATATTCAGTAGTACTGAATTGAACTATGAATTTAGACATTTTGGGGAGAGGTCTTATCCACCTTTTTCATAAACCAAAAAAGATTTTGTTTTTAGTGTTACCAATAATAATTTCAAGTTTCCTTTACTACAGATTATGTTATGTGTTTTTTTTTTTTGTGATCAACTGTTTTTATCAAATGTTTTCCAAATAAAACATTATGACAAAGCAAAACAAACACAAGAATTATATACAAAAGAGCTCATAGACATAGCAAAGAGAAAAAGGGAAAACAGTCATTCCAACAGGAGTTTGGCCAGGGAGGTGGAGACTGAATCCCATGTCTCCACTGTCTCTGGTCTTGCTCCATTTAGTCTAGCTGTTGCTCACTCCAGATGAACAATATCTCTAAACACAGTTAACAAGTAGTAGGCTGCAGCAAGCTCAATCCAGAATAACTTTTTTTGCAGCGGTCAAGCCTGCCAACAGAATTTTACATTACATTGCATTAAGTTCAACTAGTTGAGCAAAAATAAACAGGGTTCCTTCAGCAGCTGAGAACCTAACAATATAGAAAGCACACTGACTATGTATTTCCAAAATGCTGCAATTACTGAGCAGTCCCAGAACATATGAAGCACAGTACCAGGTGCACCAAAGTTACAAATATTACAACAAAAAACAGGAATAAGTTTCATACAAAAACGTCTATAAGGAGTTGCATACGCTATATGAATAAGTTTATAATGTATGCATTGATGCAAAGGTATTTGACTATACATTATCCCAATTAGAGGGATTTCCCAAACTCCCCGATTCATGTTATTGTAGTTTTGAATTTAAACTTTTGTTTTTAAAATCAAAACCTGTGTAGTACATACAGTAGCATCTGTACTCTGTTCAGACAATCAAGCACTTTGACTGGCTTGTGATGACATCATTTCTGATGATACAGTACTTATCAGGAGGCAGTGCTTGGTAATGATTTCCATTACATGAGAGTAGATGTTGAACTTCATGCTGATTTGAACTCGGCTCTCGCCAAGATAAGCACCAACTAAGACATAGCTTTGCAGTAAACTAATGTGATCCATCTGTATCTCCATCCATTTGCATTGTTTTCCATCTGATGATGTAGGTATCCTTCTGTCTGGTGTTGATTGCTGAAGTGTAATGCTGGCTAGGGATCAGCTCATTTTGCCTCCCCAGCGCATCAGCACACACAACGGCTGCGATGCTGGCTCCGGGGATCAACCCAGTGCTGTCTCCCCAGCGCATCAGCATGACATCAGTCTGGATTGAGCTAAGTAGGGTACATCTCTGGGGTCTTCAAGTGGACACCTTCCATCCTCTGTGTTTCGTTGACTAGCCCACAACACTTCAAGAGGGCTCAAAAGTGATTCTGGTGTCCCAGCATCACCCCCCTCCATCCCCCACTCAGCTCAGCCCAGCTTACTTACCTGTACATCAGCATTGCTTTCTTTCTATTGTGCTTGAGATCTCCATCCAGAATCTTTCCGTCTCAACCACAGCCAGTTTCTGCTTCTTTCTGCAGCTTCAGATAAGTTCTTCACTGTGCGACGCAACTCTTGGCCACTGAACCCGACGTCTCTGAGAAACCGGGTTGTAGAGCATGCCACAAATCCTCGACAACCCACCTCCACTGGGTAAACTCGTACTCTCCATCCTCACTGTTCTGACCAAATTACTAGTTGAGCATACCGAAGTTTCTTCCTCTCATACACCTCATCCAAGGCATCTTCCCGTGGCACTTATAACTCTACCAGATGAACAAGGCGTGCTGATCCAGACCAAAAAACTATGTCTGGTCAAAGGTCAAGTGGTGGCAATGTCAAGTGGAAAAATAAGCCATTGACCAACATCTGCCAGCATCTTCCAGTCTCTAGCAGTTGTCCTGGATGAGGCTTGGTTTTAACACCTTTTCTTGGTGGTTGCTCTCCTAGACGGAGGAATATTGTCTTTTGTGTGTAATGCTTTGATGGAACTTGTGGCAACTTATTGGTCCGGTTATGCTTTCTTCCAATGCTTAGGCCAAACATCGCAGCACCTGGTCATGGCGCCAAGTAAACCGTACTTGGCTAAGACCCACCGTACATCCTATCAAAATGTGCCTTAATGTTGCAGGTGATGAACACAAAGGACATGAGGGATCCTCACCCACCCAGAGGTTTAGGTTCTGTGGTGATGGGAGAACATCATATGCTGATCTGATGAGGAAACTGATCCTGCTCTGTTCCCTTTGCACATAGGTCTTGGCTCCTGATCTTGCATTGTTCCACACTCTCCCATCTCATCCATTCTCCCTGCTTGGCCTGGGAAATGGCCTTTACACACCTGATCCTCTTCTCCTGCTTTTGCACCTCATTGACTACCAGCTTCCTCCTTTGAGCTGGGGTTGCTTTGTGCCATGTAGGAGGAGCTGAACTGAGACCAAAGCCTCCTTTTCCATCCTGAACTTGCCCATAATATCTCCGGTAGGAAGGGCAGCTTTAGCATCTTCCACAGCTATAATGAAGTATTGTGATATGCATCAATTGCGCCTTTATAAATGAGATCAGTGCAGTTGAACTAAAATAAATAAAGCATGATTCCTCAACTTGGATCATTGGGGGAGAAAAGGCAAAATCACAGCTTTTACTTATTCGTCAAGGACACCTGGAACAACACTGCTCTACCATTAACGTGGGTTCTGCACTCAAAGGTTTTAAATGACTAGTGGCTAGGGATGCCCTGGAAAGATTGTTACATGTTCCGATTTGATCTTGTGCCAATGCAAGGTTTTATTGTTAGTTCATGGAAGTAATACAACCTTTAAAGTATGGCATAATTACTAAACTGCTCTGTACCGAATTTTGATAACACAGAATTTGTAGTGATTGTGATGCACTGGTGAGATGTAGCTTGATGTATTTTTTTTTTTGTCTAAATTGAATCTTGGCTCCAGATATGAACAACTATTTAACTACTGGAAAAAATAGGGACACACTTTTAGTTGAAAATATTTTTTTTCTATTCACTGTATTATAATGCCCAAGTCATTATAGCTGATGAAGTCAGTAAAATTGAGGGACAGTTTTTTTTTTTACCTAATGTATGAATCATGAAACATTGCAATGAAATGCCCTCACTGCTAATATGTGATTGCACAAATAGCTGCTTAAAGGCTTATAATGTACTTGGAGATAAGCTAGTGTCTGTGACAATTACTTTACTCTGCATGGCAGCACCAGTGTCTGGGTATACAAGCACCCCAACAGCTAAAGATGAACGCAAATATATATTTGCACTGCTGTGCAATTGTCTTCAAGAATACGAGGCACAGAATACAAGACCATTATGTGCCTTGTATAAGTATATTTCAATGTGTATTCCACTTTTTACAAAAATAATTTCTGTGCACAAGCCCATGCATGTTTCTTGTTTATCCAACAAATAACAATTTCTGAAACGGAAATTAGCTAGAGGCAATTTGGTTGCAATTAAACATCCTTAAAGTTGGCTCCTTGTGTTGAGTATTTACACATCTTTCTTTCCAGAGCAAAATGGAACATGCTTTGCTCTAGATCTAAAAAAAAAAAAAAACTGTAAGCGGCATAACATCTTCTTTCCAGGAGAGTTTCAAGTCTTGGCAGTAGTAAAGTATTATTATTTGACATGTCACGACTCATTAAAAGTGAACAAAAATCATTGGTAAAATAGCCCCAGACAATGAGAAAGATGATGTCATAGATGGCTTGTCAAATATACAGTAGCGAGGAGCTTTGCAGCAATCTCCAGGGCATTTCTAACAGGACACTGGGTATTCTTTCTACTTTAATTTGCAGATACGTCTGCCCGGGCTCTGGGCTCTCAAGTAGATTGTATTGGTGCTTCATTTTGCTGTGTTGGTTACCTTGGAAACCATGCACTGTTAACCCTTACTATGATGTCTTGCACTGTAAGGCTGTTTTTGTTAATGCAAGACCCATGTTTTTCATTAAGGAAAAAGTATACAGCATGTGCAGAGTTCAGAGGTTCATGGATTTTATAAAAAATATACAGGAGTTTAACCCTCCTGTCAAGGAACATATACAATAAAACACCACAGTATCATGTGTGGTACTAACTTATATGAGTCATAAGAAAAGGACATTCACACAAACATGCAGATCCTTAATTGGGATCAAAACAATTACAAGTGGCCCAAAAACAATTTGCAGAGATCATTTTCAAAACATTTAAAAGAGAGATGTACTCCTTCTGTCATGGTTAAGAGTGGAGCCGATACGCAAAGGACGTTTTACCTAAACGTGCCAACCCTTGTAATGACCAGGTTGGCAGGATCACAGGAACGCAGATTATAGTTGGTATCATACCTGTTAACTAGAGAACTTAAATAACAAGGCACCACGGCTTAAGAGGAGCCTGGCTGTTTTTCCACTGCAGAGCCTGAGCTGTGCCACTGATATCGCACGCAATGAACATGTCAAGTCGCATGTAGGTGAAGTGGAATTAATACCCGCTGTATTTGAGTTGAGAATGCTGGATCCACAGGTTATGGTTGTTTTTGTTTGTTCTTGATCATCATATATTATTAAATACAACTGAAATGGTCCGACTCGCCGCACGCCCTGTTGTTTGTCTTCCTCAAGTGTACTGACTGACAATGAGAATCATTAAATAACCCTGCCCTGGTCCTGCTCGGCTCTGAGCCAGATTCAGATGTGTTGTGAGGCCAGAGTTTTACGGTTTGGTTCTTGCTCGGTTTGACAATTAGCCATTTGTATAGTGAGGGCCTGGGGCTGTCACAGCTCGGATGTGCCAGTGGAAGGGGTATATGAGTGGCCCCTCTTAGAACAATACTAGAGGGCAGGGCTTCCCAAACCTGGTCCTGGGGACCCCATGTGTCTTCTGGTTTTCAATCCAACTGTGCTCTCAATTACTTAACTAAACCCTTAATTGAACTAATAATTTGCTTAATTTAGACCTTTTTAATTGTTCTCAGCTCATAACAAGTTGCAGAGTTTAAGTTACTTATAAATGTTATAGCAAACTTGAAATCTCCAACTGTTTAAGAGCTGAAAACAAGTACAAAAGTCTAACGTAAGCACATTTTTTTTCGGTTAAGGGTTTAGTTAAGTAATTGAGAGCTCAGCTGGAGTGAAAACTGAAGACACATGGGTTCCCCAGGACCAGGGTTGGGAATTCCTGCTGTATGGTGTAGCTTACAGTTATTGCTTCTGAATGCTGCTCAGGTGCTATGGAGTCAGTCTCCTTTATAGTATGTGCACCAAAATGAATCACAAGCATTAAAGAAGAACTATTATTAACCCTTTATCAGTTTAAGGGACATAATTATGTGGAAATGATTTTCCTCAGACAGCAGAGCTGACACACTTAATATGTGCTTCTGGAGAAGCAGCTATTGTACTGTACTCACTAATTACAGCAAGCCTGTCATCACAGTCTTGCACAAATCTATATTAATGAGTTTTTGTTGATAATGCTGTGATTGTATGTTTCAGGCAAACAGAATTATGTTTTGTCATCTTGTGAATCAGAGGCGCTTTGGACTGTATATAACCTGAGCCAGCCCCCATGGAGTGTAAAGCAATGTATTCTCTTTCATTGTCTTTGTTGTGTTTCCTTGTATTTTCTGTGCAGCATGTACATGTATATAATACACTGTAGCTTTGAATGCCTACTTTGTTTTCTGATCTATCTTTCCATGTCCCAGTTCGTATCACTGTATATGGAATACATCTGTTTCTGGTGGCGCTGCAGTATGTATGTTTGTCATTTGCAGGTGATTATGCAGTACCAGTGCAAGTTAAATTATTTATGGTATCATCTGATTAAATACAAATTAATTAGGAGAATGTCAAGAATCATAAATGAAAAGAATTTATGTGTTTCAGGTTATAATTCAGGTAGTAAGAGAACCTTATTATTACATTATAACACTACATACATATTCTAGTCATAACCCCATTACTTACATATTCTAGTTACTTACAACACGGCTGTGTTATCTACCCTTTTAAAATTCCAAAGGTTTATAAATTGTAACAAAAACTGTTTTTATCTCTGATCATCTTTTCAAATGCAGTAGTTGTATAAATAAATGCAATAGTTGTGTAAATAATTGTTTTCGCAGCATTTTGTTAAAACCTTTTAGCATGTCTGCTGCAATTATAATTTTGATTACCTTTAATTGGGAACTTGATGTTTTTTTTTTACAACAATAATAAAGAAACCTTTTTCTTTCATCTGTCTTCAGCTCATGAACAGTAGGAGGCTGTGAAAGTCGAGACGAGGAACACAGTATTTTGCAGGTAAATTTACTTTTCTTTATTTTGGTAATTCTGAATGAAAGTTATTTAAAGGTACAGTACAGTTTGGCTGAATTGCCGACAGCATTCTGAACCTGCTCACCATGGAAACAGACACCTACAGTATCTCTCACAGCTTTTTTAATCACTGATGTTCAGCAATACCTTTGTCTATAATGTTTTAAATTACAAACATTTTTGCAGATCTGCCCATCATTGCTGAAACTCACTTGTAATGGGGAGATGCATATTTTACTTATTACAGAATGCATGTCTAGGATCATTAAAGTGATCATCCTAAGTAGCACAGCCCATCTACACCAAAGCATATACTTGTGTGTGAGTTTCCAGACCCTGTCTTTTAGTAAAAAATAAAAGTCACTATGTCTTCACTGCAGGACAGCCTAACTCCTTTCCCTGCAAGCATATGTACCAGTTTTAGATTAGGAAGTAGCTGATCTGGTTCTTGACAGCTCATGTCTTCTGTATTGGACAAGACTTGGGGCTTGATGTTTGTCATTCAGTTGCAAGCCTGTTAGAATCTTGTTTTAAAGGTTTCACTCAGGAATGGAGGGGTTGAAATGGCAAGAGCTTTTGCAGGACAGACAAGAGTTGATCAGAATGAAAGTCGATATACATAGATTAGTAAAGAGTACAGTAGAAGGATCAAAGTCACTGGATTAGAACAAACTACTGGGAGGAACTGTCAGTCTGTATGTCACAAAAGTGGTAAGATATCTACAGTAGCCCTATTTGTAATGACATCCATGGCAGGGATGTGTGTGAAAATCAAGCTGGATTCAGAGAAAGAACAGAGCCCTTGACTAATTGCACTGAGAGTGTCGCCCCCTGACCTCTCTCCCACACGCACAAACAATCCTATCTCTAGTCCCTTTGAGGAACTGAACTCCAGTTTGCCAGCTGTCTATAGGCTGTGTCTCTCTGTCTTATATCTCTGATAATTTGATGGAACATGTTTTGGTGACTGACAGATGGCCACCATATTGCACACTTTGAAGGAATGTTGATATTAACCTCCCCCCCACCACACACACACCCCCCCCCCCCCCCCCCCCCCCCAAGGGGTCAATCCCCAAGATCCCCCTTCCCCACATGGGGTTTAGGGAAGGGGGCTTCTTTTGTTTGTTTTACTGTCCCAGGACAGCTTGCAAAAGGGGAAAGGTCACATTCTGGTGGACATTGACAGTGGAGTTTAGGTGTTTGAAGTATGGTAACTGATTTGAATAAAGTATATTGCTTCTTACTGAGTGTGAAATGTAATGGTCATGTTATTTAGTAAACTCATATGGGAGTTAATTGACAGAAACCAAACAAGAATACAAACATAAAAACAATAGTGTACAACAGTCTCTAAATAGTTATTCTGACTCATTCAAGCTGCGTAGTATCAACAGTTTCTGTTTCCAGCAACAACAAAAAAAGTACATATTTGGTTTCATATCAAAAAGCTTGTCTTTTTGTGTAAGAGTAGAGCTGTCATTGCAGAATTGAAGGGCTTCTGAGCTCAGCGTCTGGTGTTGAAACAGCCTTGTTGTGAGGAGCCTGAGTTCATAGAGCAGAATTGTACTATACAGGGGCTGGATGCAGGCTGACTCCAGGGCAGGTAAACAGTACTCAAGGTTAAGAAACAGAGCACCCTGAGGTAGACTCTGGTCCCATAGCCCCCAATAGCTAGTCCCAGTCAAACTACTACAGTAGTACAGTGCTGTGGAGCCCCAGGACTGCACAGTACTGTAGCTCCTATAGGGTTACACAATTGCAAACCGTTCTTTTAATAGCTTTTACATGTTTCAGATGGTTGTTCCCTTTTAAGCCCACATTTAAAATAGCAGCTTTGTTGTTTCCTGTAAAAAAGTTATGTGTTTAACAATTTGAAGGTAAAACAGAGTAGAAACTATGGGTTTAAGGAGAGCCTAATCTCACAAAACGATATGTATCACAATATGTAGGCAGCGATAGGATATGTATCATGATTCAGTACATGTGTTGTCCTGATTGGCTACTTGTACTGTATTATACATAATAAGATCAAATTCTACTGACTAGAATATGCCCCTTGAGATGTCCTAGGAGATTTCATTTGGTTAGACTATAAACATATTAAATCAGCACATTTAAGCAGAACTCTTACTTGACAAAATGGTTCAGTATCAAACTTGCTTGATAGATGTATAATATTGAGCAACACATTTTTCCAGTTTTTGGAGCTCTGTGTCCATTGGTGCCATAAATCTTAAAACCCGAATACTCACTTCTAGAATGTTAATGAAGAAGTACATGTGTGTGATTGAAAGGGTTTGGATTCACTGTGATATGATGGAACATTGTGTTATGTGGTATGTCTGGTACTGGATGTGATGCCCTGCTTTTCCCAGGGGCCCACTTCTAAAGGAGATACTGAACCTACCTGGGTTTTAACCTGCTGAACGCAAAGTCAATATTTATTTAATTTGCACTCTGGGATAATTCCCTTGAGTTTAACTTTAATCAAGTTTACAAGGCTTTTGCACTGAAGGGATGTGCCTTGAAATGGATTAGCTTGTGAAGTATTGATTTCTTTATTTTTCCACTTTGATGTGATGAACTATAACTACAATATGACCACATGAGAGGAATGGAATGGGCAATGGAAGACTGGTATTAACAACACAAACATTTAATGCTATAGTAAGTTGATAATACACTATAATAGTTACAAAGATATTTGGGCCATATTTTCAGAGAAATTGCAGTACAGGCCTTTAACTCCTATTTTTTTTAAATATGAAAATTCCACAGTAAAAAAGAAAACTACTTGAGTGTGTTTAAAAGACCTTCAGTTACACGACTTAGATAGTCGGTACTAGTTTTGTAAAGTCAGTAGGTGTTGTTTTTTTCCTTATTAAAGAACAGGAGTTCATTAAAGGTAGAATGCTTTGAAAATATGGCCCATAATTGGGTTTTGTATTCCACTCAAGTGATTTTTGTAGAAATAAATTGACCAGTGTATATTGTAAAATCCTTTGGGATATTATTATACTGTCAGTACATCATCCTACTGTACGTGATCCCTCAAACAGTTTCACTGTGGGCTTTGTCCTATAAAGGTCAATAGCATGGATGCTCTCTTAATATTAAGACTGTATGTCACAGAATGATTGGTATGTAATTAACTGGACAGCAATGTCTCTTAAGGGTGCTATTAGTGTTGGAGGTTGTTTTATTTCAATCTTATTGTCTGCGGTGTTGACCTTTCTATCACAGTGTGTTTCCATGAGTCAGTGCCTGTGCTATATGGAGGATCAGAACAAATCCCAGTTTCACTCCCCAGCACAGAAAATGTTTGTGCAGTGCAGGGATTCAGTCAAATTCACAGTGTTGCAAACAAGAAGGTGATCGATTGGGGAAAACCCTATTCCTTAGCAACTCTTCCAGAACGATTTTCAAGGCACAACACATTGTATGAGATATTGTTACTGTAGTGGTAGTATTGTACCAATGTGGTCTGCTGAGGGTTCTTCTAGGGTTCAGCATTGGTAATTCATTTGATTTATTTATTTATTTTACTTTTTTGTAAGGTGGTGTAACATCTATATCAGCTGCTTAATTATTGATATGTCACCATCTTAAATGTGTTAATTTGGGTTTTGCAGGCTAGAAAGGTTCAGAACTGTCGACGATGTGCCAGCCACTTTCAGAATTTGTATTGTTCTTGCAGTGTGTCCTTGTTACCTTCGGGGTGAGTGTAACCTCTCCAGAAAATCAGCTAAACAGACTGCTTACACCACCTGTTAGTCCAATTACTTGACGCTGTATTGTGATTTAACACCAGGCTTCCAGCAGTGAAAGGCAGGAGCGTCAAACCACTGAGCCATCGTCATCAGCAAAAGCCCTGCCAAGCACTATGAATGACCTCTCGTTACAGAACATCAAACTCGGGCAGTAATCATATTCCCATGACTTCCTGCAGATGTTTAAACAATCAGATGCCCACTCTAAATTGATGGAAAACATGGTTGGCACTATCAGCTGCACAGTATGACTTTTTTCTATTATTATTTTTACTGTTACTACACTGTAAAACCACTAGACCAATGAACACACATGCACATTCTTTGAATTTGTGATTGACAGTGTTATGGCAGATTTTTCTATTTCTTTGTCCACCCTTGTAAGCTCTTGTCATGCAGTGATAAAGACAGACTGTTATTATGTGGAAAGACAGTTAATGAAAGGTAAAGGGGCCCTGTGGGGATTTGTATTATATGCTCATCTTCAATTAAAAACTCATAAGCCATTGTTAAGGCTATGCTTGCTCTAATTAAATCACTTCCTAGTTAGGAAAAAGCAGAAGAAATCTAACAGAGGCACTAGATGTCTGTTCTACATTATCAGACCCAGTGGACAGAGATGTCTGATAGATGGGATACAGTATCAGGGATGTTGCCTTTCATGGTAAGCGAAAGCAGGCTGGCACAGTGAAGGTCACAAGCAGACTGACGGGATACTGGTGCTGGGGACAAACATGGGGTTTCCATGTTCGATTATTCATTCAAAATTTAAACGGATAGTCAACTATTCCTTAATTTTGAATCAGATGGAAAACAAAAGTATAGATCATTCCAAATTACAGTTAAAAACCAAAAAAATCTACTGGGAAAAAAATAGTCCTGGTGGTACCCCATCGAATTACCTATTAAAGAAAGGAGAGTAACATCTCTTAGTAACATTAATGTGTCATCTTGCTTTATTGAAACTGGGCGACATTATGAGTGACAGTTGAATATTTCCTCAGAAAGGTACACTCTGTCCAGCATGTCTTTTATATATTGAAGTAGATCCAGAGGAAGGACAAATGTGTCATTCCCAGACATGTATATTTAATGGGAAAAAAGGAATAAAATATGAATCAGAATTCCTTAGGTTGTATTGATTAGCATGCATTCTGTATATCTACAGTACACTGTGCAGCCTGTTCAACAGACCTGCCTATACAATTGACTACAGAGGCACATTTTTTGGAACCGTTGGGAAATAAAGGATAGCCATCATGAATTAATCTATTATAACAAAGAGCTGAATCCTGTATATGTCACATTACTGACTGTAGAGTATGTGAGACCCAGAGCAGTTGACTGTTTTTATATGGGTTTGAATAGGACGTGACAGTGGATACCAGAAAGGTCAGAGCATAAGACAGTAACTACAACCAGGTAATAAAGGCAGCTTATCATATACTGATAGGTCCTAATATGATTAGAAGCAACTGGTAGCTGATAATGGAAGATGACGGCTGCAGAGGACTGTCACAATCTGTAAGCACAATGTGCACACTCTGAATGCAGGAGCAAGCTGCACGAACAGAACACAATACTGAGAGTTATGTGGGGTAGTTTTAAGCGACTTCCATAATCAAGTATGCACTCTCCCTATATTCTCTGTGTTTTGCATGTCTAGTCCATTAGCTGGGAGCTGGGGTTTCTATGTAATGTAACTGGCATCAGAATATCGTTGGAAGCTACTTGCCACTGGAGAAATGCGAGCAAGGCCACGACCGTCTGGAAAGAAAGCCTTTGCCTCCGTGCGCTAATGAAAAGCTTCTTCATTAAACTAAATACCCCCCTAATGGGCTGCAATTACACAAAGTGCACTGTCCAATAGAGACTGCTTTTTATTACACATCAGCCTTTATTGACTTCATTAGAAGAAAGAGCGTTTCACTACAGCAGGAGACTTGGCTGCGGGAGCCTGTCTGCTTGCTGGCTAAACCCTGGTTATACTGTACATGTAAGTTCATACTGCTTAGGGCTGTCTGTTACCAGTTAAAATAAACACTGGACCAACCAGTCCAGTCCACATGGCAGCCAAACTCAATGCATGCTGCATTTAGAGGAATGTTGGAGCTAGCTGAAGGAATTAAAAAATGTCAATTATGCAAAAATCTAGTGCATACACAGGCAATTATTTGACCTTTTTTAAGAGCTGGATTCTTAAACACTGTACAAGAGGTCAGCAGTTATAGAGCTCTTAATCATCTCACACTGGCAGAGAATCTGTTCCACAGTTGCAACAGGGGCAGTGTGTATATGTGTGAGTGCTGTGCTCTAATTCCTGTGGTATACTGTTATATCTCTTCATGAGAGGCTAGCTGTGGTATCTCTATTTCCCTTCTGTAATTGTCCTGTTATTTTGGTCCTTGGAAGTGACTGTTTTTTATTTCCCTGCTGTTTGAACATACTCCCCATTCCCTAACCATAAAATCACAGGCTGCTTAAACAGGGCTTTTTTAGATCAAGGAAGGCCCAAAAAAAAACTACAGTTAATGTTGTGTGCTGTGCAGTCTTACGATACTGTAGGCTGGAGTGTGTTGGTGTGTTGTGTCTTCTTCAAAGACTTCCATTTCCTTTTTAAATTCAGTGAAGAGAGAAAGTCATGGGCAGTGCAAACACTTAATTATCAAGCCACCAAAGGGACTGAATACCAGTGGCTGCTTATTCAAGGTTACCCCGTCAGTCACTGTTTATTACTGTTTTGATTGAATAACAATGTGTCTCCTCAATAAGGTAATGGAATTCTTATCAAGGTTACTCCAGCCTGGCCCCATGCAGTTCTTTCAAACTCTGTAAATTTTGTTACAGGATTTAGCCAGCACTGCCTTTTTAGATTCAGTTCCCAATTCCCATTCCCTTTTAATTAATTCCAACACAGCAAAATTGCAATTAGTAGTATTCTATTAAATTAGCTTCTCACAGTGGCAACACATTACTTCAGTTGAAGTCACTGTTAGTCAATTAAGTCGGCTTTGTCACATAACATAATATATACATTAATATGCATTTAATTTTAATTGAAAGTCTGGTATAAGATAATTTTTTTAATTCACTATATTAAATAATGACGCATTAAAGAGCCTGATACATTTTGCTTTTTAAATGAAAGTTTAATATAAGATATTATACACGCATGTTACGCTGAGCTCATCAATCGCACTTACAAATGCATTTCTCTTTATTTTTCGGTAGAGTGGAATGAGGGCCTTGTTTTTTGTTTGTGTCTTTTCTGAGCACCTCGAAGCGCTGTGTGCCTGCATTGTGCTGCTCTCCTTCAGGACGCCACTCTAATCAGATGCAAATCTGGAGGAGCTTCTGGCTCATCAGACATTTTAAACAGCTCAATGAACTGTGTGTTCCCTGGTGTATTCACAGCAGCTTGCAGGAGCTGACAGAAGAGCAAGGCCATGGAGGGGGACTGTCTAAGCTGCGTAAAGTACCTCATGTTCATTTTCAACTTCTTGATCTTTGTAAGTAACTTTCTTGCAATATTACTGTTTTTATTTATTTATTTTTTTGATCGTTAACAAAAGAGCAATAAGAATCTTACAGAATGTTATTACTTTTAGGTAAGTGGGTTTAGGGGACTAATTAAAATGTCTTTAACATCTAATAAATTCTATGACAAACGTTTCCACCTGAAGTCTTTCTCAATGTCTGTCTTGTCATTATATTAAATTATTTTAGTAAAATTTGTTGTGTTAGTCTCCTTTTTATGATACTTTTTAATTTTTTTTTTTTTTTTTTTTTTTTTTTATAAGACTGACCTAAAGTAAATCTCCCTAAAAGGCAGCCAGTTTAAAGCCCTGGCATTCTCTTTATCTGGGATTTGAGATTCTCTGGAAGTCATTTATTCATTTGTTATGCTTCTACCTCAAGCTCCTGGGCTGTTTAATGCCAAGGCCTTTCCATTCCTTTCTCTATCAGTTCTGTGGCTGTCGACAACCCCTCTCTCACAGTGGCCAGCATCCAGCATCTGATCTCAATCAGGGCACAGCACAATTTCCCAGTCCCACTGTGTGAGAGTGACAGAATGCTAATGTGACATTATAACAGTGTATGTTCATGAACTACAGTAGGACAAGGGTCTCATTTTTAATGTCAGAACCTCCAAAGCTTTCACAATCCACTGCATTTACAACTCTGGATATTTTGTACTGCTCTGATCAGTGTGTGAAGAATTGCAGTGTTGCTAAACTGTTGATTATTTGAGACCATCTTCCTGTGAACAGCTTCAACACCATCTTCTTTCAGGCAATTTATAGTTGAAATAAAAAAGTCACATTTAAAACTATTATTTTCGGAATGTCAAAGAGTGGAAAAAATGGCAGCTAAAACTAAAAACAAACGACGTCTTTTTGTAATGCAATCTCAGTTTGTCTGAGATTTATATATAGGGCCTGTTTTGTTGTTAATGTTAAATTCATATTATTAAAACAAAAGCTTTGAAAACCACAATAAATGTCCACGAATAAAAAGGCAAGTTTTTGGAGTTCAGCTATAAATATGGATACCTGCATGTGAAAGTTAATCCTCTGTGATTTAGATTTTTTTTTTGTCTTAAACTAATGTCAAATTAATTGTGAAGTGAAGTAACAAATTAAAATACAATTTTGAGACAAGTTAATCAGAAACTTCAGGAGTCAGGATAATGTGACATGTGGCTCTCCATACAGCATCTAATGTTATATCCCAGCACTTATCAAGCAGCTGAAGTATGTCAGGTCAGCAGTGATCCTGTTATCTAGCTCTCCACTGACCTCTAGTGGCCGTTTGTTTTGCAGCTGGGGGGCGCCTGTCTGCTGGGAGTGGGGATCTGGGTGCTGGTGGATCCTGCAGGGTTCCAGGAGATTGTGGCAGCCAACCCTCTCCTCTTCACCGGGGCTTACATCATCCTGGCCATGGGAGCCATGCTGTTCTTGCTGGGTTTCCTGGGCTGCTGTGGGGCCATCCGCGAGAACAAGTGTCTGCTGCTCTTTGTGAGTGTAACCCTTTAACATTGTGATGCCTGCAGTGTGTCCCTCTGTGTCTAATACTGCTCAGTCCCGATAAAAACACTTGCATGCCATTCTGAATCTGTACGAAAGGCAGTTCTCCCTTTTTATTTCACGATTTGATAATTCACTAATTCTGTTAGACCATGCTGACAGTACATCATACAGGTATTCTACTTTCCTGTGTAAGAGCCCTTTTACTATTTCACTTTTTTCAATATTTCACATATTTGTATGTCAAGGTACATATTAAGGATGACACATGTGCATCGAATGCTTCTTTGTATAGTATTCATGCTGATCATGTGATCAAGCTTATTGTATAAAAGTATTTGCACATGTCATAATGCAATAAGGGTAACACATTGTTTTTAGTACTGAAAGGGAAGATGTACTTTCAAGGGCTAAAGACTTACTAACTGACTCCAGCGCATTTTTTTACTAAGTGGGTGGAAAACTTCTGAATGTTTCCAAACCCCAACGTCCTGTTTTAATCATGTTTTCTGAGCACGCTGTTTCACTGCCACATCTGTCTTGCCTCCATGCTTAAATATGTCCATTAATTTATGTGTCATTTGACCAGTGTTCAGAGTGCTGCAACAGGAGTCTGTGTACTGAAATAGAATATCTATTTGTGGACATGCATGTATGAAAGTGTGCAGTATCTCATAAGCTATGTCATTTCAAACATATTTTTCATGTTTTATAGTTTTAGAATTTGTTCTAAACATTTACCCATGTGAAATATAGAGGTCAGCTGTGTTGTTCATCCAGTAAGGTGCGTACAGAGTAACTTCCATATACACATACATTTTCTACACGTGTATTCTCATCCAGATTAATGTTGTAGAACATCCTAAAAGGCAACTAATGGAGGACTTCTCAGGATGTTTTTTTAATTTCAAGCATTCCCAATATTTTAAAGTTAAAATGCTTTTGCCATAACCATTTAGGAAATTAATGCCTAGTTTTATAACTTGTGTTGGTGTATTTTCTGGACAGCGTGTTGTATTGCGGTGTGTTAAGCTGAGTATGGTATCTTTTCTCTCTCTCTCTCTCTCTCTCTCTCTCTCTCTCTCTCTCTCTCTCTCTCTCTCTCTCTCTCTCTCCTCAGTTCTTCATGCTCATTCTGATCATTTTCCTAGCAGAGCTGGCAGCTGCAATCCTTGCCTTCATCTTCCGGGAGCATGTGAGTGTCCTATCTGCCTGTTTCACTAGTTTATACCATGAATAACTGTCAAAATAAATAATGATCATTAACATTTCAAACAGAAAAAAAGTTACTGTCCCAGATTGCATGGTTTTATATGGAAAATGAAGTCTCCTTGACTTGTTTTATCTATATGAGCTATATGAAACAGAACCACTGTTGACTACTATGAAGTGTATTTGGAATGTAGTTTACCAGTACAAATGGAATTGTAGCTACACCATAAATACAGTTTAATCATACTAAGTAATAACACAGTGTAACAGTTTTTTTTTTTTTGTATCTGGGTAGTAAGTGTTATTTCCTAATTGCTTATGCCTCAAAAGTATAGAAAATGGCTATTATTCCCCACAAACTTTGCTTTTGTGACCAGGACAGTGATATTTCAAAATATCACTATTTCCAATGGGAAAACGGGCAAATGTGTGTCTTTTCGTTCACATAAAGTCAGAAAAAAGCAATTAGGAAATAACACTTACTACCCAGGAACAAAAATTGTGTTACATAGTGTAGTTATTGTGCAGCTAAGGCATAATATACTGAATGTAAAATGCATATGTTGTTTAAACATTGGTCTGAGTTTAAGCACTTCTGAATTGTTTTTTACCATGAGGTTGACTTGCATGACAGTAAACAAATTGGGCTTTCAATGCATTTAGTGGTTTTATTAACAAAACTGAGATAACGTCACTTTGCTGTTGACCAGCCCATCTCGTTGTGTTCCAGCTGACGAGAGAGTATTTCACAAAGGAGCTGAAGGAGCACTATCAAGGCTACAACAACACAGACGTCTTCACAGCCACGTGGAACGCATTCATGAACACAGTGAGCCTCGTGGTCTTTCTTGCAGCACTGATTCAAATAAAAAAAAGAAAACAGCAAGCGTGAGGCTTGACCGTCAAAGAACAAAGCTTCACTCAGCGCATTTAAAACCCCAGTGTGGATTTCCTCTTTCTTCTTGTGCAGTTCGGTTGCTGTGGAGTGAACGACCCAGACGATTTTGAGGGAAGCTGGTTCAGGCTTCTCTACCCGGATGACCTGGTCCCAGAAGCATGCTGCAAGAGAGACACCCACACCAGAGGGGGCGCTTTCATCAGCAAGGAGGAGTGTCTCATGGGGAACATGCTGTTCCGCAACAACAAGGTAAAGAACAGCCCAAGTTAATCGCTGTGACACTTTCATAGAGGAGACGTTTTAATGGGGAGGGGGATTTCTGAAATGCCTTATTAATGTTTACAGTAGTACACTTGTCAAATTCAATGGCAATGATCAATGATTTATTAAGTATCATTACAGTAGTTTAGTCAAAGGTAAACTATGAATTAAGCTGAATTAACAACAATCACTCTCCCTCTCTCTCTCTCGCTCTCTCTTTCTAGGGATGTTACTCTGCTGTTGTGGACAATTTTGAGATGTACATATACATTTCTGGGGCCCTGACTATAGTGGTGCTGACTATTGAGGTAGGACATTTCAAATGTATTCTATTTTCAGCTATCTATATTGGACTTGGCTTGATACAAAGAGAAATATCCACACTCCCATGTTATGGGTGGCAGTGACACCTTGTGTCCATTTTAGGGACTGTTCAGTGTTGAATTCTTCTCCCTAAGTAGTTGTGGAGGGCAGTGGTGCCCCCTAGTAGAATATTCTGCTGTTTTCCCCTGTAGCTGTTCAGTTACAGTAGTATCAGTGAAGTTCAGTACTAGATTAGTTTTGTGCATAATCCAAACAACCTCATTTAAAAAGATATCTCTTGAGTGAAAGGGTTGAATCTGGTAAATAAGATACTGTTTTAAGAGCTGTGGGAGTGACAGATGTGGCGTACTCCCCCTCCCCACTGTTTACAACCCCCAAACTAAAGTTTGATCTTTTTTTTCTCCTCAGCTCTTTGCCATGGTGTTCGCAATGTGCTTATTCCGGGGGATCCAGTAGGTGGCGCTGTTTCAAAAAGACTTTTAAAAGGGGAAATCAAGAAATAGTAGATTCCTTGTAATGTAAAAAAATAAGAAGAAAACGTTTGTTGATTTTAATAAATTGAATGACCAAGAGGGTTGTACGTCAGGGCTGGAACTCTGAGGTGCCAAAAAAAGAGAAGAATGGCTAATTGGAAGAAAACGATTGAAGAGGCGGGTTGCATTGCACTGATGTTGGGGTGAAGAGGATTTGATTTGGAGGAGCAGATAAAGAGGTCTGCGGTGCTACAGCAAGACTTGTATCAACCATAGCCTCTTACAACAGGGCCACTTCATTCAAACCCAGTGTCTTATTCTGCTTATTAGACTAACTGAATAGTCTGTTAGTAGCAAAAACCTTAGCGTGTTCTTACCATTGCTCCCTCCTTATTGGAATAGTCATACTACACTATGTCTGAAGGAATGTTTCCTTGGAAGTTGGGGGGGGGGGGGGGGGGGGGACGATGTTTGCTGTTATTTTCTCAATTTAATTTTGGTTTGTGAACATTTGTTAAATAAAGATGTGTGCTTTTTCCCCCCTCTCCCCTCCATTAATCTGTCGCTTTGACCTTGATCAGGCAACATGGCAAAGCATTTCCCTGTCAGTTTTATCTTGGTAAAAGTGCATACCTTAAATACTCAGGCTATACATACTGTAAGATATGCAGGTCATTTCACAGCCTTTCAGAATCAGGGATATTGGGGGAAAATGTAACTTTACAAAGTTTGCCCTCCTCCCTCCTGTATATCTTCTTTTCTACAATGAAAACATATGTATGAATATATTAATATTGAATGCTTGATTGTGCCATTTTAAATATATATTTCCCTTTTGTGTGTACAACTTTGTAAAATTGTTAAAAAAATGGCTGGTAACCATTTCCCATGTATAGCCTACCATTTACCCATTGCTCAATTTTTTAAGCCACTTACTCATGTTTTGATAATAACTGAATATTTAACTTGAATTATCTCAGTCAAAAGCAGGGTTGTGCCAGAGTAGCCTGTATATACAGGGAGGTTTCCCCATGTCAGTAGGCCACATGATGTTGTTATGGCATAGCAATGACACAATGAAGGGTAGCAATATCCTTGGATTACTGCAACCACTGGTCATGTGACAGCTTGACATTATTAAGACATTAGATACCGAATGGAGCATTCCTAGATAAGTGCACATATCACCTCTTCATGGTTGGTCTCTTTCAATACATTTTTTTTTCCATTGCAGCACTGCAACGTGTCCAACTTACTTTAAAATGACTAGTGATATCTGTTTCCTATTGACTGAGCTTCAATGTACAAAGCTAGATTGTGATTTCGATACCATGCTTGTACACTGCAGATGACCCTGCAACCCGGTAATAAAGAGGTTGACTCAATATTCATTAGAAGTTTCGTGGTTGGTTTTACAAATCTCATCATCATTAATATTGAAGTTTTGGTCCAGGTCTGTGAAACCAGCTATAACACTTTACCCAAATCCCAAATGAAGTCACTTCCCCCCCCTGCACAGAGCCTTGTAAATACTAAAGCCAGCCATGTCTGCATGTTATTATCCTGTATTTAGTAACTTTAGGATGTCGCTTGCTATTTGTGACAGATATACACATATCAAAATGGAGCAGCCAAGCACTTAAGCTATACTGCATTTCATTGCTGTTCCTGACTGCATTTAGACAGTGTTTATGTTCATATACAAGAAATTCAAATGTGTTTAAAACAATAAAACCTGATTTCTAAAAATGATGTGTGTGCTGTCTCCTGTTTATCTAATGTATCCATATAGCTCTATCTGGCTACGCTGCCTGGCTGCTTTATTAGAAATCCTTCCTCACACTTGGTCTTGCACCTCCTTATGGCATGAGATGCACACAAAGCTGCTGTGTTGCTTTAGTCTAAATAGTGGCATCTAATAAATAAACATTATTTAAAGTAAAAACGGAGGCTTTTTTATATATAAATTTTGATTATGTGTTTATAAACATACCACTTGTTTTACAAGAATAAAAGAACTCATAACTATATGAATCTTTTTCTTGGAGAAGGTCAGTATTGAACCCAGTACTTACTGCTCCACAACCACCTCCCTTACAACTATAATTAAAAACATCACTTTCTGTTGTTATTTCACCCAAAAATGTGTTAAAACTAACAAGAAAGTGACATCACCAGGGTGTGTACAAGCCTGAAACCCACTGATTATCTAAACCATCCAGAAGCATTTCATGCAGTTTGCAGTGTGTGAGAGAGGATGGTGGTTGTCTGCTAGGTCTCGAGGCTGACCTATTGACAGGAGACCTAGAGGATTCACCAGAAAATGTTAGTCTTTTGTAGTGAATACCTACTTTTGTTTTCTCTTTACTAGCTTGTGGACTTTGTTTAGGTAGCTGTACACTTCAGTTTTAGGCTTCTAAGCAGTCTCTGAATCTTAGTGTTTGTGGAAAAAAAAACTAAAACACAACAGCAGGTTATATAATAAAAGGGCTGAAACAATGTCCCTGGAAAACTCACCTTGTGTTCGAGTCCACATGAGGATGAATGGTGGTTTATACTGGTTTCCAGTTATGTGCAGCTTCATAAAAGACTGGTGCAAGGCAGTGAAACTAGAGGGCCTGGGTACAAGAAAATGGGGCTTAAAGTGGTGTGGTGTTAACTGCGTTCCTATGGAAACAAATAAATATACCCAAAGTATTCAAGTGCTTTTTCATGAGAGACAGAATACAAAAACAAGAAAAAAAACACCATTTATTTAACTTTTTCTTTAAGAATACAAACACAATATTCCATCTGTAGTTTCCAAAAATATTTCAAAGCTAACAAAAAACCAAATACATATTTAGAACAACAATTCACCTTTCCTGTAAAACATTTGAATGTTACAGATTGTTGCATTTAAAAAGAATAATATTAATAGTCCACACAAAATATTTGAATTTCAACACTTGATCAGCATATGGAATTTTTTATTATTTTTTTTACTAATTATCCCATTTTTTATCCCTCTGAAATCGGCACCTGCTGTCTGTTACGCTCCGCTTTTAGTGACTGATGCCTTATGTGTTCCAAATAAAAATCGCCAAGAAACTGTAACATGCTACCTAATTCAGTCCAGCATTTCGTCCTACATTTCTGCTGTCTACCTCAGTATGATGCTTTTCAAACCTACTTGCAGTAATTTTCCACACATAACACGCACTCCAATGTATAATGCACAAGACTGATGATGAATCGTTTCAATTAACATGCACCTCTTGTGTACTACCTTAAAAAGAAAATTACAGTATGCAAAATAGAATACTATACTCTGAGTATACACATATGCAAAAAAAAACAAAAAAAAAAACAAAAAACACAGAAATGCAGCTAAAATGTGTGCATTACACTCTGAGAATTTTGGTAAATGTTGAGGGATTTTTACACTGGTGCCAACTTACTTGTATCTCCTTGCCACCTCTCTGTGGTTCAGACTAACATGTAAAGATAATAAATAAATACATATTATGTACAAAGCTTACCAAGTGTATCCTAGCAACGTGCTAATATATCATACTAGCACTAAAAGAAGCGCACTCTCACACACTCAAGGTTTAAATGCAAACCAGCAACAGGAAAACTTCAAACTGGGTTCTAATTTGATGCATCGATTCACCAATATGTAATCGAAGCTCAGGATCTATTAATTGTTGGTAGCCCAAGATTAGTGCTGTGAAACCAACCAAAAATGTTTAGCAGTTTATAAAAAAGAAACTTAATAAATTCAATGTTTCGAATAGGAGTCTCTTCCAATGTTGAAATGAGTTTTGATTCATACAGTTCGCCCCCAATTATATGAAGGGTCTCTTTCATGTATAGGACGGTAACCCTGCAGAGGTGTGAATGGCGCTAGTAACAGCAGGCCATATAGGCAAGGAAAAAGTAAGGAAAACGACCTTTGTTTAGGTAAAAAAGGGAACAAAAAGGGTAGGCAGGTAGATTTGGTGATAATATTTTCTGGTATAGCAGTGGCATTTTGGTTATTTCTGTTATTAGTTCTGCTACTGATTTGTTGTTGCCTTTGTCTTTCTTTCTTGCAGTGCTTTGGTAGCACATAGGACTGCATGCTGTTTGAAATCGTGGTCATGTCAATTAAATTGCAGCATGACTGAAGTGGGTCTATCCTCCCAGTGCTCACCATCATATCCATGTTGTGCTATGGGGCTGGTCTAGTTTCACCAATATACTGAGCTACATTTATTTTATTTTATATATATATATATTTATTTTGTATATATATATCTATATAATGTAAACCAAGTTGGTGGTTTGTCTGTCTCTCCCACGCTACTCCACTCCCTCCACTGTTTCCCTATCGTCACTTGCCTTCAATCCAACTCTTGTACTCGCCTATCACTGTCCTGACCTTTCTGCCCCCTCCCACCTCCAGACTATTATTATCCTCTACACCCCCTCTCACACCCTCCAATCCTCTGCCACTGACAGATAAGCTGAACCCCCCCCACCACCACCAGTGGCCGCTCCTCCACCTTTGCCCGTTGGTAGTGGAACGACCTACCCACAGATATCAGGACTGCTCAGTCCCTGACCACCTTTCAGCGCCTCCTCAAGACACACCTGTTCAGACAGCATCTGTAAACAACTCTACTATACTGGACTATATGGCACCCAATTGTATCAGTACTTGCATCAGCTTGTTATTTTATTATAATTATAATTATGTTATTTAATTATATGTTCTGTATCTTGTACTTTATATTACTTCTAATTGCTCTTATTTGAAGCCCAGTTCTTATCCATTTATTGTACTTTACTACTTGCTCTTTGTGGAATTTACTCTTATAACCAAATATTTTTTACGTTTAACTGCTCATAGTCATAATCATTCTCAAACGTATTTACTGTATTTTTTTATTTTCTGTCATTTCAGTTTGCTCTTACTACTGATTTTATTGTATTTTATAACTGCTCTTATCTATAATGTGATATTTTGTAATGTGATACTTTGTATCCCTGATAAGGGTGTCTGCTAAGAAATAATAATAATAATAATAATAATAATAATAATAATAATAATAATAATAATCTTGCCTGTTAGTTTGTAACAGAATCCTGTGGTTGTACTTTCGATGGCTAGATGTTAGTTGTGGACGCAGTGTTGTCTATAGACGGTGCTCATTCCAATTCTCTCATGTTTTTTGATGGTTTCTGATTGATTGAAACATGTACTTGTCATTGGTTGCTTTGCTGGTTTTGAATGTAGTTTTATCATTGTCCTGTGCTCTTTTCCATTACTTCATGGAAAGCATGTCAATGGTTGTCTGTTTTGTCTGGGTTTGGGGGATCAAATCCTCATTTCCCTCTCTGTGTTTCTGTCTGTTTTTCAGTGGATTGTAATGGGTTGAGATGTGGTCTGATGAGACGGGTTGAAATTTTGGGGTTGGCTGCCAAACCACCAACTGTGTTTACATTATTTACTGTAAAAAAGTGTAGCTCACTATATTGGTGACACTACCCAATTAGTAGCCATTATATTTGAACTAGATGGATATGATGGTGAGCACAGGGAGGCTAGGCCCACTCCAGTCTTGCTGCACTTTAATCAATATGACCATGACTTCAAACAGCATGCATGTATATCAGTCTCACATGCTACCAAAATGATACAAAAAAGAAAGACAAGGAAGCAATAGCACTATTAATAACACATAGCCTATTGAGAATTATTAAAATACCACTATTATACCAGAAAATCACCAAATTCACTGCAAGGTTACTGTCTTGTTTGTGCAAAATCTGCACATGAACATTCAGTCAAACAAGCATTTAGTCAAAGTATTTTTCCAGTGGGCATATTTTCTGTGTCATAAAAAAAAAAAAAACTGCGGATTGGCTCATAAGCCCACAGTTTACGAGCTGTTTATGTTATTTTAATGTTGTACTGCGTTTTCTTTTGTAAATTTTCTTTTGTTCCCTGAAACTGTTTTAATGTCTATGGTTTCCATGGTGATGCCCAAAATCAAAATTGCCTGAAGACTTCATGCTCTTTAAACTCTTTTCTTTTACATTACAAGTATATTTTATTTGTTCAGGTTTAACCCTTCTGACTTCCATGAGGAATGTTATACTTTTAGGGTAAATGTTATAGCAGTAGACTTGCCTCACTCACTGCTGCCCTATACTGAAAAGTGATCAAGTCTGATGAGATTGTGACTCCCTCTTCCCTTGTAAACCCTGCAGGGATCCCACCAATCCACTTTGTCAAAATAAATAGAAGTATGCTATATTAATGCGTGGGGGAGGTGGGCAAGCCTTTCTTTACAGGCTGGGGGCAAGCCACACAGCATAGGGGAAAGCAACACTAGTTCAATACAGGAAATAGAGGAGACCCACCGAACTTGCTTATAGACTGAACTATTTGAGTGACCTTTTTCCAAACCCTGTGTACTTGTCTAGCCCACTTGTATTGTCATATTTAACTCCAAGCTACTTGCACCAGCATACAACTTACTATACACTTCCTGTCCTTTAAACCACTCACAAATATCACAAACACCATTCCCATCAACGCACATGAAGAATTTGCAGGAAGAACGCAGTTGCTGCCTCATGTATACTGCCATCATCTAAACACACTATGTACCTTAAATATCAGCAGCCCACAAGCACAAAAACACAAGAGATTTCAGACCGCCACCAAATGAATCACATGTTTTAAATAGCAGTATAGTTGGTCCATATTCTTGTATTTTCATAAGAAACTGCCTACTGAACATATATGTGCTGTTTATATACAGTATATTGTATTACATATGTTACTGTGTTTGAGGAGAATATAAAAAAAACTATAAAGAAAGTCTGTTAGTGTCTTCATGTGATATATATATATATATGTGTTTTTTTTTTTTTTTTTTTGCTTTGATTTTTAGGTCTTCAATGTATGTTGTAGCTACACTGTACCTACACTTGTTATATTACTTATGATTACTTATGATTCCAAACTCCAGCTCCATGTCAGCAGTACTGTATGTGTACGCTGCCTATGTGACCCAGCAAAACTTAAACATTACACTTACAACTTCTTTCAATGGGTCAGTAAAGAAACACTTTGTGGGGTAGAGCCAACACTAACCACATATTATCTTACAAAGACACTGATAATAATTTCTAGTTAAAGCGTTTTGTTTAACTATATGATGCAAGCTAGCAAAAGTCAGGATTTGTAATCCAGAAGGCAATAATTTTGACGTTGAAACACATATATTCAGCTACTTTTATTTATTCTTAATACAAAATGGTAATGCGACATGCTTTTAACCTGCATTCCCTAAATAGAATTGCAGTGTCTTTTATGATCCAAACACGTTTGGTTTGAAGTGGAGGAGGATAGGTATTGACTTAGTGAGTGAGTGATTGAAGTTCTTGCAAAAACACTTAAAGGGTTAACAGATCCTGACACAGTAGAGTGGGTAGAATACTGTAACTCCATAAATATTTGCGACCAAAATATTTGGTGAATCACACTCATAAAATCTATTTTGCTCCAGAAATGTTGGCGACCTGTTGCAATATACGAAGTATGTATTGTTAGTGGATTTACTTTTTCCATATGTGAAAAACGCATAATAAAAGGCTTGCAAATATGTATGGCTTTACAGTAAAAGGAAATACACAGTATGCATCGCAATGCATAATTTTAGAATGCAAACTATGATAAAGTCTTGGTGTGTTTCAAATATATACATGACTTTAGCTTCTCTCTTGTTGATAATGACATCCCTTCTATTTAAATCTCTCTGAACCCACACGTAGGAGTTGATACCAGAGGCACAACATATGCGACTTATAGTCCACAAATCAGGAAGACTAAAGTTCTGGAAGGTCATTTGAGCTGAAATTGGCCCCAAACCAGAGCTCATTTTCTGTCGTGCTGTATCAATATATGCCACAGGAAAATGAACACATCATTTTAAACAGGTTTACACAAAGAAGAAGGAATAAAACAGTACTGTATCTTCTACCTTTTAATGTTTGAGAAGCACACAACTGGCCACTGAACTACTGCAGCACCACATCAGCTGACGTTGCTTCACACAGATACAAATTGCAGATAACTGACTTAAATGCAGATAAGTACCAACATACATATGTTAGATATGGCAATCCTATTATAAATCTACTGTATTTACTTCATAAACAAATTTATATCTTGGTACTTTTATGTTCAATCATATATTTGGTAACTTTCGTTTACAATAAGTGGCAGATTTTGAACTATTACATATTAAACTAAAATGCTATTCCTTATTTAATCCCAATTGTATAAAAAGGATGCTCAATGTTCATGAAAAAATATTCCACATTTACTCATATGAACAGCCACCTTCCAACCCTTCCTAAAACTGCCACTTATTGAAAAAGTGGGGAGGTCAGGCAAAGTGAGCAATCCTCATGTCTCTGCACAATACACATTCCCTTCTTCCAGCCAACTATTTATAAGATGAACCAGCTACCTCAAGGCCATTATATGCATTCATTTTGGCAGTCATAATAGAATAATGCAAGGTCTTGACTGTAATAAGGAATAAAAGTGCTTGAAGTTGCCCATCAAACATCACTTACCATGCGGTACTGCTTTGACACTAACCTCCACAAATGTTACCAAATATTGCTGGAAATGCCCATGTACTAATGTTATTGTACCTGTCTATTCCTGGGTTGTATAGACAAGGTTTGTGTGTTGAGGATGAAATGGAAAAGGTAGTGTAAATCTGGGTCTGGTCAGGACAGCCTCCCTTGCTGTGCAGAGCCGAAGCCCTCTCCTGGGTTCAGATCTTCTTGGGCCTGCGCCCCAGCTGGTAGTAGTAACAGAGGCTGATGCCGACAAACGCAACTCGGCTGAAGACCAGGACAAGAGCTTTGTTGGACACTGTGCCGTTCTCAACCAGGGTGATGGCAGTCACTGCAGAAAGAGAGAGAGAGAGAGAGAGAGAGAGAGAGAGAGAGAGAGAGAGAGAGAGAGAGAGAGAGAGAAAGAGAGCAGAAGCTGCTTATAGGATGTGGTAACTAAGATATATTCAAATACATTTTATTACTTCGTTATGAGCACTGTAAACATTATCCAGCTTTGTTTTTCTGGTTTTAAGATCTCGAATGTAAGGGAGTTGCAATTGCATCTTAACATCCGGCAGCTCAAAGGTGGATGTCAGCGAGCTACTGGCCCCTGGAGGACAAAGGTCAGAATTGCAGGTGTCTGCTTCAGCTGCTGATTTTTGCAAGTGAGACTGCCAGAGCCAATGCAACACTGGGGATTCCACACAGTGAAGACACTCCTTTGACTGTCTGGCTCACCCTGCAGACTGCACTGTCGTGCCTTCATCAGGCGAGTCATTCTGGATTTCTATTTATTTATTTATTTCATTTATATAGTGACTTTCACACTAAAGTATCACAATGCACTACATAAACACATAAAAATACAACAAATTCAAAATATATACATTATTTTTTATTTCAACAAAATTCTCTCCTGATATGCCAACTAGGGTTTTGCAGTATACTGGCAATACGACAGCGTACAATATGTTAAATCATTGTCAACAAAAAAAAACCCGCTCTATTGCCTTGCACCCTAGTTTCACATGGACAATGCGCTCCAGATGCTCTCAGCGTATGTCATTATTTTCTGGCTGTGTACATTCCCAAGATGCCTGTCACTGGATCGGTGTGTTTATTGAGCACAGCTCTTGCAAGTATGTGCCCCTTCTCAAGCACCTTTTTAAATCATTTAAAAACAAGTGAAACGGCTTCACTTGACTCCTAACTTGTGCACTACTTAATAAATGTTTCCAATGATGAGGTACAGAGAATAGCATAATGGTTTCTGAATTACATAGACTTTTAAAGTACTGATCAGTACTGAGTTTATAACTTTAAACAGTATTTAAATAGGCACAATTAAAAAGAACAGACTATGGAAATTCTACTTTCAACACAATAAACACGGCTATTTTATTTAACCTTTATATAAGCTATTCAGTCTTAACTATTTGGGCTGCTACCTACATGCATACATTGTACATTTCAATAACAAACATGGCGGATTAAACGCATTGCCATTTGTATTGTGAACTGGAACATTATTTGTTTCCTGATTCATGGAAAGAAGTGGTAAAACTCAGTACAGAATTCAATTGAAATGAATGCATAAAGCCACACGAGGGCAGTGTTTACCACTGTAAAATATTTGCTGTCAGGCAGAGAGAACACGTAGCAGTGCCGTGTGCTTCATTTAAAACGTATTTAGGGTTGGCTCTTTTTGCATTTTAGTTTTGCTCTATAACAGCTGGACAGAGACTGTCGTTTCAGTAAATGTACTCATATTACTTAACCTTTTCAGTACCTTTAATGATCTTACCATTTTAATGCGATCTCTTTTTCTTGTAATGCAGAAAGTTTAAGCTTGGTGAATTTGACATTGCATTCAGTCATTTGCTGCACATTTCAGATGGTCTGTCCTAGTCTAAATGCTATCAATGCACCACAGTTTTCTTTAAACCATGTTAACAATTTGATATGTGTTTGTAAAAGATTAAACTGCTAAGGCACTGTTGTTTTTTTTAACTTATTTAACTAAATTATTCTATTTAGTGGTACCATGTACAGTGTAATCTAATCAAGCTTCAGTCTACTCAGATCCTTAGTTTTATTTGCTCCTGTTTTACTGTGAAAACTTTTAATTCTAAACAGGTTTTGCCAGGCACTATTTTAACACGCATACACAGAGAAGGGGTCGTCGGGTGAAATGTAATCTAATTCTATTTGATCATTCTTAAATATCAGAAGCTTCAAATTTCAATTCATTGTTAAAATTGGAAATCCATTAACATAACTTTTTAAAGGATCCTGATTTTTGTTACCATGTGCCTTGGTTTAAACTGTCAAGAGATTACTAATGGTATCTTATATGTTAACACAATCATCTATAATTATGAAACACTCAATACAACACGTAGTCATGAAACTCCAATGTTTCGACTAGAAGTCTTTAGGAATGTCTTCAATGCAGAGTGTTAAAGTTCCATTCTCATGCCACAGGGTTTGGTGTAGTTTATAAACCCCCAGATGGAAAGTGTGAATTTCTTCTTAGTCTTATAAGAGAAAAATGAGTGTTGGTCTTGCACGTAGCGGTGTGAATAATTATTACCAAGTACTTGGTCATATATACAAAAGAGGAGAACATGCATAATTTAGATGAGAGAAATTAATACATTGGAAATGACTTGATTAAGGAGTAAGGTACAATTCAAGTGTGGATAATGATACATAGATAATAGCGAGTAGAAATAATGAGAAAGTTGAAAGAGAGGTGTATAATTTAACTTTAAATTAGGAATATTTTCTAGTACCGTTTGTACATGGTGGTTTATATCTGTAATAAGTTGTGTTATGAATTGTTACTCCTTTCTTGCACTGTGTAGGGTATAGAACTCAGTTGAAATGCTCAATGACATGCATTGCTAGTTTTGCCAATATAATGGATGGCGTACTTATGATAAATGTAAAACCAGCTAGTTAGGTGTTGATCTTTCATGTTGGTTTGTAACGAACTCTGTGGTATTACTTTGAAAGACTGTGCCTTTGGGCAGGCAGTATGACCTGCACAGTGAAATCTGATTCCTCACTTGGTTTTGTTGTTTTTACTGCTGGTAAGTGGTGTTATGTTTTGCCTTTTGTTTTCTCACCTTTTGGTGCTGTTATGTTGTGTGTTACCTGGATTTGCCATTTGTTCTTTTCCTTTTCAATTGCTTATGTAAACGTATTATAGTTCCAAAACTAGTAAATTGGTGGCCATCTGATTTGATCAATATAAATGCAATTGTGAGCATTGTGACTCCATACCAACACCAACCTTGGTATACTTTAATAACCACGAGGACTGTTTCAAACAGCCAGGCCAGTTGCAAGAAAGGAAGAAAAAAGACCAACTGATCACAGAATTAATTACGGCCTTGGAAAATGCAAAAAACACTGTATTAGAAAATATTTCCTGCTTGAAGTGTTCACTAACGCACAGCTCTCCTTTTATCTTTCTACTTATTCCTACTTGCTGCTATCTCTATTGTCCAGCTTTATTGAATTCTCTCGTGCATATAACTTCCACTTTGAATTACATTTACTTTACTTACTGACATAGTTTTGTAACACCACTAAATTCTAGATATTCTGTCTCCTACATACGTGACTAAGACTACTTGGTAATAATAGGCCTATTCGCGCCAACACAAGGATTGTGTTTGTTATATTCAAAGCCAACCCACTAATTTCCACATTATAGAGATTACAGCAAACCCTGTGGCGTAACAATGTGATCTTCTACTGATTTAAACATTTGAAGTCTTTGAGGAAAGACTTTAGCATAACCGAGGCAGAAGAGTTAAAGGGACTAGAAGCACTTAAAAGAAACAAATCTCCTGGGATGGATGAGATCCTCCCAATAGTACTCAAAGAAATGAAAGAAATTATTTACAAGCCGCTAACCAAGATCATGCAACAGTCTCTTGACACAGGGGTTGTACCGACAGACTGAAGAATTGCAAACGTAATACCGATCCACAAAAAGGGAAACAAAACCAAACCAGACAACTACAGACCAATAAGCCTGACTTCTATTATATGTAAAAATAAGTATCCTGGGAGACAGTCAGCACGGTTTTAGGAAAGGGAGATCGTGTCTAACTAACCTGCTTGATTTTTTTGAAGATGCAACATCGACACTGGATAATTGCAAAGCATATTACATGGTTTATTTAGATTTCCAGAAAGCTTTTGACAAAGTCCCGATAGAAAAGATTCAGAACTGGGCAGACACATGGCAAATGACACTTAATAGAGAAAAGTGTAAGGTACTGCATGCAGGCAATAAAAATGTGCAATAAATATCATATGGGAGATACTAAAATTGAAGAAGGAATCTATGAAAAATACCTAGGAGTTTATGTTGACTCAGAAATGTCTTCATCTAGACAATGTGGGGAAGCTATAAAAAGGCCAACAAGATGCTTGGATATATTGTGAAAAGTGTTGAATTTAAATCAAGGGAAGTAATGTTAAAACTGTACAATGCATTGGTAAGACCTCATCTAGAATACTGTGTTCAGTTCTGGTCACCTCACTACAAAAAGGATATTGCTGCTCTAGAAAGAGTGCAAAGAAGAGCGACCAGAATTATTCCAGGTTTAAAAGGCATGTCATATGCAGACAGACTAAAATAATTGAATCAGGTATTAACAATGTCGACCCAAGGGACTTTTTAGACGTGAAAAAAGAAACAAGGACCAGGGGTCACAAATGGAGATTAGACAAAGGGGCATTCAAAACAGAAAATAGGAGGCACTTTTTTTATACAGAGAATTGTGAGGGTCTGGAACCAACTCCCCAGTAATGTTGTTGAAGCTGACACCCTGGGATCCTTCAAGAAGCTGCTTGATGAGATTCTGGGATCAATAAGCTACTAACAACCAAATGAGCAAGATGGGCTGAATGGCCTCCTCTCGTTTGTAAACTTTCTTATGTTCTTATGTGTTAAAGATTCTGTAAGTAAACCTCTCTAGTAGTATAGGAAAGATAACTGCACAAAACAGCAGACCAATAATACATCTTACATAATAATAAGCATATCTATAGGGAGAGTTGATGAGAATTTAAATGTACAGTTGATGCTTACCTAAAAATTGTATACCGAAATAGCATGCTTCTGTCAGCAGGGTCCATCGGATTATCACCTTCTCTGTTGTGTAGAGCGCATTCCACATGACTAGGGAAATGCCTGCAGGGAGAGCACATTGACAGGGATCTTGTTTATCAAGTAAACAGGTACTGTGAGCTGCTCATTGAGGGTCTGAACCAGCACACTTTAAATAATTCTTGTTTCCACTCCTCTAACACAAGCATGTTAACCTCAACTTGCATACAAGCCACCCGCAACTTCAAATCATCTATCATATACGACAAGGCAAAAACAGCCTTTGCGAAGTGTTCACTCCAGTTTGTTACTTATTCCTGTATAATTTGACAAAACGTGTTATCATTCCTACTTTCAAAGAAAATTCAATAAACAAGAGCAAACCTATTTTATATAATGTAGTATGAAATGAAGGGCACTTGTATCCCATCAGACAATGTCGAGAGATCCAGCAAATATCTACAGTGTGATGAACAGTGTCATTCAACCGATACCACATATTGACTGGATGAATTGCTTCGATGCAGAGTTTAAATAAAAGGAAAGCAATTCCCTCAATTCAGATGTTTTATTTCATACGTGGTACTTTTTGTTTAAAGCTGAATCCTGCATAAATGTTCATGGAGTGCTGTGGTTATTCAATTTGAACCTTGCGAGTCTCGTTGCTTCTCTGACCACCCACATACATGGAAGAGGTGCAGCACAGCTTGAAAGTTAATGGATTTTCTGCTATTTATCTCATCTCTAAAGGTGTGGGTATTATCTGCATTAATTTAACCTGCTAATGTAAAGCCAAACCTTCAGTATTTAAGTGTATGTTATTGTGTGGTGTGTCTTTTATGCAGTAGTGTGGATGTAGACCAAGATTCTAGTGCAATTAGGATGCTTACTCTGTACAGCAATGCTGGCCATGCTCTGTATTTGGATGGCAAAGAACACTACACTTAAATGCAAATGCAGCACTGTATTGTTTGAGCTGAAAACCTGTCAAAACATCTAAATACGATTCTGTAAAATGCCTAGACAGTGAGAACTGTCAACTTAAACACCGCAATTAGTGTTCAATCACACAATGCCTTTGGATTCCTAATGATTACTTTATGCAGTTAATTGCACGTTTTTTTTAATGCAAAAACAGATCCTGAAAATCGGTCAGGCACGTTTTAGCAGAGGTCTCAACTGTCAACATGACAAATTGAAAAGAAATTTAGTGATTGTTTGTATTATAGTTTTCCTTTTTCACAAATATATATATATATAATATATATATATATATATATATATATAATATATATATATATATATATATATATATATATATACAGCTCTGGAAAAAATTAAGAGACCACTGCAAAATTATCAGTTTCTCTGGTTTTACTATTTATAGGTATGTGTTTGGGTAAAATGATAATTTTTGTTTTATTCTATAAACTACTGACAACATTTCTCCCAAATTCCAAATAAAAATATTGTCATTTAGAGCATTTATTTGCAGAAAATGACAACTGGTCAAAATAACAAAAAAGATGCAGTTGTCAGACCTCGAATAATGCAAAGAAAATAAGTTCATATTCATTTTTAAACAACACAATACTAATGTTTTAACTTAGGAAGAGTTCAGAAATCAATATTTGGTGGAATAACCCTGATTTTCAAGCACAGCTTTCATGCATCTTGGCATGCTCTCCACCAGTCTTTCACATTGATGTTGGGTGACTTTATGCCACTCCTGGCGCAAAAATTCAAGCAGCTCGGCTTTGTTTGATGGCTTGTGACCATCCACCTTCCTCTTGATCACATTCCAGAGGTTTTCAATGGGGTTCAGGTCTGGAGATTGGGCTGGCCATGACAGGGTCTTGATCTGGTGGTCCTCCATCCACACCTTGATTGACCTGGCTGTGTGGCATGGAGCATTGTCCTGCTGGAAAAAACAATCCTCAGAGTTCTGCTCTGACAATGTTCCCCAACTCTGAGGATTGGTTTTTCCAGCAGGACAATGCTCCATGCCACACAGCCAGGTCAATCAAGGTGTGGATGGAGGACTGCACCTTTTTTGTTATTTTGACCAGTTGTCATTTTCTGCAAATAAATGCCCTAAATGACAATATTTTTATTTGGAATTTGGGAGAAATGTTGTCAGTAGTTTATAGAATAAAACAAAAATGTTCATTTTACCCAAACACATACCTAGAAATAGTAAAACCAGAGAAACTGATAATTTTGCAGTGGTCTCTTAATTTTTTCCAGAGCTGTATATATATATATATATATATATATATATATATATATATATATATATATATATATATATATATATATATATATATATAGAACACTTACAGTCGATAGGAAAGCAGTTCAAGACGCTATTAACCTCTCCCATGTAAAAATCTTGTCACAAGCAGATGTAAGAAATACCCCACTGTTCGATGGTATTTTACTTATTCATTTTATTGCATCTACTAAGGCTGGGCACCAGCTGCTCTTGGAGACAAGGCATGTTTGAGTGACTCTATTGGGGTCACACGGGTTAGTCTAATCTTAAATTGGGTAAGATAACTAATATATTTCACAGCAATACTGTGTGGCTCTTTAAGCAGCATTTCGATTTAAATTGAAACTGTCAATTCTATTTAACTGATAAAATTCCTGACTGAACATCTTTTGTCCAGATGTCAAGATGTAGCCTCTCTGAATGAATGCCACCCTGATCCCCTCCGCAAAGGGTACCCTCGCTTGTGTGGTGATTCTCAGGTCTATTGCCACCAAGCATCCAGAGCCTGATTCCAATTCCCCTTTTGCTTGACAGTTGGACCGACGCACTTCTGTAGTCCTTTCATCTCCCAGGTGCTACTTGCAGAAAGGATTACTGTAACATTCTAGAGGTATGCCTAGCCATCTGGTTAGTACTTGATTAGGAGTGGGATTTCCATCTAAACTCAGCAGGAAATACCAGGAATGAATGGAAAAAGCAGGTGTGATATCCAAATGGTATACAGATTAAAAAAAAAAAAAAAAAAAAAACTGTTCAGATCATCTCTAAAACATAGTGGAAATGCATAAAATATGTAGTATTTGCAAATTCTTTAGTGTGTGTGTGTGTGTGTGTGTGTGTGTGTGTATGTGTGTGTGTGTACTGGACTTGATGTCTTTTACATTGCCAAGGTTACTGCCAGGGGGTTCTGCTACAGTGAATGAAACTGTAGCTCTGAGTCCGATTTTTACGACCCGCTTTTCCCTACAGGACCCGGACCCAACCAAAACCGTCTTCTTACCCACGATCTGACCTGCTTTAATAAGACCCGCAAGTGTTTGTCCTTTACCTACTGTCTGCGCCGACTGCCTCTCTCACATTCACACACAGATACAGTACCTCTACAATTCTCCACAGATTGAGTTGTTACCATACACAAAAACATGACAGATTTTACAAGCAACTAACTCAGCCACATGTTCATTATTTTCATTCGCTATGATTTACCTCTCAAACTATTACTCACCACGGACATTTCTGATATCACCAAGCAGACGTGATAAAAGGACCTTGTGACATATCAAACATGCGGCAAAACGAACTGAGAGCTCTGCTTAATGAGCTGACTTCTTCCTAGTCGCCTCCTGCTTTGGAGCAGGAAATACCGGTACATTTACCTTCTGATACGTTACTGAACCGCAAACCGCGAGAAAGGTCACATTCCGACCCGAACTCGACCCGCTTTGCGGGAAACCCACGGGCACCCAACCCGATTCAGGACTAGCTATTTAACAATAGATTATTGGTATGCACACAAGGACAAACTGCATACTGTTTTTTTTTTTTTATTTTGCTAATTAGTTCAATAGCTATAACCCCTTTCATGGTCTGCGTTGGAACAGGCAGCACGATCATGAAAGACTTGCTGGTTTAGTGGGATAATTCGAATCTAATTTGATCCAGTACTTGCCTGAACCCTCTACCCTGTACATGGGTCTGTTTTGAAAAAGGAAAAAATACTGAAATGTGTCCTTGAAAGAACTTTAGATTGTTTAAATAAATAGTCAGAATTTGCATGGAAAGGTTGTTTTTAATAAAACATGTTGACAGAAGCAGATTTTAAAGAGCACATTTTTTTGTTCCATTTGAAATGCAAAGGCTCTGGGCAATTCCATTCATTCTGGCAGCTGAAAAACACTGTTTAAACTGTACAGAACAGAAAACCAAACAGTGGGCCTATATTCAGGTTCACTAGGCATCTATTCCATGTAATCCATACTTTTCTATTAGAAAGTTTTGGAAAGTCCAATATAACAGCTGTACAGTCATTACATGCACTAATGATTTTTGGTTGTTGTGCAGCAGTTCTATTTACATATCAAAGTGCTGGAGATCAGTCGATACCCCTGTGTTTGAAATGGCAGACACATTCTGTATTGACAGTAACAATTTGCATCTCTCCTCTGCATATGTTACAGATATATTTTGTTCTTTTGAAATACAGGGATAGAAATAAGACTCCAACTGTATTGAGGTTTGTGCCAAAACCTGGAATTAAGTCTTTTTTCTATTCCTGCAATAGCAAGCTGCAGGATGGAGAAAACATTCAATTTAAAGGAATTAAGTCACACAACCCAGTTATTAGCATAATCTCAGAAGGGGACTTATATAATTTTGTATATGCATGAATTTTCAAAAACCACTCCCCATGCACCATAGGTTCTTTGAGAAATTACCTCTCTTAATATCATCTCACAAACCTGCTTGTCACGTTTTGTGCAGCCTGTCAAATGCTGCGTGGCCAGACTTTACTAAGTAACCCCAGAATATAATTAATTTCCAACGCAACTAACAACCAATAGTCATCTCAGCTGATAAACTGACATTTTGTGCAGCCTGGCAAATGCTGCATGGGCCGCCTTAATGGGATACAGTTCAGCTACAAAACACCAACATCACCAAATTTTAATCCTTTAACATGGTCTTATATAAATGCACCCAAAAATAACACAAGTGCAACGCCTAACTGCTACCTCTCATCAGTCGACAATTCATCACTTTTTGAGATAATGTTTTGTTCCAGTTAATGATACACAATGCATTTTTCCTGTAGTAAACTGTATGCATTTGTTTCAATGTAAAGAATGGCTAAATGTCCAGTATTAAAACACTGCTCTTTAATTCCCCATTAGTTTTCTTTCTTTTTTTTTCGCACTCGCACTCGTGTTGTCATAGACAAACGTGAAACCTGGTTTATCTCATGACCCGCTTTATATGACAACATACGCCTGCACAGCAATCATGACACGAAGCGGGTTCATCTGTATAGCTGTACCGTTTTAATTCTATCTATATATTTTTACAATTTAATTGCATCCAATGTGTCTGGTGTAAGGTGCAGAGTTTTTACAAATCATTAACAGAGACGGTTTGATTTCTATTAAGGAACATGTGAATAAAAACATCAAAACAACCGTGAGTAGCAACGATAATGTTATAAACCCCACAGCCTGTTCAGTAACACCTAATCATTACAGTTGAGTAAGATTAAAAGATAGAAACGTACTGAGAAGTGCACCTCCATACAGTCTAATGGACATCTTGGTGCCAACAAGCTCCTCATCGAAGATGGCATCATACAGCTGGATAGGGAATGTGAGGGCCTGTGGAGGTATACAAACACACAGCTTGTGGGAATCTCTCAATCGAGTAGCCCTACAAACCATTTACACTTTATTAATTGCCATACAGTCCGTTTATATAGAGACCAATAAAGACACTATTTGAATGATCTAAACCAGAGGTGTCACAATCCAGTCTCGCGGGCCGCAGGGTCTTCTGGTTTTCATTCCAACTTAAGCACTCAGTTAATATAATTGATCTAATTATTTGTTGAATGTGACATACTTCAAGGTCTTTTACAGTTGATGGTTTTAAAAACGCGCTTGATTCAAGGTACACTACCTATGAAACACTTTGCGGCCTGGAGAGAACTGTTAAATATGTCCAGTTAATCAAATAATTAGACCAATTAAGTAATTGTCAGAAGCCAGAAGACACTGCGGCCCTCCAGACACCTCTCTGACACCCCTGCTCTAAATACTACCACCTTTTAAATGTGTACCTGCTCCACTGAGGAAATGTTCCCTCTATTTTGTATTGTACTTGGTGATAAGGATGTCAATAAATCATAGTGAAGATTAACTGTTGAAATCCCATTACTGATACCAGTATCCTGTATAATTAGTGTTTTTTCACTACATTATCCCATAGCTTAGCCTTTTGTGTCAAAAGTATTTGAGAAATATTTCATAATTACAGTATGTGTTCTTGGTGCCTTCTGACAACATTGCAATGTCCCCCTTAGCATTTACTTCTATACTACAGCATCTGATTTTTGGCATACATTTACTACAACCTTTCCTAGCCATGTTTCCTACAGCTCATTTAGGAAATGTCTTCTTGTTTCCAGTAGTGATTGATCAGACTGTCTAATTACCCCATTACCTAGATCAAATCTTCCGGGACTAGCTCTAAATGTGACCTTTTTATATAGCTCTAAGCCATTCCAGCTACAAGAAAGTAAAGGAAATACTCTCTGCTATTGCAAGTGGTGTGTGTTGGAGATTTTAATCTAATGAGACATGAGCAGGAGAGTGCTGTTATCAAACCACTTGAAACAAGCAGAATATTGTAGCAAAGAGAGAAACAGATAGGGCATGAAGCCGTGATTTTCCATGTTCTTAAACTTTAAGATAAATTAGGAGAGATTCCAATTTGTAAACTAGTTTCCCTGTCTGGTTGCTGGCAGATTGAGCAATACGTAGACGTTTCAGAAATGAATAGTCACTGCCCATTAATGTGTGGCACCCTCTTTTGCTTGTGCTTCACAGTCACTTGTTGTGGCATCGTGTGGATTTTAACAGCTACATGTGTTTGTTCTTGAAGGATGATCCACACCTCAATAACTCCAGTCGTTCAGCAGCACTATAGTCCTGGGAGGTTTCCTTCTAAGGTTCTTGCTTATCGAGTCCTGGATGTGTTGCATTACATTCATTAGATTCATGTCATTGGATTGGCTAACCCATTGCAATGATCAAACACAGTCCCAATGTTCAAAATTGCAATTGAAATGGACTCTGCAGATAACAATATTTGGTCAGGGCAATGCTTCAAATGCTTCCCTAGACCATCTGAAAACAAAAAAAGCCTCCAAGATGTTGTAATGAGAACCTCAGTGAGGGCATTCTCAAAATCCCGCTGCATTGACTACCTGAGAACTGGCATAGCTGTGAAAAATAGCTTCCCAAAATATTTGGGATGGCCTCTCACTCTGAATGCTGGCTTCTGTGATAAGAGGCTTCCATCGTTGTCTCATTCTAAGTGGTAGAGATACCCTTTGACTATCTACATGTGTGTCCTAGCTGCAGTTTTTGTCCCTCCACTGATCAGATTATTCAGCGAGACCGGTCTGCCTGCACTGGAGGCTATGTTTGTTTGTTTTGCAATCTTTTGGGATATATTGTGCCGACTTCGGAAGATCCTCGTGCTAAGTTCCTCCTATGGAAACTGCTGTACGAAATGGTGCAACTTTTTAAAATTTGTGATCGATTTGGATGTTCAGTGTGCCTCTGATCAGGCTGTCTACAGTTGTGTCTATTGATTCTGTATGTGTGTAATGGATTTAGATTCTGGCAGTGTTCCAGTTCTCGCACTCCACCCGAAGATGGCGCTGTGGAGTACAGTAAGAATGCCCTTGGAATGTGCAATGTGTATTATCATGCAAATCACAGCCTCTAAACAGAAAAGGGCATGGAAACACTAATGGAAGCAATTTGTTAAATAAAATGTACATACCATTAAAGCCAAGACCGTGAGCATCACCGCGGAAACAACCAGCCAAACCCTGTGACAAAACAACATTTCAAGTTAACCCAGGTGAAAATGGAGGCATAGCCCACAACATCTGATTACATACAGTATATAACTTACACTTTTCATTATCGTGATTGGGGTTAGTTGCTAGGTAGCTTGTAAGCAGGGTACAGCAAACTTGTATTCCTATTCAGGTGCGCTTTAGCCATTTAAAAGGTATTATCATTTTTAAATCCATTTCCTATATATATACAGAGCATCAAAATAAACTTATCACTATTATAACTCATTATGTTTGATGAAAAAGGTATATAAATGATGGACATTGCCGAAATGTTTCCGGTTTCTTTTTAATCACTCGATCATTCATTCTTGGCCATGACACGCCTGAGTGACTATGAAGCATATGCAATTAAACACCTAATTAGTGAGACAGTTGATTGGACACTGGATATGGAGTGATTTCAGCTGTTGAACTGCAAGCTTGAATAAAAGCTATAAAAAAAAATCACAGAAAAAAAGACAAAAAAATATGCCTCGTCTGTGCAATCGGCATGTTGGAGGCTGGATTGGGGCAATGTACTGTGGCTCGCCGTCTTGGATGCTCACAGCCAGCAATTTGAAACCTGGCGAGGCAGTATAACCTGAAACACTCTGTCAATGACAGGCCACGAACTGGGAGACCAAGAGTCACAACACCTGCCCAAGATCGACAGATCATTTTGCAGCATTTTTGTGATGTCAACTGTTAATCAGCACAATAAAAAGTCACTGCACCTGCTCTAAAAGTTTGTCATTTTTCGAAGTTTGTCATTTTATTTTGATGTTCAGTATATATTACTGTTGGTAACATTCTTTTGTGATTAGTTACTAATGTCCTAAATTGCATGACAAATGCCCTTCAAACATATCGGTAGATCAACACCAAAGCAACAGAAGTCTTGTACCTGAGGCCCAAAGGTTCCCGACCTGAAAATTTGATCTCGTTGCCCAGAACCTGACTGATCTGAAAAGAGAAATGAAAATAATTTGTTATTAGCAGTGATTACTGCAGTAAATTAAAAAAACAAAAAAAACAAAAACACATTTGTATGCTAGATCGCCCTTCTGTACATTTAGTAGTGCTTTTGCAATAAAATAACCCATGAAAAAAAACAAAAACTTGTGAATCACCTTTACAGAATCCTCCCTTTTATTGACCATTTATTGTTGTGCCATGTCACAATTGCATACACAACATTTGTAAACCCTAAATACAATGTAATAACGTCCAGTACTGCATTCAAGTCTTGATGCCCAAAAGCTGAAATGTTTGTAATCTTGAAAAATAAATGAATTTCTCAGTATCTCATTTTGTTGTTAACAGAATAAACTAATCATGTTCTTAGAACGCTGTACTGTATTTTGTAAGTAAATTAAATTTGGAGTTTAATTTAATTGGGGAATAAAGAACCTTCCCATTTGTCTATCTATTCTCTAGCTACACCTAAAGCACGTTCAGTTTGTTGTTTTTCTTGCTGTCTTAAATTGTTTCTTGTGAATTTAGTGCTCAGAAAGGGAAGATACAATGGCACTGGCTACAGTGCTAGCAAGCAGGTATAAGAGCTTCTCACTTAGAGCTCTGCATGAGCACACCTCAGAACTGACCCCAGAACCTCCCTCCATGGGTCCATCTCAGCCTCTCAGTAACCGTCAGCTTGTGTAATGGTTTTATTATGTGGGCCAGGTTAAGATCTCTAAACTCACTTGAATCCAGACTACAGTGGTTGTTAAATATTGGAGAAAATATGTTAAATAAAACTATTCTTGTTGACATAACAGAATCCACACTGTACTCCATTTTGGCTTCCCCTGTGAAGTGCCACCTCAGCTGAGTGCATCAAACTCTAATCACCTGTGTGACCAAAGATGTATTTAAACCTACGGTTTGAAGGGAAGGGACAGTGTATCAACAAACTGTACCATTAAACCAATTTGATTTGCATTTCAGCAATCTGTAAGCATGCAGCGACTGTGCCTGTTCTGTCAAACTCTGACATTATACCCAATGAAACAGAATATGAGCTAATTCTAGACATAAGACCTTTTTAAAAAAGGAAACACTGCAGCTGTAATGCTGTTTAATGTATTTATCAAAAGGTCACATTATGGTTATCTAGCAACTGCCGGGGCAGAACCGGTGAGAAATGAAAACAGGCTTATGACAGAGAATGAGATTTACTGCTAAAGAAGGTTAACGAATGCTGAAGGCTTCCACAATTTACAAGTCAATCACGTCCAGGAATGGATTATTACAGCCTGGGGACTGAGAGAATGGATCTATCAACATGCGTTCTCACTGCAAATCGGGCTTTGCACAAAAATCTGTCTGTAGTTGGCAATCTAGGGCTGTAGTAATCACTGTTTGTTTATTTTAAAGCGCACAATAAGACTGCAAGAAGTTCCTGTCGGCAGGTAACCTCATTTTCTAACAACCACAATGCCCCTGACTGACCCTGCTCCACACAGATTATCTGGCGACAGTGACAGCATGTCACAAAGAGGGCCGGAGAGGGTGGAGTCAGACCAGAAGCAGGAAATAAAAACGACAGAGAGGTGGAGTTTGGTGGAGCTGAGCGAATGGTCTCGCTCAGCATTTAATTAATGAACAGACACAGAAAATAAACGGTTGCAACAAACAAAAACAGGACACGGCACATTCGCCAAAATAAACAGACAAACAAAACGGACTAACACTAAACAAAACACGGTGAGCAGATATTTTACTTCTATTATTTACGATCACAATTATTACCTCCGTCCCCTATCCCATTCTCCACTCACCGAACAAACAACCACGAGTGGGTGAAAACATGCTGCTTTTATGCAGCTGTACCGAGACTCGACTGCTAATCAATCATTCAATTGGAGTCTCGGTACAACTGCACGTGAATTAATAAAGTGCAATTCCCCGTGCTCACATATTACATTTTACTTGCACGTGAAGTGCTTTGCAATCCTCGTGCCTAAATACAAATATAAAAAAATTTTAAACACTCATGTTACACAGACCTGTTTATATCCCATGTACCGATGATTATACACCAACATTAAAACACAACACATAACACAAAATACACACAGGGTCAGGCACTTTGCCACACAGTTTACTGGGCCCTTCTGCAAGTTTGCATCTCAAAGCCTGACCCATAGTATAAATACGTTCAATATAACAAATTTAAGTGAAAACAACATTATATGTACACACTTGACAAATTACTATCCCAAAAGCATGTCATTTTTTTTTTTAAATACTGAATTTTTACCATCTGTTGGTTAGAATCTCATCTGCCAGCAGTGCAATCACATGACCTTAACACTGACCTATTGCCAGAGAGCTCGCTCTGTGTCCCACCTCCAGCTTGACAATCTGTTAGCTCTGATTTGCGAATTTGGGTTTTGATTGACAGTCCGCCAATACTACCTTGCTGCCTGGTGACCTGCAAGTGTGGCTCCATTGACTCCATACTCAATGTGTTCAGCAGCTCATATCACTTCTGTTAAAGGGGTTGAATGACTATATAACCGTTAGGGGTGTAGCAAGGCAGTATCTATCATGGTACGCAGGTTGTAATGCAATATGCGTCATGACACATGTGTTGGTCTGGTTAAGCTTGAATGCTGCATAATAAGATCATTTCATGATGGGTTTTATTTTAGATTTGTTTTTATTTTTTATTAAATACAGCAATTAAATTAGTTAGCGAGAATATGTTTGCATGCACACCAACTGCCGGCATAAAACTACTTAATCTTCACTGAGGAACCATATGGTGAACTACAGTAGTACAAAGCACTATGTTGTACATTTGGTCGTGTATCACAATACAAACAATATGCACTATAAGATATGTCTAAGATATGTTGTGTAAAGAAAGTATCAAAATTCATCGATACACGTTGAATTGCTACCCCTCTAGTAACCATTGTCAACATGAGGTCTTGCAGCTTTCATATATTACATAAAACTGTACACGTCAAATAGCTTCCCAGACATGACTTACATTTAAAATGGTTATGTGAGGGACTTACAAAACCAGCTGTATCTTCAGAGGAGCATTAAAAGCATACAGAATGGATTTTATATAGGATTGTATATAGCACTATGGTACAGTAGCTTGCGAAAGTATTGACCCCCCCCTTGGCATTTTTCCTATTTTGTTGCCTTACAACCTGGAATTAAAATTGATTTTTCTTTGGATTTCATGTAATGGACATAAACAAAATAGTCCAAATTGGTGAAGTGAAATGAAAAAAATAACTTGTTTCAAAAGATTCTAAAAAATAAATAACAGAAAAGTGGTGCGTGCATATGTATTCACCCCCTTTGCTATTAAGCCTCTAAATAAGATCTGGTGCAACCAATTACCTTCAGAAGTCACATAATTAGTTAAATAAAGTCCACCTGTGTGCAATCTAAGTGTCACATGATCTGTCACATGATCTCAGTATATATACACCTGTTCTGAAAGGCCCCAGAGTCTGCAACACCACTAAGCAAGGGGCACCACCAAGCAAGGGGCACCACCAAACAAGCGGCACCATGAAGACCAAGGAGCTCTCCAAACAGGTCAGGAACAAAGTTGTGGAGAAGTACAGATCAGGGTTGGGTTATAAAAAAATATCCGAAACTTTGAACATCCCACGGAGCACCATTAAAGCCACTATTAAAAAATGGAAAGAATATTGCACCACAACAAACCTGGCAAGAGAGGGCCGCCCACCAAAACTCACGGACCAGGCAAGGAGGGCATTAATCAGAGAGGCAACAAAGAGACCAAAGATAACCCTGAAGGAGCTGCAAAGCCCCACAGCTGAGATTGGAGTATCTGTCCATAGGACCACTTTAAGCCGTACACTCCAAAGAGCTGGGCTTTACGGAAGAGTGGCCAGAAAAAAGCCATTGCCTAAAGAACAAAATAAGTAAACACGTTTGGTGTTTGCCAAAAGGCATGTGGGAGACTCCCCAAACATATGGAAGACGGTACTCTGGTCAGATGAGACTAAAATTGAGCTTTTTGGCCATCAAGAAAAACGCTATGTCTGGCACAAATCCAACACCTCTCATCACCCCAAGAACACCATCCCCACAGTGAAGCATGGTGGTGGCAGCATCATGCTGTGGGGATGTTTTTCATCGGCAGGGACTGGGAAACTAGTCAGAATTGAAGGAATGATGGATGGTGCTAAATACAGGGAAATTCTTGAGGGAAACCTGTTTCAGTCTTCCAGAGATTTGAGACTGGGACGGAGGTTCACCATCCAGCAGGACAATGACCCTAAGCATACTGCTAAAGCAACACTCGAGTGGTTTAAGGGGAAACATTTAAATGTCTTGGAATGGCCTAGTCAAAGCCCAGACCTCAATCCAATTGAGAATCTGTGGTATGACTTAAAGATTGCTGTACACCAGCGGAACCCATCCAACTTGAAGGAGCTGGAGCAGTTTTGCCTTGAAGAATGGGCAAAAATCCCAGTGGTTAGACGTGCCAAGCTTATAGATACATAGCCCAAGACACTTGCAGCTGTAGTCGCTTCAAAAGGTGGCTCTACAAAGTATTGACTTTGGGGGGGTGAATACTTATACACACTCAAGTTTTCAGTTTTTTTGTCTTATTTCTTGTTTGTTTCACAATAAAAAATATTTTGCATCTTCAAAGTGGTAGGCATGTTGTGTAAATCAAATGATACAAACCCCCAAAAAATCTATTTTAATTCCAGGTTGTAAGGCAACAAAATAGGAAAAATGCCAAGGGGGGTCAATACTTTCGCAAGCCACTGTAATGTCAGGTTAGGTAGAGAATCGGTCTAGGAACAGCAAAAAGCTAAAACGTTGATTTTTAACTGTTATGCCTGAATTAAACAGAGCCCTGCAGCTGTGCACTCCAGTAATGAATTGTTTATATATCCATTCTTACAACTTTTACATAAAATCTAATTTGTTATGGTTACACTATAGTTACTTTGGGGAATCCAAATCCATAAAAAACTGATATCTTTGCTCAACACGGTCATCTTACTTTCAAGGGCATATTTATTTTTTCAGTGAAAAATAAATGTGGTAATTATTAAAAAAGCAGAATAGGTCTGCATCTTTGTTTTATCTATGTTAATCTGCAGCCCCTACTCTCTAGTAAACAGCTGCTCAGGGATCAGCCTCAACATATACCACAGCTGGCATTGAAACAGCTACAGTATGGGCCTTTGCCTAACATTAACCCTTGAGGGGATAATGGTTGAAGTTCAACAATAATACTGGTTGTGTTTTAGAACTGCAGGCTACTCCTCAATCCTCACCTCAAGAAGCAACTACCGTGCATGCAGTTATTTTTCTGTGCTTTGTTTATTCTCCAAAGATTCTAGGCTTATCTTGCTGATCTAACATGCTGAAAATGAGAAATCTAGCTGCAGTTGCTGTTCCGGTATAAAGAACACAGTAGTTTGTGCAATGTGTGTGAACAGAAATGTTACCGTTTTTGACTGCCTTCTGAAATGACTGTTTGTCAGATTAGTAAGAAGGTACTTTTTAAATCCACCTTTTTTTTTGATTTTGTAAACTTTATAAATGGAAAGCTACAGGTTTTATAGATTTCAAATTGACAGCTTTTCCAAGGATTTCCAATGGCTTCATTCAGACATTACTAGTGGCTCTCTAACCTCCAGGCATATTAACCGGCTCCTGATTCCCAGCAGAAAACAAGATCTGCTGCCTGGCATGTTGGTAAATTAAGATTAATATTGTGCTTAGAGTCAAAATAAACTTTCTATTGCTTCCCAATTAAGAGACAGGCTATAGTGCTTGTTGAGTACATTAGCTGCTGTATGTTATTAAAGGCGGTTAGTTAGTCATGCATTTGTGTCAAACGCCAATTAAGGGGTCTTTTGATGGGAGGATTGGAGAGATAATGAACATCTTAGTAGCTTGGTAACTCATGACCTTGCTTTTGTTTCAACACTCACACAATCTGCAGAAAAAGAGATGTATGTAACATTCACCACCCTCCAGCAAGTATAGCACTTCGGGTTCTACAGTTGTAACTGTCAGGTGCTGCATAGTGAATAATGCGTAGTACCCCCCCCCCCCCCCCCCCCCCAAATAGTTGGAGTCCGTTTTCTAATAGCCACGCACAAATAATGCTTGAGGGGAAATATCGTGGCTCATGTGAGTAGCAAAAACTGCCTATAAGTAGTTGCTCTGTGCATTAATCATTCAGACAATTGCTTGCATCAGTGATGAAGGTTCAGATGATGAAGACGTGGAGTTCAGTGGTTTTGGATCAGATGATACAGACTCCACAGTCTGACTGATTACGCTTCATATTTTGTATTTTTTTTTTTTTTTAGACACTACAAAAGCTTTTAACTCAGGCATTGTTTTCGTTTTAATGCTATCGTGCTACTTTCAATGATAAGCTAATTTATTATTTCGTGTTGAGTTTTAACACTGGACACTCAACTGTCTTATTGACAGAGATTATGAAAAGCCAGTTATTTTAGTGGACTGAAGATTTCACATGTTTATATATTTTTTAAATGTAAGGTCAGAATCTGGTATTTCAGTAAAAAGATTGTGGGATTTGAGATATGATAAACACATCTCTGATTTTATTCCTCAACGGTTTGGATAATTGTAGTTGAAACTTGGCTATAAAAGTTTTAAACCTTTAGAAATTAAGTCTTTCACTGATTTGATCGCATGAGTTAACTATTGTTAATTATTAAGTCAGAAAATAACATAATGCAGGTATTGTATCGTATGTACCTTTGGAAAGAGACTGGGCTATATCTCTATATAGGGGACAAGTTTCAATTGCTTGGGCGATATTGACAGTAACTGTATGTGTACTATTATTTTCCATTAAAAAGGTTTCTTCACTAATTCACTACCCTTTTTCAACTTTTTCAGATGGAATAAATGACAAGGCGGCAGTGTATATGGAAAAACCTGTAAAAGTGTTAATACAAAAACTACAAACTTGAGCCAGTGGTTCAGAAGATATAAGTTTAGGTACTGTGTATGTATTGTATTATTACAAAGCCAATTAAACAAACTGCTTTAAACATGTAAGACGGTAACTAGTCACTTACTGAATTTTTTACAGCGGGGAATGTAAGGGCCTTAAGTATGAGTGAGAAAGAGTTTTTTTTTCCTAAAAAAATAGATGGACTTGGTAGATGGAGAATTTCAGTATAACTAATACTGTATGTACAAAACCAGCACAAACACATTTCACCTAATGAGACCACAAATCCTTAACACTATCTCCCAATTGTATTTGTATGTGAATCAAAACTGACATTGAAACATTCACAGCTGCAGGGAGGAAGGAAAGGGCAGTCCATGTCCAGGAATAACAGGAGTTTGAATGTCAAGGACGTGCAGAGGAAAAAAAACAGGTAGTAACAGAGCAGGACCAGAGCGGGGCGGTTTAGCAGGTTTCCAACCATCTATTTACAAGAACTGATTCATTACCCTGACCTCTAATCAAACAGTAACTAGATTCCACCCAACATGGAGGGCTGCAGCACCTTGGCTGAATGTATATACTCAGCACATTCATAATGGTTAATTCACAGGGGAATCCTTAACGAGTAGTTATCACTTAAAAGGTCCACAGCCTCTTAAATAGACAAATATTATTTCTGATGTCTAGTGAAAGTTCTGGACAGCAGCAGGGTGTCAGAGCGGGAAGACAATGCTGTGCTCTTTGAGTGCTCATTTCCTGGAATGAGGTGATGGAGACATGAGAACTGTGGTTAACCTTTTCAGTGCTGAAGCAGAGAGGTCTCCTTATTTTGTAGTGTTTCCCAAATCTACCAAGGTGTTGTCATGTAAATATAATGTTGAAGAGGCTCACATAGTAAAAGCACCACCACCTCCAGTGCAGGGTAAGTATGGTGCTAATCGCATTGGCAATTTTGACTGCGGATCTGCAGGGAGCACTGCATTTGCCTTTACAAACCCGCGGGTTCAGGACTAAAATGGTTAATCTCACTGCACTTCTGTGACTACTGTGTGTCAGACTCCTGTTTAATCCAGACGAAATGATCCCAGGCTGGGCCTTGCCTCCCGGGTTCAGTAATTTAGGTTCTGCGGATGAACAGGCAGCTGGCTTTATCTTCAGTCCTCCTGATTTTTTGTACGTCATTTTCTTGGATGTTGTGAGATGTTGCAGCAAATCAAGTCAAACGGATGGAGAAGGGAACTGCAAGGCCAGCTCTAGAGGATATATTTTCAGCGAATAGCTTTTTATATCTTTAATATATATTTATGCACTTGTTTGAAAAGTCTTATAAGCTTTTACACATTTTTAGTATCCACTTTACCAAAGCTTTTAGATTATATCTAATGTTATGTGGTTGTAAAATTCTTAAACAAAAATGTAAGAAACAAAGTAATGCAATTTGTACTGCAGCTCAGTAGATCTACCTTGCTGATTTGCAGTCTAAAAGTAACACCTATATCAAAGCTGTGTGAGTCACTGATTCCCTTGACAGGCTCTAATAAAGCATTTCAACAGTAATGAACAAAATGAGGGAGTTCAAAACATGTGCTTTCTTAGTTTTTTGCTGCTTTAAAAGGTTTAAAGACATGAAACCAAACGGCTGAGTAAAATGGCTGTGATTCTTTTTGATGTCATAATAATCTGAGATTTTCAAATGTTAACAGTTGCAAAGCAGCGATTCAAATTCAGTACATAATTACATCATGCTGTCTCTCCCCTGTCTACTTCCAAAACAACTTGACAGACGGGCAGCTATAAACCTGTATGAGTCAGAGAGACGGGAAACAACCAACCAACAAGAAAGTGTCCAAGACGGGCACCAACCAGTGACTGAGACGGGCACCAACCAGAAAGAAGCAGAGGTACAAACCAACCAACTAACCAAAACCACAAACTGACACCAACCAATCAACAACCAACCAACCAGAAAGAGGTAGAGACGCATAGGTACAAACCAACCAACTAACCAAAACCACAAACTGACACCAACCAATCAACAACCAACCAACCAGAAAGAGGTAGAGACGCATAGGTACAAACCAACCAACTAACCAAAACCAAAGACTGACACCAACCAATCAACAACCAACCAACCAGAAAGAGGTAGAGACGGACAGGTACAAACCAACCAACTAACCAAAACCAGGGACTGACACCAGCCAATCAACCAACCAACCAAAAAGAGGCAGAGACAAGTAACGACCAACCACATAGAGGCAGAGAGGCAGGATCCAAAGAACCAACCAGAGGTAGAGGGACAGGTCAACGGAACTGAGGGGGAGGCACCAACCAACCACAGTACTGTGGGGGAGGCCCTTAACCCTTTGCATTCCAACATTACGATTTTTCCTTTCCAGGCTCATTGTCCGACAACATCGAAACATCTCCGGAAAAAGTCGAGAAAACCATTCAATGGCCGAATGAGACCAAATAAAAAAGAGGCGTGTGAGCAATAGCCCTAGCAACTGCACCACAGAGAGATAAGCAGACATAAACCAAGGAGGTAACTGCTTCCGCATCCAGCGCTCAAAGAATATCTCAGACATTTTCAGAGCTTTTTGAGATGTTCCAGTAATAAAATAATGACTTGGATCACATTATTGAGGAGTTTGGTGATAAAACTAGTGATTAGGAGAGGATTAATCAGTATGCACATCTATAAAGAGGTATGAACACAGGGTGGGGCTTGGCTGGAGATGCAGTACTGATGTCGCTTAGCATTGCAATGCCCTTTAAACCGGTTTTACTCGGAAATAAATAAATAAATTAAACAGCGCGTGTAAAATAATCAGCATGTGTGAAAATAAATTGGACCTGAAGTGCCTGACAGGCACTGAATAAATGGACCTCTAAGGGCTAACCAAACAACCACAGGACTGAGGTGGTGGCAACAACCAACCATAGGACTGAGAGAGAGGCACCAACCTACCACAGGACCACAGGCCGAGAGAGGCGGGACCCAGTCAGCCAACAAACCACAGGCTGAGAGGGGCAGGATCCCACCAGCCAACCAGTAACAAAGCAGACAAGCATGCACCCAGTAACAAACCAGAGTGCCTATTATTGAGGGGGAGGCACCAACCAACCAACCACAGGACTGAGAGGCGGGACCTCTCCAACCAGACGGGCATACACCCAGCAACAAACCAGAGTGGCAATCACTGGTACTTCTCAGGCAGACATCAAGCAACCAATGAGAAATGGAGAGCAGGGAGTATATGCAAAGATTACTTTGTCATTATGATTCACCAATCTCATGAGTCTCCGGTTTATTATTTGCCATTGCAGCTTCAGGGTAATCAAGTATACATAGGATTTATGCAATTTAAAACTTCACGACTCACCCCACTTGTGTTCTGTAGATGTCTAAAGATTATTTAAAAAATATAAACAATTCAATAAATTTCTATAAAGCAAGCTGAAAGCTTGGAAGAGGTGACGTAGGTTGTCATTGCAAGTTTTGCAGAGATTTTATGCAAATTACTTTCTGTGACTACTTTTAAAATGTGGTGGGCTTCAAAGCATTCACATATATACAGGAAAAAGTTAGAGTTAGGGTTAGGGTTATCTGATTTTTATTTTATTTTTCAATAGGAAATATAGTAGGCCCTTATTGAATGCATGGGGTGTACTTAACTACACCACACTGCCCCCAGTCCCTAAGTTCTACTGCTGCTCCACACTGCCTCACAAGCAGTTTCATAATTATTTTTAGAGTAAAGCAAACCCCACACCCTTCACGTGGGTGCCAAAGCTCTACGACATTCATTGTCAAGTAAAAAATAAAATGATCACCATATTAGCATTTTGTGCACAGACTCAACGGGCCATTGCCTTCAAGAGAATCACAGATCCATTCTGCTTCACTAACTTCTCTATTAATTAGAAGGTGCCAGGTTTCAGGGGCCTATTGTACCACACTTGTAACCTAGCAACAGGGGAGTTGAGTTATTTGCAACTCCCTAACTCTACTGGAGCAAACTCACTATGGTGCATTATGAGCAAACCTAGGACTCAGGACTAATTAGTTTAGCTGCACCGTCACCAAAACAACATCCAAAGTACAGTATCTCCCATTCTGTACCGAATCTAACCTTAGCTGGACATTCACAGGCTTTCTATGATATGTTTTTTTTTTTTTTTTTTTTGTATGGAAGTATTAGGTATAATCTTAATTTTTAGAAAAATCCATACAAAACATGGGCTTTGCAGTTTAAGAATAAAATATTGATTATGATACTAGAAGCTTCTTAAGGCAGCAAAGGGTGTTTTTAATGCATTTGTTTTTTTGTCTGATAACAAATATTGGACATCTAAACTGGCTGCTGTATGCTTAATCCCAGTGCTAGGTTTTTCATTTGTAGTTTAAGGCTTCATTATTCTCAGCTAAGTGCTTTTTCCATCTCAGGATCGCAGTTACTTTAAAAATACATTTTAACTGCAAATTACAAGTTAAAAATAACTTGTAAAGCCCCCAAATAAATACACACATTATCTCCTTTTGCTGAAATGATCCAGCCTAGAGATCAAAGGCACAAGGGCATTCAAAAGTATTTTGATCAAACATTTACTCTCGACACAGCAAAATAGTAATTTTCTTTTGAAAGGATGTTGAAAGTGCAGTGGCAAGCAATCAGATACAGACATTTCAATCTAATATAGAATTTTGATTTGTCTGATTTGTCATGGCTGGTTTCACAGGGTCTAACATTAGTCCAATCAATGTTAACTTGGGGTAGGCAGTCCAAATTTAGAACTAAATCGGGGTCTGTGAAACTAGCCTTCAGGTGTGGGACACCACTCTACAAAATTGTAGATTAAGTTGTACATCTAGGAAATGAAAGCCCTACACAGATAGAAATACGACTCCTAATGCATAGCAGTTTCAACCATGCCAGGTTTTATTATGAGCTTGATTAGAACTTGAACAAACTCAGGTGTGTCTTATTAAACTTGTAGCAAAACCAGGAATGGGTAAAACTGTTGTGCAATAGGAGTCTTATTTCCATCCCTGTCTCCATCACATCTGTATTGAATCAACTACTTGCTACTTTGCAAAATTCAAATTTAAATTTTATACATCAGTTTCTTCTCTTGAAAGCTTCAATAAGCATCTCCTTACTGTACTTGTTAAATTACAGGACAGTGAGCTATCCTGACCTTAGACCTGTGCACTTCTCCACCGTCGTCTTCCCCTCCGACCCCAAGGATCTTCCTGGTCTTCAGCCGGCTGACTAGGTCTGACTGGCTGTTCTTCTTCATCAAGGGGGGGTGCGATTTGGTGGCCATGGTTCACACTGTACTGCAGAGAACTGCCGAAACTACAAAAGAGAGAGAGAAAGATGCAGGCGGTTAAACCAGGTGAGTACCACTGAGAACAAGCTTGTATAGGGTTATAAAAATAATCCATTATCGTGATCTGTAATTTATTTAGTCCTGATTGTTTTATTGTACTGAAAAAATACTAATTCATAAATCTTCTTTCTGGCAGTCATTCAAAGCTAAAAACGATCAGCGCATTGGATGAAAAATGTAGGGATGCAAGTAGTGAAAGTGGCAGTAAGGTGGTGAAAATTATAAATAGGCTGAGCTAATTCTAAACAGTATCTTACTTTAAATAAAACAATACACTTCTTGAAACATTTGCCTACTAGACCAAGAAGTTTCTTTCATCTGACAAGATGACTCAGGCCTTTGCTAGGCTTTTTATTTTTAATAGGATAGCAATTTTGTGTATGTGTCTAAACAAATGGTGAAATGACCCTGTCACAGAGACGGCCGAAGTGGGCGGCGTCAGAACCAGGAAAGGTAATGCAATACACAAAACACAGGACGGATGAAATGAAGTGATGAAGACGCCTGTTGGCGCCGGTTTAATACAAAATAAAAGGTTTACACAAACACGAAAAACACAGGACACGGCACTCTACGCCAAAATAAATAGACAAACGAAAACAGACTAAACTTAACAAAACGGTGCACGGACAGACACTGACAAACACGGTGAGCGGATACTTTTCCTCTTACTATTATTATTATTATTATTATTATATACTACTACTACTACTACTACTACTACTACTAATTTCCTCCGTCTCCAATCCCGTTCTCCGCTCACCGAACACCCAACAACCAGTATGTGACAATGTGCATCTATATATACTATTGTGCTGGGATTCAATTACCAGTTAATTATTCACTTGAATCCCAGCACGTGAATTAATAAAGTGCAATTCCCCGTGCTCACATATTACTACATTTTACTTGCACGTGAAGTGCTGTGCAATCCTCGTGCCTAAATACACATATACATTTTTAAACACTCGTGTTACACAGACCCGTTTATATCCCGTGTACCAATGTCTATACACCAACATTTAAACACACCACACGCAACACATAACAGATAATATACACAGGGGCGGGCACTTTGTTACATATACCCCCTCCTGTGCAAAGCACACATGGCCTCAATGGCCACCTCCCCCCTTAAAAGCCCAAAAGTCCCGCCCAAAGTCCTTGGCCAGGACCAGAGGCTTCCAGGGGCCCACCGGTCGTAATGCTGTCAGCGGGGTAGCATTCTCCTGCCAGGGTAGTCCTAGCAGCGGAAAGGCTGCTTGGGGTGTGGTCTCCTGACCTTCCCCCTTCTTCGGCGCCGGCAGCTCCCCTTGGTGGGGCTTCAACCACCGTTCTTCCTGCAGGGAAGAAACTGCAGAGGGAGCAGGTCTCCGGACCTCCTCCCCCTCCTCTGGCAGCGAAACTGCTGCTGGGGTTGGCGGTCTCCAGACCTCCTCCCCCTCCTCTGGCAGCGAAACTGCTGCTGGGGTTGGCGGTCTCCAGACCTCCTCCCCCTTCTTCGTGGCCGGCAGCTCCCCTTCGTGGGGTCGTGGCCACAGTACTCCCCTTCGTGGGGATGCGGAGCGGCGGGCTTCCCCAGGCGATGCAGAGCGGCGGGCAACCCCAGGCGATGCAGAGCGGCGGGCAACCCCAGGCGATGCAGAGGCATCCTTGGGCGAAGCGATGCAGAGGCATCCTTGGGCGAAGCGAGGCTGGCATCCTTGGGCGAAGCGAGGCTGGCATCCTTGGGCGAAGCGAGGCTGGCATCCTTGGGCGAAGCGAGGCTGGCATCCTTGGGCGAAGCGAGGCTGGCGAGTCAGGACAAGCTGGGGTGCGGGTGTTGGCCCTCTTTTCGGCCACTGCAGCCGGGAGGTTCTTCCCCGTGCTTCCCTCAGCAGCCTATGCAAGGGCTGCTGAGGACCGCCAGCATCTAGTCCTGGCCCTTGTGGTGCAGGGAGAGGCAGCTCCTGCTCCTCTCCCCCTGATGGAGGTGGAGGCAGAGGAAGCTCCAGCTCCTCTCCTCGTGATGGTGGGGGAAGTGATACCAGCAGGCATTCACCCTCTGCTGGTGGGGGAAGTGATACCAGCAGGCATTCACCCTCTGCTGGTGGGGGAAGTGATACCAGCAGGCATTCACCCTCTGCTGGTGGGGGAAGTGATACCAGCAGGCATTCACCCTCTGCTGGTGGGAAGGGATACCAGCAGGCATTCACCCTCTGCTGGTGGACAGGGACCCAGCAGGCATTCACCCTCTGCTGGTGGACAGGGACCCAGCAGGCATTCACCCTCTGCTGGTGGGACAGGGACCCAGCAGGCATTCACCCTCTGCCGGTGGAGGTGGCGGAGGCAGAGGCAGCTCCTGCTGCTCTGCTCCTGCCGGTGGAGGTGGCGGAGGCAGAGGCAGCTCCTGCTCTCCTGCTGCTCTGCTCCTGCTGCTCTGCTCCTGCCGGTGGAGGAGGCGGAGGCAGAGGCAGCTCCTGCTGCTCTGCTCCTGCCGGTGGAGGTGGGAGGCAGAGGCAGCTCCCGCTGCTCTGCTCCTGCCGGTGGAGGTGGCGGAGGCAGAGGCAGCTCCTGCTGCTCTGCTCCTGCCGGTGGAGGTGGCGGAGGCAGAGGCAGCTCCTGCTGCTCTGCTCCTGCCGGTGGAGGTGGCAGAGGCAGAGGCAGCTCCTGCTGCTCTGCTCCTGCCGGTGGAGGTGGCGGAGGCAGCGGCAGCTCCTGAAAAGCTCTGGCGGAGGGCACTGGGCAGCTCCTCCTGCTGCTGACTCCTGTGGATGGAGGAGGCGGCGGCGTGTAGTCTCCTGGTGGTGGAGGTGGGAGCGGTGTGTAGTCTACCCTTGTTACAGGGGACTGGTGCGGCTCTCCCTCACTTGCAGGGGAATGGTGCGGCTCTTCCTCCCTTGCAGGAGACTGGTGCGGCTGTGGAGACAGCGGTGGGACCTCTGCCTTCCTCTTCCCCTTTCCCCTTCTCTGCCACCTCCTCACCTTCCTCTCCTGCGGCAGTTCCTCCTCTCCTTCCTGGTAGGGGCAGCGCACCACCGGGTGCCCAAACTCCCCACAGGCAAGGCACCAGCTCTGGTCCTCCAGACCACCGAGGAACTCCTCCAGGTCCTGGCAGCCATCTCTCCAGTCCCAGCCTTCCATGTTTTATTTTTATTTTTTTTTTGTTGTTGCTGTGGTTTTTTTTGTTTTTTTTTTTTTTTTTTTTTTTTTTTTTTGACAAAACACCTCTGCTGGTCTGACGCTTGGAGGCGCTGTTAAATCCCACGCAGGACACCACGTGTCACAGAGACGGCCGAAGTGGGCGGCGTCAGAACCAGGAAAGGTAATGCAATACACAAAACACAGGACGGATGAAATGAAGTGATGAAGATGCCTGTTGGCGCCGGTTTAATACAAAATAAAAGGTTTACACAAACACGAAAAACACAGGACACGGCACTCTACGCCAAAATAAATAGACAAACAAAAACAGACTAAACTTAACAAAACGGTGCACGGACAGACACTGACAAACACGGTGAGCGGATACTTTCTCCTCTTATTATTATTATTATTATTATTATTATTATTATTATTATTATTATTACTACTACTACTACTACTACTACTACTACTACTACTACTACTTTCCTCCGTCTCCAATCCCGTTCTCCGCTCACCGAACACCCAACAACCAGTATGTGACAATGTGCATCTATATATACTATTGTGCTGGGATTCAATTACCAGTTAATTATTCACTTGAATCCCAGCACGTGAATTAATAAAGTGCAATTCCCCGTGCTCACATATTACTTGCACGTGAAGTGCTGTGCAATCCTCGTGCCTAAATACACATATACATTTTTTAAACACTCGTGTTACACAGACCCGTTTATATCCTGTGTACCAATGTCTATACACCAACATTTAAACACACCACACGCAACACATAACAGATAATATACACAGGGGCGGGCACTTTGTTACAGACCCCTAGAATTGTTTTGAGACCGGTACTTTACTCTCCAAACAAACTGGACATTGCCAACAGACTGAAACTTAAACAACCCTTTTGAGGTTTGGCAACCTAGTTATTAACTTGATTTATGGCTACCTTGAAACACAAATATGATTTGACTGCAACTCCTGACACGTTTCAAGAAACGCATTGTATTTTGGTCGCTACTATGCTGTGTTAACCTCCAATTGTTTGACTATCAAAATCCACTATACAGAGGGCTGTAGGGGCTAGAGAGGCTTGATATATTCAAGCAGAGCAGTCAATCATACTACTTTGGAAAGTTCAGATAAAAAAATTAATCTCTGCCTTAGAGATGAAAATAAAGTACAAAGTTTGCAGTAGCTTCAGGTAGTACTGAGAACATCAGACTGTCCCTAATGAATACAGAGACAGGTAGATTTGAGAATATAAGGTGGTGAATAAGCAGCGAGATTGACAGGGTGGAATCAATAAATGCACAGTAGAAACCAGGAAAGCAGCCCAGAGGTGTGAGAAGTCAACAATCACTAAAACTCCCGAACATGTTAGTGACTGACAGGTGGCACCCGACAGCACACCATCTCTGCTGGGGTTATATCTGTCCTGGACTTGTTTAATTTAAATCGAAATTTAACACACTACATAACATGCATGTGCATGGTCCCCTAGGACACCTTAGCCAGGGAGATGTTTCATAGACATTACTCAAGATAAACATTTCTAGAAAATCAATAGTACTGTATTATACCCAAATTCAACCTCAATGGTCTGTAGGTGGTTCGTCTATGACTTAAAGTTCAGAGAACATTTGTGGCCATTCAAGGCACTTTATGATTTTCACCATGTACGGAGACTGACACAATTTGTGCACCTGTTGTGTAGTTTTTACATTGGCAATAGGTTTAATATCACCATTCATATGGAGATAATCAGAAGGCAGTCCTCCTAAAACAAATCTGTATAAATACATCAAAAGATACAGTATGTTGAAGAATATATCCTAGCACAGGATGCATCAAAGTACAGGAATTGTTTTGTTGTAAAACACCACAAGGTGTAATGTAACCTTAAGAATGCATTAAAGCCAGGGAACACTCACTTAAAAAAAGTGGAAAAAAGTGGTATCGCTGTGGCATATGGAAGCAGTTATTGAGGTTGCTCATGATAATAAGAAAGCTGATTTCTCATTTTTCCGCAGTGTGGAGATGGAACCTTGTTTGGAAGCAGGCACAGGTCATTACAGCTCTGTAAGTGAATCCAAGAGGAGTTTAGAAATCAGTCCTACACCTGAGTGGGTGCCGAGGGAATAGCATAATGCAAGATTTAGTTGGCAAGCAGTGTCCTAAAACTGCTGCACTCCATAGAGACTAGTCTAATTTCAGACCCCTTTACACACAGTGTGGCAGTAATGAAGTCGGGTTGAAGGCAAGGCAATAGCAAAACAATTAGGCCAAGGTTTTCCTGTGTTTCTGAAAAGATGCTTTAACAGAATTAGCAAAAATTCCTCTTAGCACTGCTAAGATGGTATATGGTACCGATATGATGATTTACAATAAGCCAAATGAGTGTGTTCCAGCATAGACTTCCAGCAATATGCAAGGCACGTTTTTGCACAGGACAGTCCTTTAGTACAGTCTCTTCACGTAACCATTTAGCTGTCACTTGCTGATGTTGATTTTACAGGAACAAAAAATCTACACATTCCAGTTAGTGACGCTTCATAGAAAAAAGTTATTACTATTTTTTTTTTAAATCCCTATACAAAGTTATGATACTCTAGTCTATACCAAATATGTCGTATTCATTGTTTTAGTTGCGAGTTTATTTAACGAAAGATCTTAAATGTTTATATACAAACATAGCAATACTGTATACAATTCATATTAGTACTGTATTTTTACACAAACTAGTGGACATTTATATTTTCTTAATTAGTAACATGTAAGTAAGTTTTCTTAAAAGGAAAAAATAAACTAGAATGATGTTTACATAGTAAATCACGTCAAAGCGTGCTCGCTCACCAGGGGTGTTCAGTAAGGGTCACAAATTCCAAGTACAGTATCTGGTACTTCTCATTATATCTTTCTAATTCTTGTGACTGGACATGAGAAGTATGTTCTGTTGTTACAAACTCTAACCACAAATGCACTCGAGCCACCCTGCTTTACTAGTCAGTACTTGTTCAGCTACCAGTGTTGTCCGCTGTTTAGCTCTCCGTGTTTTTTGGCCCGTGACAGGAGCTGTAATATAAATTATTCACAAACTGGCGATTTATTTATTTACAATAGCCTAGAGAGCAACTTGTGTTTTTTTTTTGTTTTGTTTTTTGTAAAGACGATCATATCATTTTATGGAAATTAAGGGTCATACCATGTCATTCTTCTCCTTCTGAAAGGGATAAACTATTTTCAAACAAATCTCAAAATTAAAAAAAAAGGTAGAAATAATGAATGCTCTTTGTAAGCATTTCAGTAAGGTTTCCACTGTATGTTTGTGGTGATAAGATTTTGGACAAAGTTACTGATATGCTCCATAATCCATTCTACTAACCCTAGACAAGCAGAACAAAAATATATAACAATAATTGATAAGGACACAAGATTCTTCCAGACCTTTCTCATTAAAACAAACTATCAGCGAAGGGATGATAGAAACTCTGTATGAAGCAATTCTTAGCAGATATCTTGTCTAGTGCCACACTTGAGTTTTATTTAGTCTAGCAAGTGAATTAGTCTCATAGTAATGAGGTTAGCAGCTGAGGAAGCCTTGTTGCTAAAATGATTACAAGCAGAAGGCATCAAGAGTGGATTGCAGCTATGGATCAAATTATTTTTAAAATCTATTTATTTATTTGAGATTCTATCCCTGCCAGCCACTTCTGTGAAACTTCACTAAATCTCTCTGACACTTCTGCTGCTGCTACTGCAATTTCTGACCAAAAGTAGTACATTCTAGTGCGTTTCAGGTGCAAAATTGTCATGGAGGAAGAAACGTTACAGTATAAAACTAGCAAACAATTTAAAATGGGGGCGCAGTACTTTTCTTTTTTAAATGTTTTTATTCACCAAGGCTTGAAAATCACCACCTTAGAAAAAAAAAAAAAAAAGCTTTGGAGTATTTCCTAACAAGTATCATGTGTAGATGCACATCCCCTGGTGTGACCTAAATACTGTACAAAACTGTAGCTATCAGTATCATAAGAAAGCAGACCACCCAGACCTCCAGTACAGCGTATCCACCGCACGCGTGTGTAAATCTAAGCAAGAGATAAGTCAAGCATTTTAAACTTCCAGAATCAGGTACCCTCAACTCATCCAAACCATGTTTCACCACACAGTGCCGAGCTGGCTTTCTAGATGCAAAATGTAACAATGGATGTACATATGGGTATCTCAACTACAGTAAATCTCTGTTGCCTAACCAAGGACAATGGAGACAACCAGTTCCTAAGACAGATATACAGATATTGGATCAAATTATCAAAGAGGTTACTATGAACTAGACTCATAGAATCAAGAATTCACTTGTATGAATGACAGTTTTCTTACTAGAACTAAAAATGTGATGGTCGGCTGCACAAGTGGCTAATACCTGTGTTTCCAGGACATGCCTGCCCCACGGTGGGGGATAATATAATACAGCGTGACAATTTCTTTCAACAGCTGTCTGAACCTGTCATAGCGGCAGGACGTTCTGTTACAGGAAACACACTGTTGATTCACCACATATACGGAGCCGACTGTTCATTCAAACTGACACCGTGCAGAACTTTGTCAGCATGGCAGTGGGATCACGGCTGCCATGCAGGTCAGCAATCTTTTAGTCATTTAAATATGTGTATCAACCGAGCCCTCAACAGCTATTCATTTAATGTGAACATTGTGTTACAAAAACATCCTGCTTTTTGTAAATGCAATAACTTGGTCCATAAAACCTGATGTGCTCATACTGCTCCATTTACCATCATTAGGAGAAAACAATGGAAAGCATCGATACTTAAAAAAAAAAAAAAGAAAGAAATCAATCAAAATACTAATGTTCTGCTTTAATTCTGTCACTTTGTAACATTGTCTTTCTAAGTGCAAGTAAATCGCATTTTCTTTTCTTGTGTTATTTACAATGCATTACGTTGCTAAGTGAGAAGAACATGCAGAGCACAGACATTTAAAGTGGTAGCGTGGATAAAACAAACAATTCCAGAACTCAGATTACAAAGAGGTCTGAAGCAGGTTACAACCTTGAATTCTGTGGTGGTTCTGTGACCTTTACACCATATTTTGGTCTGCAGTGTAGCAACAGGACATGGCCAACATGAACAGAATTTATTCTTAACATGCAATTTCCTGTCTCCCTGTGACGGTGCAGGGCTTGCAGCGAGAGAGACGGACGGAGAGACAAAGGAGAACGGGGATCAAGATCCAGATCCTGAGTAATTATATACCTGTACTTTTGTTTTGGCCATTGAGCCCTTTTGTTTTGTGTTCCTGTTTGTTTGCTGCTTTTTCTTGTATGTTTATTAAATATGCGCCATAGCACTTAAACGCATTTCCCTGCCTGTGGGTCTGTTTATGCTGCTGAGGAGAACTTGGTGCAGACCAGCCCAGCCACAGCAGCAGATAGAGCCAGCACCGCCACAACCTCCTGAAGACATCCCAAGAAGGGACCTTAATTGACAATCCATCCCACCCACTCGAACTTTGGATATTTGGGGGTGGGGGGGCGTGGGGGTGGGGGAGGGGTGACGGTGCGGTGCTTGTAGCCGCCACGCACCGTCATATTATTATTATTTGATTTATTGTATAATGATGGAAGTGTGAAATACAATTTGGGAACCTTACAACTGAAATTTCTTGTGAACAGGTGTCCTGCACTCTGTTGAGCGTGTGCATTATTAGATCTTATTGGGTCTCCTTTAACCCTTTAAGGTAAACAAGGAGAATGCTTAAATGGTTTCTTCTTAAAATACATTTGAGAGTGATTCAAGTATCGCTGACAATTTGGATGACCAGATCTAACCTGTGAGGAAATTTTAAACCCTGTTTCATGCAGCTCATTGCGAAAAGATTAAAAAGTTAGCATCATTTTATTTGTAGGACATGTAAGTCTATTGTACCTTAAAGGGTTAATGGTGTTACACCATAATCAGATGTAATATACTCCATCCTTTTTCTTATAGAAAGTCAATATTAACTAAAACTAAGGGTGCTAAATTAAGTACAAAATAACAGTTGACTATCATTAATCTGAACCAGTTGGGACAAGACCTGGTTCATTTTAATAATTTGTTTGGAGTACCGATCATAATCTGTACCATGATAAAATACCTAGTCTAGTATTTGTATATTTAGTACTACCAATACCAGTATAATACCAGTGTAACTGATATTTCCCTATAAAATCCTGTGCTTGATTCTCCGATTAACAGACTACTACTGACGTCAGTAATAGACTGCAATCACTATTATGACGACATATTTTTTTTTTATTTATTTATTTATTTTTTTTAGTTTAATTGTATGTGTGTGTGTTTATGTTTTAGTGCTGGTATTATACAAAATTAAATACAAGCTACTGCAAATAATTCAGATTGTAAAAAGCCACCTTGGAGTTCCGTGACAGCGGCCTCGTCCTCTTGAGATGTCACGGAACTCTGAGATGTCTTTTTATTATCTGATTTATGTACTGTAGCTTGTATTTAATTTGATACCAAAAAAGAAACACACAGATAAAATTTAATATTTTCTTTACTAAAAATCACTGCTGTCGGTTAGCATCTTGGCTTTTTCTTTTGGCTAACATCAGATTCATAAAATTGCACAATGACTTTCGTGTGAATGGCCTTTGGGTGGCGCTGCAATGGAGACTGCGTCAAATTCATTATTTTCTCACTATCTTTGTTGTTTTGTTTACCGGTTGCAGTTCACTAATCTCTGACAAGTATGATCTGAGAATGGCGAGATCAGAGACGTTTTTTCTTATAGGGTTGGTATATTGCGGCTGTGCTTGTTAATATCAAGAGTCTATCGCTTATTTTCCCAGTGAATTTATTTATTTTGTGTTATTTCTTTCCATTGCTCCAGGCAGTGTTAAATAATATTTCCACTGTATTTATTTATTTTCAAACCATTTCAAAAACTAATATGATTTCGTCATTCTGGATTTTTTTTTTTCTTTAGGTTGGAGCCATAGTTGCATCAGCCTCAGACTCTGTAGAAGTCCTTCATATGTCCTTCACCAGTACACCACCCTTGCTGAATCAAATGGCGAAATAACTATAATGTATTATGTTCTCTCCTGCCCAGAGATCAACACCGCCAGTAACAGCCTCAGAATGAAATAAAAGACGAATTGAATTCATATTAGTTTGTGACACGTCACCCAAGTCATTAGGTGTTGATGGCTTGCTGTCACTTGGGAAATCAATTCTCATTAATCATATTAACTGCATCTGCTATCAGTTATTTAGATGAGATTTATGTTATCTGGAGCAGTGTCATTATCTGTGATCAAAGTGAATATTTATTCAATACAGATTGACATTTCTATCCTGCTGTAGAATACAGTATCGACTCTAACGTGCAAGCTGGGATACTCTACAAACAATCAACAATGGCGTTGCCTGGGAATAAGAGGTCTGTCTTATTTATGTCACTGAATGTTCACACAGTCAATCAAGAAACTGTAGATAAGCGCAGGTTCTGACTAATCTGCCGTCTCTGGTGTTACAAGGGAGAAAGTTAATGGATTTTTCACATTGAAATATTCATATGAATATTCATCAATTTTTTCCTATTGTAGTATACTTCAATAGAATATTCTGTCCAGAGAATATCACCACGTAGGCTTGCAAAATCACACACATTATACATTATTGCAGAGGATAGCTGAAATTATGCAATAATTTCAGGGAGTAATTGGCTATGTCTATTCCCATCTCTCTGGCATTTGTTTACGGCCATTTACAGCAGTTCACGGAGCTCTGTGTTTGGCTGGGCGTGTTCTTTGGATTGTGATTTGGCAGGGCCTTGGCTAAATTGAATCCTGGGGTTAGTTTGGTGTCATTCACTCACAAGCAGACATGGGTTGGCTTGGACTTGAAAACAACAGTACAGGTTGTTCTCAGCCATGAGGCCTGCTTAGGTAGAGCAGGGAACCAGGCCTGTGCTCTTGTTTCTACAAGGTCCTGTAGTAACAGCTCTCGGGATGAGATTCACTGAAGCTGACCTAGAAAAGACCACGTATGGCCTCATGTTTGTAATGCTACATTATAATTTTAGATTTTCTGATGAGAACTCTGCAGGTTCCCATGTATTCTGTCACTTGTTCAATCATGTTTTCCCATTCATTGTAAAAAGTGCATGGTAATATGTACATAGCTTAGCCTATTTTGAGCAGAGTGACCCTGCCAACCCCTTGCTTGAGTAGAAAAGAAAGCATACTTTCTCATATATTTTTGTTTACAAAAAGTGCCACCTAAAGGTTATTGGTTTGTTCATTTGCAAATCCCTTAGGGGAAAATGATGTTCCTTATAGACTTCTGCCTTTATCTGTCAGATAGTGTCTAAGAAAGCAACACAGGCAGAAGCAGCCTTTGGGAATCTGATTTAGGGTTTATATTTTTCATTAAATTAATTGAGAAAAGTATTTGGCTTCATCCCTCTGGCTGATGTCAGTTTGTTTATCTGAGGCAATCCATTGTTTACTTAGCTGAGAGAGTTTCCTTTTAGCATCCATATAATAATTTGCAATCCTCTTTTAAATGTTCTTTACATTTTGGGCCATTTTATTCTCAAAAAATCATTGTTATTTGTCAACCTAACTTTGGACCTCAGAGCTACTGAACAATTTAAATTGAATTTGGTTAACACACATATTACAGCATGTTCTTCTATGTGAATATGTGATTTGAGAAAATGTTGCAGCTTAAACTGTAACCACGGCTGCCTGTAAATACTTGAATGTCTGAAATATTAATAATAAAAAAAAAATTTGCTTTAGTAATTATTTAGTTTAATTGTGTTCCTTTCTTTACTACAACAGAGTAAAATGTAACACTAAAATGTATTATTTCAATATAGAATACCATTATTTTGAAAGAATATTCAAACCAACCAAATGCTTTGTTGGTACTGTTTTAATTGCAGCTCACACATTAAAAAAAATATGCTGAAGTCAATGAGGTCTGTTTGGACTTTATTACAGTCCATGAGGTCATGGAACTACACTCCATGTTGGCTCTAGAAGTTCTATAGTATACATCACAACATAGTCTCTATGTTGGAACCACAGATACATCGGACTTCAACAATCAATTAAACCTTGACCAAACAGGACAGGAAATGGCAACCTGTCATCGAACAAGGACAATGGATTCTCCACGCAAACCTCCACACCAAAAACTATTGTGGGTCACTTCCTATATGCAAAGCACCGCCCTCCTTGGACTGGAGATTGCTTTACTGTATATATCACTTTACTCTGCTCCTGAAGTGTTCTCCCTATCGCTCAACAGGTTGTCGTAAATGACCTCAAAACACATTATTTTTCTTTATCTGTAGTTCTTAAGCTACCTTGTAACCGTGCTAAAGCTACTGGGGCAGGTGCCGAGAGACTGGCGGTGATGTACTGTACCATAATGAGAACAGTTTTAAAATTCACACGATGAGACCTGGACCCTGTAACCATGGTAACAGCTCTGTTACTGAGCATTCCCAAAAGTCAATGCAGCAGACAATACTGTGGGGGGGGGGGGGATAGTAAATGTTCCTGAATGCGACCTTTTGCAACCATGGCCTTGTTTATAAATTAGGTCTTAGCTATATTGATACACCAGCCACTGCGGAAGCACACTGGATGCTGCGATTAATAGTGACAGATGCTCCTGATAAATTAGTACTTTTTAATGCCCTGTTATTAGGTTGTTTTGCTTTCACTTGGGTTCTTTAAAGCAGTGGACTAGAGATTGGGGTGGAGATGTTGTCCATCACAGGGTTTAGTGTACATTAATAGTGGGGCTAGAATGATCCCAGATTGACATGCCTGAGCACACCCCCATCCCTCTGTATAAAGAACAGCTCAAAATTGAGGCACTCCAGCTTCCTAAGTGATTGGGAATATGCCTTTTTAGATCAGTCTTCCAGATCTCAATTTCCCAGGCTTGGGCTGGAAAGGTGACCGGTTTGGAACCCCTCAGAGCCTCCACACACTGACTGTGTTCCTGCAGCGCCAATCGCATCCCCTCACTAAAGGTGCAACTGTTCCCTTTACAAGCCTCCATTAGAAGAGCGGCAATCATTTATTTCCAATGAAATACAGTGTGCTTTATTCCCATGGAATGGATAGGTCAGAGACCTGCGACAGCGTCTACAATTTATGAACCATGTGTTGTTTGGAAGCGAGCCAAAACACCTTCAATCTGATAGAGGACTGTAATCTACTCCGATTGCCTGCATAATGGCATTAATTGACCGTGTCTGAGTTCACATGAATGGTGTTTATGAAAGAGTTTAACACAGCCGTGGTTAATTTGCTAGCTTTGGAGCACAGAGCTTTCAGCATCGAGTTGCTAAATGTGAGGGCAGCTTACTCCTGTACAGAGTTTAATAGATAAAAAAATGCAGCTGGTTGGTCCTGAACACAAAATTGTATTAGACTCTCAAAAACTAAAATTCAACTCTTGCCTTAGGCATCCTCTAAGTCACTTCGGATGCTTACTTCTATTTAAATGTGCAATGTGAAATTGTAACAATGAATAAAGTTGTGCAAAAAGTTATGGAAACTCAAGTTAAGACAATGTAATGGGACTAAATTCCTTGTGTTTTCGATTTCCAGTACTGCATTGGTTTAATAATTTCCCCAAAACAACAACCAGAAAGCTTCCTTATGGAAATTAGGCTTGTATTAAATCAAAATTCCAGTGCCACTGTAACCGTAGTCCAATAACATGTTTGCATACAGTAACACATGGGTTACATCCTTTTGATTTCAAGACATGCTGTTTTACGGAGTTACAAAAACAATGAACACCTTGGCAGAGCTTAAGAGACCTTGAATTATATTTCCTAATTGACTGGTTTAAGTTTGATCCTTTTAATATCTATAGAGGTTTTAATAGCATACCTAACTTAAAGCTTGTCTTAGATCTTTGTGCTGCTACTGCTGCCCTTAACATCTCTGTAGAGTATCACCCAGCACATAAATAAAATATAATTATTGAATGCATGCAGATCTCCAGATTGAATTCTCCTCTTATGTTTGCTGGCTCTCCCACGTTGACTACTTTTTATTGATTTGTCTGGCTCTAAAAGTCAGCAACAAATTCCTCCTTGAACACAACATGTATTAGTTGTGTATTCCAGACATGTGCCTGATACAAATCCTGCTTTGAAACCCAGTGGAGGCAAGAACAGCACTGTTTCACAAACCAGTTAATGATTTTAAAATAGATTCAACTGGTTATCCATTAGTTTTTAAATGTTGTATGCCTTGAACTCGCTTTCAGAGGAATTCACTACATCTGTCCAGTAGTGTGACACTGGGAGCAGGTGGAGCCAAGCTGAAATAGAGGCCAGCCTCACGTGGCTTTATGTAATGAGGAGTAACACTCGTGGCACAGCAAAACTATAAGACACAGGAAAGGAAAAGTTTACTCTTGAAACATATAGAGTAAGCAACAATCATGAATTCCACATTAATTCATATTGATATACAATGATACAGAAGACAGCGTAGAGAAGACAGTGGACAATTTATTAAGATTTATTAAAAAAAATAAAGTTCATACGTTATGAATCAATGTCATATAAGGCATCTGAACACCATGTCATGCGAATAATGGTGCTGCCTAGAACAGTTAGTCGTTAAAGTTTATTAAACTTTGAAAGGTGGCTGTTGGATCATCCCAGACTGCAACCAGGAAATAAAGGACCACTGCATCGTTAAGCAAATATGTATCCTTGCTGTTAGACGCACCTGGTGACTTAAATAGGAAGACAATGGCTTCAGAAGAATCAGGACACCTACAGTAAGGAGTCAATCGATACACACGGGAACGTAGGAACAGAACGCAAGCTGTATTGGCCAGAACAGAGCTCAACATGGATATTCATTAGAATCATAGACGTGACCAAACTCTATAGGTGTTGCATCATGGGAGTACTGTTTTTACTCCTTAGGCTGTACTGGGTGTAACTGCAAAAACAAAAGCAACACATTTCTACTTGTAAAGCTCTTTTTGTGTCGAGACGCCTCAAGACGCTATTATAAAACACAGGCCCAAACAGTCAAACTACAAAATACAAATTACAACACAATTACAATAAAAAAAATAATAAACACTGAAACATTAAACTAAGTCTCTGTGTTCATTTTGAAGTATTTAATAGAATTTGAATCACTGAAATATGAGTTTTGTAGCATAGTAAGGAAAAGCACCTGCTTCCTGGGGTCTGTGCTCTTCCAAAAAACCAAGATCTTGAAACCACATTACACTACTGGGTATATTTGAAATGAGCAGCTCTGTATCATAACCAGGAAAAAGAACAGACACAGCAGCAAGTAGCAACAAGAGAAAGGAAATAGCAAGCTCATACATTTTTTAATTTACATCACTGTCAGGGCAGCCCCACATGTATACATGAGTGTAGAGAAGAGACAATTACTGTACAATATATTAGTGCTAGACGAGGACATTAACCTCTTTCTAATTATTGGACTACGCTTTGCAATATGAATTGATGGAGAGAATATAAGGGAGAGGAAAGGACATGGGATCACAGTAAGTATCTATGAAGGAGCTGTTAATTCAATCCCTCACTAAAATCCATGAGAGCTTACATTGCTGTTTCATTGTAGTGTGTTTAACACTGCACTGTTTAAGAAGGACTGAATGGTGTTACAAGGACTGGAACAAAACATTAACTGTACTAACTGCTTGTACTTTGAATTTGTAATTGTACATTTAAACCCTATGTTATATATAGCAAAAGTATGTAAATCAGTGTGCTTACCGGTAGGAGGGAGTATTAGTGTTGTTGACGGGAGGCCTGTGACATGAAAAATAAAGAAAGAAAAGTTCATAATCTGTGCACACACGGCAAAATGCTCATATTCTTTAAATGAAAGGGTGCAGACTTTTGTTGGAAGAATATTGCAGGAGTGGTGGTTTTTTAAAATAGAAAATACACAGTAAAAAGAAAAGAACTTCCCTTTGAATTCGGCCATGGTTTGTTTGTTTTTGGCAGCTGCGAGTGACATGCTGCGAGGGCGAACATGCGAGTAATTTTAGTGATATAGATAAATACCTATGTTAGAAATAAAATCAGGAAAATCAGAAAGAAAAGAAATAATGGACATTCTAATGTACTTTATCTGATTTTTGCAAATTAAATGTATTATAAAATATCACTTGAATTCGGCTGATCAATGTATATAAGCTCACCTAGGCAGAGGTGTGGTGGGTTTTAGTTATTGTGGTTTTGTAGCCTGACGAAGTAGCAGTAGCAGCAGCAGACAGGAGCTCAGGAACTGTTTTGATGTCTGGAATCGCTAGAGGCTAGCTAATCATCTGTTAAAGCTGATCTTGAAGAGCTCTTGTTTATTTGTTTATTTTTCCATGTTTATACTTTTGTTGTTGTTGTTTTGATAATAAATGCTTAAATATTGCACCTTCCATCTTGGACTTCTTGCCTTGCTTTCTGCTCACCATTACTGCAACTGTTTGGCAACCTCAGACTGTCTAACTTGCCTACGGGAAGCCAAGACAGTGTCTGGTATTGTAAGGTTGCAGATAATGGAGGACTTGTGGGCCTCGCTGGCAATAAAACATTCATCTTTTTATAATAAGTCAGTTTCAATAAGAATTGGCCATTGTGTTGAAACATTCCAAGTACATATTCCACTCGAAATCTGCAGATGCCAGCTGCACAACAATCTCAGAGTTTAACTGAATTCTGTATGTTCAGCGTTTATAACAAATGATAAATTACCAGCAACAAATGACACCACTAAACCGTTCAGCTCCCAAAACAAAACCTTTGTCAAATTGAGTTAGTGGTGAATTTGATCAACCTAGTGTTATATAGTGTGAGTTCAGGGAGACACATTACACAGCAAGGGGAAAATCAAAATCACAACTGACGATAGCTTCTTTATTTGCTTATTACAGACACACTCTCTTAACACCAACTGAATGTTCCGCGACTATCGTGACGCTTCCGGGTGTAACTACACTACCCCAGTACAAAAGGTTCCTACCTTATTAACTATACAAGACAAAACTATGTCCCACCAGGATAAATCCCCAGGTGGACTTTTAGAGCAATTTACAGCACTAGGGAGTGGGGAATCAGCACGGATTGAATTAACCACATATCAGTAGTTATCCCAGGATTACCCCTAAAAATAAGTAGTTGATGCAACCCAAGGGGAATGCTAACTGTCTTGTTCCAGGTTATTAGAGTTTCACTGTAATCTTAGCTACTCATTGCTCTCTCGATTCACTTATTTGATCTCATATTCCACTGCTGTGCCAAGCAACACCCAAATCAAGCTTGTAAAGAAACTTTATATAACAGTACAAACCACATATAAAGACTATCCTCAATAATTCATAATAGAAACAGCCTGCCGCAATATTTACTGGTATAGTCGTTACAAACAGACTCAATTCAGTTGCTTTGATTTAAAACAAGGAATCCATTTACTTGCTGTTACCGGTGTAAAATGTTTTTCTTGGTTAGTTTCCGAGTTTTTGAGTGTATTTATGTTCACAATTTGCTAAAAAAAAACTTGTTTGTTATTTGATTGATTGGTGGACTGGCTGTTTACACATTCATGTAATCCTTCTTGGCATCATCTTCCTTCAGTCTAACCAAAAAAGAACATGTTTTATTATGTTTAAATGTTTTCTCAAGTTCTGCCTGGATTTTGTTGTCCAACCAAATTTCTTTCACTGTCCAGATGGTTCCCCTGAACAATTTCCGATTGAACTTTATACTTAAAATGTTTGCAGCTACACATAGTTCCCTTGTTGTTCAATAAAGTCAAGCAAGTCAACCAATACACAGTTCATTTTCCAGAAAAAGCATTATATAGCAAGTTGTTGCTATGGCAATGATTGTTTCTACTGTATGTTAATACCTTTTATATATACAGCAGTTTACTTTTCTTTAAGCGATTTTTCAAGTAACACAAAAATAGGCACCATTAATTTAAACAACAAAAAAATGTACTCCTGGATTATGTAATGTCCTGTTCTACGCAATCAGCAACAATGTACAGTAAGATAGCAATTAAACGACCACAGCAACACTGAAAATTAATGGCTGTTGGAAAACATGGATCGATAATTGATTAGGAGTTTGCTACTCATGTGGACTGGCAGAGCTATACTGGTGTTGTTTTCTGAAAAGAGACTAATATTGCAGATAGCAGACTGTTTGGTTCAAAATGTACTGCTAACCATTGATAGAGACGTTGCGTCTACAAGCTCTTGCCCAACATTGACTGCAAGCTAACGAGATAACAATGCTGTGGACTACAATAGCACAGGCTCTAAAGACTTCAGAGAGATCGAAAGAGATAATGCCACTGGGATCAAAGGGGGTCGCAAGAAGATAACAAAAGGCAGATGTATGGACCTTTTGTCTCCAGGAGTGTGAAGAATGCACTGAGTTCAGAGGTTGTCACACTAGACTACACAAACACACACACACACACATACAGACACACACACACACACACACACACACACACACACACACACACACACACACACACACACACACACACTCAATTAACAGAATAATGTGTTGTACCTTGACCATTGGTTAAGTGTCAGAGAAAGGGGAGGTGGACCATCTATACAGAAGGGTATTTAATGTCATGCAAACATTGTAATGATGAGTATTCTGTTTGTCCTGTACCTGGGACCAGACTCCCTGCATATTTCAATAAACTTAACAACTGATTGAAGAAAAGGACTCTGTGCATTTTTCTTGAATCTACTTAATCACCATCATTTTTTTAAAGTTACTTCAATGGCACATAATAAAAAGGTTCATTTTGATAAAATATCAATTTTTGTAGGGTTACGCTGAACCAAAAAACAATAGTTGAAAGTTGCTTGGAAATTAATGCACAAAGGATGGGAAAAAATAACGTTAAAAGCATCTTGGATGTCTAAGCACAAGCTCCACAGTGCTACGTTTTGTTAGACAGCTTGTCTCTTGGGCCAGTCTTAATGAGACTCATTTGGATTTGCTGTGACAGTTTCTTTCTCCCAGTGAAAGTAAAACATGTCAACAAAATCTTATAGGTCAATTGCTATGGAAACCGTGCATAAAGAACATTATTAATGACATTATTTAAAACCACCACATATTCTAGTGGGAAAAGACAAATAGAGCATAGAAGACACCGAGTATATGCTAGCTGAAACGGCGGCCACAAGTTTCTTTTAGTGTGACTAAATATACCACCATTTGATAGATGTGTTTCTTCAGGTAAAAACTTTTCTTTTTAAATGTCCATTAATATTTTGGAAGATGTACAGGTCAAAAGTGAGAAATCATCATGATCTCAATCTTCTAACAAATACAAAAAAGTTCCTGTGGACAAAAAAGCTTGTATAACCGTTGACAACTTGCTAACAAACACATTAAGAAATGTAGTTCACAACTGGTTCAGACTAGCAAGAAACAAAGGTGCATGCATCAACAACCATAAGAGGCACTAATAACTAGGGATGGGAATTTTAAACGTTTAAACGTACAAACACTAAAGAAGTGGTTAAACGTTTAATAATATGCTATACGTATAACCGATCATGTGGCAAATGTCACCAAACGTGTATTTTTGATGCATTAATTTGAGTAATTTATCATCAGTAGTCTGTTGAGTATCAGAATGCTCTAGTGCCACAATAAGGGAGGATATTATAAAAAGGATGGGGTTTGGCAATTGCATCCAAGTAGCTTTTCTAATTGGTGCAACAGAAAGATTGACACGGGGGCCGGTTTTATTGACTGTTAATCTGGCGCTTCATTGGCACACTGTGTGTGTTTACACCTGTGGTAGGCGTGGTATGGTATCAATTCCACGGTAGGGTAATAACGTTAATGGCCAGCGTTTCTTCAATTTGTTCTATATTTTAAATGTCATCTCTAAACCAAGGAAGCCACATTTGGAAGTATTTTGAGGAATGAGAAAACCGTGGTATGTATATGCCAAACAAAACTGCTGTACCACAAAAACACAAGTTCAATGCTTCACAATTTGAAATGAAAACATTATTGAGGATGGCGCAACTGATGGCAATAAAAAGCAAACAGCCATAACAACATTTGCTATAGATTTGGCCGAACATTGGGCGTGATCAAGTTGTCGCCATCTACTATTAAGTCTTTGCCATGTTAAAACGTTATTTGATTATTTAGAGTTATTTACTTAAATACAAGCCAGGACTGTCAGTATCAGAATGTAATATAAAGAGTGTGTGTGTGTAGATATGGATTAAACATTTAAACGCTGACATTGCAAAGCGTTTAAATGTTCATAAAAATTTACCAAAAGCACAAAATAACTAAAGATTATAACATAACATAGACTGCATGCAAGAGAAAATAAAAAAAAAAAGGTTGTTAAACAAACAGGAGAACAACAAGTGACTTGTCAGAATGCTGCTGCACCTTTGTTACTACACCTTCAATCAAAATCAAAAATTTAATTAATGAGGTTTGGGTGTTTGAGGAGAAAAATCACTAAAAACTAAATGGAAATTACCAGGCACCAATTATCAGTAATAAAGAACAATGATTTTAAGAATATATTATAAGTAATGTAGCATTTCTGCCCTAACCTTTGCCTTAAACATAACTTAATCATTATAAGCTTACTAGGAAGCCGAGAGGTTACAGATAATTATCTTACTTACTGTAGTTCACGTTAATTTATATTCAGTTAATATAAATCAAACATGTTTATACTCCATGACATGCATTACCAATCATGAATATGGTTTTAGTACACTATACACGTTGAGTTTAAACATCTGTAGTACAAACCCTGACCTATTTGTTCATTTTGTTTCTTTAGACTGTCATTATGGCAGCTGACTATCTCATTGCCTGAAAATGTCACTAAGCCTTTCATTGAGAACCAGTTTTGCACTGCTCATGCATTTTATTTCTGATCATTTTAGATTTGAACAGCACTTCCCCACTCTCTTCACTGCAGAGGATCGAGCACTTGAATGCCCTTTCAATTGAAACAAAATCAAAAAGACATTTAAAATTACAACAGCAGTACTGGTACATCCACCTGCTTATTACTGTATGGTTTAACCTCTACTGTCCAGGGATTCGAGAAATAACATGGCGATTAGAGAGGGTCGGATTAATGCATAGGCAAATTAGGCAAACTATTCAAGATGTCAGCAAATGTCAACAAAAAAGGCTACTGTAGATCTGTATGTCAGTAAAAACAACCTTGATTTGACTACATGACAATGTACAGGTATGTTTTTTTTTATGCATTATTGTGGACATACAGTTGGTGGACAACAGTTTGAGCACCCTCCTATATAGAAGTATCATGCTTTAACAATCAACATATGGCGTTCTTGTCCTTATTCCAACTGTTGTCTCTTTATTCAGTAAATCGGGAAAGGCGATTGTCAAGCCCCACTATGGGATTGACGCAGGCTTCAGGTTTTTCCTGAATTTATTTTGAAATGTATTTAGCACACCACCTTCAATTAAACTGTTTGTCAGATTCAGTCAGTTGTCAGTTCAGAGCAATGCGTATCTCCAAGCAATAGGGACTTATTAGCCCTGTATATAACACACTATAACAGCATGGCAAAGCATCACTCAGCTTTTTCACAGATAATAACAAATGTATATTCTATTTAACAGTAAATAGAAACTAAACAAAGTTGTATTTGAATACTGTGTTAATTTACTGTGTTTCCATTTTTTAAAACTATTTACAGGTGTTATGCAATGTCTTTGGAGCGTTGGATATGAAAAAGCAGCCAATCAATGTGTCTCCTGAAACATCCTGCAGTCTCTGTTGAAGTGAACGCCCTGTTACAGCAGATCACAACACTGCAGGAAATCAGACAACTGCATTTTTCAAACTATTAAGAAAGAATCATGTTTCCATTGGTCTGCTAGCGACACACCTGACAGGGGAGTGCTTGCTTGTTATGACTGTACATTGCATCAGATAACCAGGGCTTCATGGGATACAGAACATCTTTCAATGTAGAATCTGTGTCATTTCTGAACTAGATCATTATATTTCTTCTAGTTCAATAGCTGTACAGGAAAAAGGAGACTACTTAATGAACCAAACACACACACACATACACACACACATATACACATACATATCAGCAGCTGCCTCTTTGAGCTAAATGATATATATATATATATATATATATATATATATATATAATATCTAGATATATATAATGATATCGATATATATATATATGTGTGTGTGTTTGTGTGGTTTATATCATTAATTTCTAAAATGCATATTTATATTCTTGATAATAAAAGATGAATCCGTAGGACATTAAAATTACAACATAAAAATTATTATCGCTACTAATGTGGTGCAACCTTTAATGGCTGTGGAAATAACAGGCAGAAGCAAAAGGAGGCAGTTTAAGCTCTTGTGTGCGTATTTATTCACAGAAACAAAACAAAACAAATGAGTACTGCGTCTTTAAATATGTCCCCCTATATGTAATGGAGCCCAGGCAGAGCAAGTAAAAGAATGTCAAAAGAATGTTTTATCACTATTAGCGGTTCTCATATACTGTAAGTAAAAATGAAATTGAAGTGTGTATGTTAAACTGGGTCCTATGAAACGATTGCTAAAGCCTATATGGCAGTTGTTCTCAATCCTGGTCCTGGGGGACCACTGCCCTGCTGGTTTTTGTTCCAACCAAGCTCTCAATCACTTAATTGAACCCTTAACTGAACTAATAATTAGCTTAATTTGACTTTTTAAATAGTGTAGCTTATAAAAAGTTAGAGAATTCAAGTTCCTTATACAACCTAAAGTGAAATCTCTATCTGTTTAAAATAATTAAAAAGCTCAGATTAGCCAGATTATTAGTAATAGTAATTCAGCATTTGGTTGAAACAAAAACCAGCAGGGCAATGGTCCCCCAGGATCAGTAGCGAGAACCACTGCTATATGGGATCAAATGCCTTGACAGACTGCAATAATGTGATTTCCTATGATTTGAAGAATTCCAGTTTAGTTGGCAAGTGCAGGCAAGATGGTGGATCGCATGGATACAACATTGTGGAAGGAGGTTTATACCCCTATTCTCCATTTCATAGTAGTAAATATTGAAATTTAAAAAATACTAATACTAATGGCATTATAAAATGTTAAAATGAAAACAAATCAACCACAGAAACACAGGCCACATGTACCGTACCTACTGGCAGGTTTCTGTTAATAAAAAGTAAATATACACCTATATATATATAACTGTTGATCTTACATGTATCACTTACATATCATACACAAGGGACCAGTGCTGCTAGATCAGTAGAACACACCTGACACATTCTACAGTGGCTCTCAAAAGTATTCACACACCCCCCCCCCCCCCCCCCCCTTGGACTTTTCCACATTTTATTGTGTTACAACATGGAATCAAAATGGATTTAATTAGGAGTTTTTGCCACTGATCAACACAAAAAAACGTCCATAATGTCAAAGTGAAAAATAAAATCTACAAATTGTTCTAAATTAAATGACAAATCAAAACAGAAAATAATTGATAGCATAAGTATTCACCCCCTTGAGTCAATATTTGGTAGAGGCACCTTTGGCAGCAATTACAGCCATGAGTCTATTTGGATAAGTCTCTACCAGCTTTGCACATCTGGACACTGCAATTTTAAATACATTTTGATTCCATGTTGTAACACAATAAAATGTGGAAAAGTCAAAGGGGGTGAATACTGTATATGCAAGCCTTCTTCTAAGGAATAGAATGGAAAGCTTTTCACATTCTTTGTGCTCCATTGGTCTAATCCTCTGCCCTTATCTTCAAGTGTTTCTGACCAGAAAACTCTAAATAAATATCATTTTGTTTCATGAAGAAGTACTTTAGATTTATGTCAGAAACCAACCTTCCTGGGACGCATTAACAAGTAAATACATTAATTAACTGATAAACAGAAGTCTTTTGACCGGATCTTCATGACCTACGACTTACCAATGTTGTCAACCCAGTTTCAACACAATTGGATGAGCTGTTCTTCAGATACTGTATATGTAGAAATGTAAGTGCAACATACATAAATACCAAAAGACAGACTGACACATTCTCATATCTACAGATTCTCACATAACTAAATAATGCACTTAATAAATTTCATCACAGTTATAAGTACATACTAATGCCTCTTTGTCACAGGCTTCACTGGGGAGAAGGATTTAAAAACAAATCCGTCTATACAAATTGAAATGACAAACACAACAGAAAGGTGTGTATTTTAGTAAATAATTCTAAATTTGTCATATGTAAACATGAAAAGGGCTTTCAGGAATTGTCCGAATGCTTAAATCCCATCTGGCACTGGACTTATCAATATAATCTTTAAGATCCCTATTCTCTTTCACAGTGGAGTATTGTTTGCTTGGTTTAAGCTTTCCACGAAACATCCTAAAGCATGAGAAAATGCAAAGGGACACATTTTAGTATAAAACTAAAGAAACTATAATGAAATATCTGCTTCCTGCCATTAAATCATTTCTTGCTTCTTACTATTGTTAGAATGGTTCTTCCCAGAAAAATATGCATTTGCCTTTGTCCTAGCTTCACATTGGAGCCTTATCTACAGTACGTACCCATGGAGTTCTATTCAATTGATATAAACTGCAATAGCTCTGAATACCACATACTGCTGAGATCATTAAAATAGATCCCACCTTCAGCGTTACTGAATAGTTCACAACAAAACACATTAATTACTGTTGCTGCCTGCTGTGTTGCACATGTTCGCAGTATAATTTTCAAAATAATAATTATTTCATACCCACATACCCCTGAACACAAATCAGTTTTGCCGAGTGTTTTCATTTGAGATATTGTCTTTACATGAACACGTCATAAAAGAGCCACTCTGCATAGACCAAAAACAATTACGATTATGGTGAAAACAACATAGCGGGAATACATACAACACAGCAGCCAGTAACATTGGGTTTTTCACTGTAAACGTTACAGACTGTTCTTTATTCTATGCAATACAGTATTTGAAAGCACTCTGCATATCACACAGGCTTGAGTATGCTAGTAGTATAGAAGTCTAGCAAATAATAAAAGTATTTTGTTTCAGTTTCTTTCTGTGTTTTTTCCAATGCCCCCGAACGGGTATATTTGATTTAATCAATTCACTTTGCCCAAAAAACACCAGACCGATTGCAATTAATGCCTGGTCTCATAAATTGCCTGCATTCTATTGGAAGATATATCTCAACATCATGAAAATAATGCTAAATGAATGTTTATGAAATCCTCTTCATGATAAAAATATTTTAAAAACTCTGATCAGGTTATTTTTCATGTACAATCAAATGTCTTGTTCAAAGCATATTACCAAAGTCCTCTAATTAATGTCTTCGCAGCGTTATTGTTCAGTGTTTGCCTCGATATATATGCTAATTGTAATATACAGCTCATCCTTCCCTGGATGAATTTTCAAGCTTCCATTTTGCTTGCTCTCTGTGCTTTACCATTATAAAAGGCACCCAACTCTGCTCCACTTTAAGTAACTGTTTACTTAGAGAACCTGTCTGGGAATTACCAGTACATTCTGTTTTGCAAAGTGACACCCCAAGGGACTGATAGAACTGTGGGCCACATTGGCACGCCCGAGGTGAACTTTAAAGGGCCCCTTGTTGGATAGAAAGGCAGAAATGCCTGGACTGGAAAGCAGGGGTTAGGCTACACCCAGGGGCTGTGTTGTGCATTCTGTAGTACAGGTGTATGGGACACGGGAGTATATATGTACGCATATTAAAGAGCCACTAGTGCCATTCAATGAAAATGGTCCATTTATTATGTTGCCAAATATTTTGTGGTGATGCGTATATCTAAAATCAACAGAAATCTGATCAAAAAATCTTGGCAGTAGTCTAATATTGACGATATTCAATCTATCAAATTTGGAATGAGTGGAATATTTAAATAGGTCACAGGTTTTGTGCTACTTCAAATGAACGTCGATAAATCTGATTAAATGGCTTCCATAACCTCAGATGTCAAAAGCTTATATTTTCTCAATGGACCCAAGATTATTTCATTACACATACAGTCAGAAAAATGTCTGTTCTGCCTATTATCAGTTGTCACTACATGGGAAAAAAACAGTATATCACAAGTGATGTCTTCAAACAAAACAGAAGCCAACTTGAGAGCAAACAGGATCCCATGTGCACCCTGGAAACAGGATGTCACTTCTGAAATATGGGCTCATTGCAAAGATTGTTCTCCTGGTCGTGCTGAGTTGCTGATGTTCGCTGGGGGCCCACAAGACTGCATTGGCCTTTGCGTGCCTGTGGGTTTTGATGTAAAAACATCATCTCATTTCGCTTCAGGGACCCCTACTGGTCAGATGCCCCACGAGTCCAGGCAGAGAACTTCCAGGCTGGGACCTAGGTCTCCAGGGTTGAGTAGCTTGGTAACATCAATTGCTTAGGCTTGACAGGTGAACAGATGCAAGTGGCTGGACAGCAGAAATGAAGACCGCCTTTGAGCTTTAGTCACCCTCATTGGTGACTTTTTTTTTTTTAATTCAGTAGCTAATGGCTGGCTAATGAATGTTCACCAACAACATCATCACTGACCCCTTTTGGATATGCAGTGTTTTCTAATACAGTGCTTCCTGTGCTGTAAGCCAGTTTTATGCCAGCGGTCCAACTACAGCACAAGCTGTAAAGCTTTGTTTATTTTGTATCCATGGTGTTAAACTAGAAAAAATGCACAGTGAAAGTAGAACAAGGGATAAAAAAAAAACTAATAAAAAAAAAACTAAAATATGTTGATCGCAATGCAATGCAGTGATTCTTCTCATTCTATTAAGTAGTCTCCAGTCATCACTCCAGTCCAACGTGTGTATTTTTGAGAGAGGCTAATGCCAATGGTTTGGCGTAATCTAATTATCAGTCACCTGAGTAAAGGTTTCTTAATTACTGATCTAGCTATGCAAATAATGTTTACACTTTTCATTTTAATAGTTCTGTGTGGGCTGTGTAATACATTTTTATTTTCTCTAATCTGAAACTGTGGGCAGTTTGCCAAGAAGCACAGTCCCTGAGCCTTCTAAAAATGTCAAATCTGCAAGAATGTGTTGCCATATTTCATTCTTGGAAATGTTTACCCATAACATACTGAACTGCAAAAACAATAAACAAAAAAAAAACAAAAAAAACTAATAATAATACTACAGAGAACAAGCCTTCTGAATTAAAGGTGGAGTGCACCATATGCATTACTTCTTTGAGGAGGTAGTTACATGTCGGTAAATATGGATGTGTTTCTTTTATAACATGTACATTACTGATGAAGGGGTAGGTACCAGGATCATGTGCATATGTAATTGTGAAAAAGGGGTTGTGGGTAATCCACTGACAGACTGAGAGACACAGGAAGTTAGAGGCCACAGGCAAAATCATAACAATGGCAACATGGAACAGAAAACACAAGGTGACAAAACAAAAAACCACTGAGAAAACAAAACCACAAAACAAAAGGTTGTCTTGAAGACTGCGAGCGCCACTCCGCCATTCAGGGAGCTCCAGCTGACACACCCACCTCGCTATACTTTGGGATCTAAATATCCCTAAACTCATCCCTGCTCCATTTACTAATTAAGACCCAGACCCCGGTTCCACTTAGTGGTTGGCGGCTTTGTTTTCTTCGGTTTGGTTGTCCAGGGTAGTGTGGACAATCCACAGCCTCAGTGTGTCAGCATTCTCCTTATATGGCGAGACGCTCCGCCGGGATACACCCACAAAGCTAGTCAAGAACCCGATTCCCTGCAAACAAACTCTGCTGGTAGAACGTCACAGGCAAAGGATCCTGCTCTCCAACTATTTACCAAAATAGGAACGGAAAAATGTAATAAATACATTTTCATACCCACTTGCATGCCTTCAGCACTGCTGCAGTAATACTACCGAATCCGAGCTCTGTACAGTTGTTTATTTCTTGTTTTGTAAGATTAACAAAGTTTTATCTTTTAAAAAAGTAGGAGTTGATTAAAGACTTGAGTAAACAGTCCAATAACATGCTCCTGTGTCTTGAAACCCAAGGACTGACAAATTAAACTTCATCTGCCACAGTGTCCGGGAAATGTTTGAGTTATTAAATTGAGTTATTAAATTAACCTTACGAGTTGTTTGTCACTTGGTAAGATTAACGGTTATATTTTAATTAAACAAACAATTGCATTTTAGTGTAAACCATGATAAATCAGGCCCATGGTAATGTAAATAATAGATGTGTTAAGGTAAATGAGACACATGCTTAATGTAAATCAAAGTTATATAAAAATGTATTCAGAAAAAAACGAGATGAAAGATTGTAAAGAAACTGTCTGACACAATGCACTGCAATCAGTATTTAAGCCATTCATTTTTCCTGTGTTTCCCTGTTCCACACATTTCACAGGTAAAAATGGGACACAGCTTGTGATTGTGAAAATTTTTTTTTTTACTGTAACAGATTAACCAATGGGTGATATGAGATACTGTAAATCATACCCAACAGTAACTGTTATGACAGGTAAGTTTTATGAAATTATGATGAAAACTAGTCGTAGGGGAGGGAGAGAAGTCAGCATTGCTGAAATCCAACATGGTGGCAACACTTATATTTTTCACATGCAGATAAAGAAGAATTCTCAGAAATCACCATGGAAACAGATGTGTAGTAATGTGTGACTTTCCCTGTTTCCTGGTAATTAAAGCTCTGCAAGACTTTGATTCCCCTTCTTAGGCAGGGAAGCATCATTTTTAATCTCCAGCTTTAAAAACAGATCACAGCCAGCAATGATGTGTGTGTGTGTGTGTGTGTGTGTGTGTGTGTGTGTGTGTGTGTGTGTGTGTGTGTGTGTGAGTGGGTGAGTGTGAATGTGTGTGCGTGTGTGATGTACTGTATTTAGCAAATCATTTATACATCTGACAGCGCATATTGTGTAGGTTTGCCCAGCAGTGAATACAGATCAATTGAAAATATTTCAGCTGTAGAATGCTGGTGAACTGGAAGAAAGAACTATGCTTGCAAATTACAGTGCATCGTAAAATCTGAATTGTGTGTCAGAGTTAAGGTTATCAAGCCTGAGGCAATTTATAGTACTTGCTTATTTCACAGTGCTTATTCGAAAATGCCTTTTGTAAAGGCATTTTTCTTAAGAGGCTTGCTGCATCTTATTGGAAGGTCTTGCCCTTAGCGCTATAAAGCACTGGTTTATTGGAAAATTAAACACATGCAGAGATGGCTATTTAACAAAGGGACTGATATTGTCGTCTTCTGAAAAACTATGATATTCCAATTAATATAATGCTGTGGCAAACATGGGTCGGTCACATTTTAATTTGCTGAACATGCAGATGAACATTCAAGTATTCAATAATACAATATGTTCAATTTCAATTAGAAATAAAAACTGATAACCACACTACTGAAGAGGTCCATCTGAAGAGTACAGTTAAACCCTTATCAAATGCAGTGGCAGATCTTAACAACAACAACAACAACTACTACATTTCCAATGGTCATAGGAAAGGTAATAAGTGGGTCTAGAAATCACCTGGAGTGACCCCAATTGGATTAATATAGAGTTAAAGAGTGCAAGTATTGAGATCTGCCACTGTAAAAAAAGACTCCATAGACTCTTACCCACAGTAGAATGCAATGCAATAATACACAACAGGCTTTCAAGGGATACTGAGATATACAGAACAGACACGTCAGGTGTTGGAAGTTTTATTTATTTCAGAGCTCAGTTCATATGTTAATAAAAATAAAACAAATAAACAAACAAACAAAAAAAAGAACACCTTACCATATGTTGTTAGCATACTGTATACATTCCAATATATTTCTAAGAAACAGAAATAATGCATTTAAACATATGGACAATCATCCATAGTAAAAACAACAATAACTGTGCTGAAACCCAGCACACAGGGCCTATGAATAGTGGTTTTAAAGCAGCTCTTCAACATTAGCATAGCAGATGACTAAAAATATGACCTTTGAGTCATGTTGGTTTATTCTACACTTCGAAATATAAACGATCACTGGTAATGACTTATTCTGTCAGCGTTCTCCTTTCTTCGGCCAGTGATAACTCACGAACAACTTGATGGAATGGATACACACCTATTGATTTAGGCTTGATAGGAAAGTGCGGGGTAGTACTATTATAATATTATAATACTATTCTATTACTATTCAGTACTATTATACTATTCTAATTGGCAGTACAGATACAGCAGCATGAAACACACTAATTTACACCATGTAAAGATAGAGATCAACTCTTGACTAATCAGAAGCAGAAAAGAAAGCTGACCTACAGAACAAAACTCTAAAGAACTTAATATGTAGTGCCCAAGTCTGAACCCAATTGAATGGTCACCAACACCACATTTCCTGCCAAAATAAGAGGTTTATCATTTTCATATCTTACTAATAATACAATACTCTTCAAAAACCTGATATGTCAGGGCCTTTACACCCAAGTTCATTTGTGGACAGGAAAATCCAACTATCAATGTTTCAGTGCTGACTAGTAAAATCTATTTACTCTTTAAATTAAATAGTTACATTTTATTTGCATTCTGGTATACATACATTCATAAACCAGCCATAAAGGAAGCCATTCAAATAGCTTTGCTTTAAGACTTTTTCTTCAGCAAAACGTGCCCGTCAACGTAGGAGAGCTGTGGTTTAAAGATCTCATCTAAAGGGGGCTCCCAAGTTGCACATCTGGTAAAGGCACTACTAAATTTACACAATAATAAAAATTAAAAAAAAATCTCATCTCATCTCATCTCATACTAAATTGCCAACACACGTTAATTCAGGGTACTGTCCATGCAGAGGCTTTATTGGCATGCCTCAAAGTTATCCGGATTTCTAATCCCAAACATTACCAACTGTCGGAAAATCCCATCTCAAAAAAGGAATATCATTGAAGCCCACCTCACCGGCAAACAATGACTCTGGAACGCTTTCCCTTCCAGGGTTAAAATTTTACTTAAAATATTACTTCAAAACTGGAAGGCAGAGTCTTGATTAAAATCACAAATGAACCACAGGGTTTAAAATGTGTAGCACCACACAGTGTTAAAATATGTTTCACAAATATTTAGGAAGGTTCTTATACATGACGTGTTTCATGTACAATGTTATACATTCAAATGTCTTTCATGTACAATGTTGTTGCCTATAGAAGCATCATCATAATGTGTTGATAAACAGCAAGGCCTGTGTAAACTGGATCAAAGTGGCAGATTACTAGATGGCACTGGCTCGCACATGAAGACACTGTGGCTGATCTACCCCGTGTTACATGTATCTATGGCACACAACTAGAACTAAAGAGCAGCTCCTGAAATCCAGTGAAAGCACCTCAATAAAGACTTAAATAAAAACATTAAAAACTACAGTATTTGAGTAATTGCAAATGAAACATGTAAGGGGCTAGTGAGATGAAAAAAAAGTGATGCTTCTTACTTTAAGAATTAAACATAAATCTTGCAATAAAATAAGCATACTAAAAGAAAATCCAAATAACATTTTGATTAGAAGTATGTTGAAATTAGTTTTTCATAAACTTGAACATGATTGTGGAGCACTGCAGATTAAACTGTAGACTGACTCTTAGGTTCACTCAAACAAGATTGTGCAATATTACCGTATTCCTTCAAATTTAAGACGCACTTTAACCATTATTTGCTTCTCAAAAATAGCCTGTATCTTAAACTTGAGTACAGTACAGTGATGCGTTTATTAAAATCCCCCTAAAAATACCCGTGTACACAAACAGCAACTTGACTGACTGCCGAGAAAAGACAAACCAAAATGTTACCGCCCGATCTCAGATCATCAATGACATACAGGCTCCATTTTCAAAGAAGCATCATTAGCTTCCTGAGGAATTCGAAGAGAAGCTTTTACAATTTTAGTACTGGGCAGATCGGAAATGCTGATCAGTGTTGTGTCATGCTTGCTGTTGCAGGGATGCATGATGCCGTATGTGAGTGAGGGGTTTGTCTACGACAGAGACGTTATCTAAAGCACTAGTACACAGCACAATAAACGAGATTCATGGTCAATCTACAACAACACTGTTTCGAGTCAGTTTTGTAGGATACAACCTCAATTATGCTGCTGTATTTTTGTAAATGCATATTTATTTGATGTTTTATTTTTCCCTCAAATTGAGGGTGGAAAATTTGGGCTGCGTTTTAAATACGAAGGCGTCTTAAATTCGAAGGAATACGGTATAACAAAAGCGACAAGATCCCCAGTTACCCGGAATAAAACGGTAATGATCGCAAACGAAGCGTTTGTCCGCTTTATTTATTATAGTTGCACCTCGGAAACCTACAGTCACTAAGGTTCTTGACTCCTTAGAACAGAAAGAAAGGTTGAGCTGGACAGTTTTCTGCAGATCTATGACAATTCCTGATACACACTTGCATGTTTGGTTTGTTTTTTGTTTTGTTTTGTTTTATTTGTTTGTTTGTTTGCTAATCATAAGCTGCAAGGTAAATATGACATATTGTTTAGTTATTATAACGCACATTGTGATGTACTTTTACTCAGATCAATTCCCTTCTGTTAGTTTTATATAATTATGCATCCAAAGAGATTAATATTCTTTTATTTAATACGCTGCAAGCAGTAGCAGGAGCAGAGTGACAACTTACTGGAAATCAGGTTTCAAAGGGAGGAGAACGCTTATCTACCAACAGCTGAAAGTATAATTGGAGAATGTACACACAAAGCAAACTGTTAATTCCAGTCGAGTGTACAGGAGGATATCACACCTTTACAATACTTTTTTGGACATGTTTTTAAACATATTTTATATACTGTACTGCACCAGCTACAAAACACCATGCTGAGATTCATCATTAACGAGGTTCTTCACTCAATTTACACACCTGATCTTCTGTCCCAATTCTAATTTAAAATATGTTTCTCAATGTTTTGTGTTTGTGCCAATACAGAGAGAATTCATCCAGAGGACACAAAATCCAATTTGTGCAATTTTAATAACAACGTGTACAAAACTGTACTTGAATAAATTGTAGTATTATTTATTTATTTACTTAGCGACCACAACCTCAGTACCGTACGTATTGTTTGTTTAGAGTAGAACTGGATAACAAACATTCATATGCTGTTTTCACCAAAGCACTTATTGAAACACACGTTGAAAGATGTCGGCGTCACAGTAAACAAAGTGCTGAAAGTATTTTGTATGAAAAAACAATTTCAATCAGGTTCTTCGAACAAGCTACGATGGCATTTTTGACCAGACTCTTTCCTACGCAGGTTTGTACTGGATACTGACTGCAAATAGTAGATGCGCTTTCCCTCCATAAATACCAGATTTAGCTAAATAAATAAAGGATCATACTCAAAAGGCTGCACAGACGTAAATGTGTAAGTACACCCTCTATGACAGACGGGACGTAGTTAGATTCAGTGTCCTGCAAACATGCAGGGCATGTGTTAAGCAATTATTCGGCTATTCAGTCAATTAAACACCGATGACTATCCCAGTGCAGCTGAACGACAGAATGTACTCAGTCTTGTTGAAAGAGAGGAACTGTTTTCCAGTTTTGCTTCTGGAGTAGCTGAATACAACAACAAATGACATATAATATATGGCAATTACACGAAACGCAAATTATATTGAAGGATAACTTAGTTTGAAAGACCAGAAGAGAAATGCCTCATGTATACGTCCTTATTTGAAGTTTTTCAGATAATTTCAACAACCTCAAATTGACAAATAAAGATTCTCCTCGTTTGCAAGAGATCTGATGCGGCTAAATCACCAAGCTTGATCAAAAAGGGCACTGCATATTACTGATAACGGTTAGGCTTCCTAAAATAACGTCCCAAAAATAGTCAAATGATCATGCTAATTAGAAAACTGCAGTTAAACTAATGGAAAACATGTAATTTAGGCAATTTAATCCACAAAATAAGCAATACATTTGTACTTTCAAATGACTCTATTCTGTTGTTGCACATCAAAACGATCACAGGTGAAAGTGGCGTGACCCGCCTGCAAAACCAAGAACTTCACCAGCACATCAATGCAGATTCTTAAGCACTGTATTTCCACCCCACTTTCACAAATATACTTGATACTGTCTTTGCAAACTGACATAACCCCTCCAAAAAGAACAACAGCAAAACAAATCAATAAAAAAATCATTATTATTTTAGTAATGAAAAAGTATGTTTACTTACAGGCTTAGTTCATACTATTGTAGCCCGCCCGCTTTCTTTATTTCCTCTGTTTCGGCCGGTATGTGTGAGGTTTGAGGTTCCTATATTTACATCGCGCGTTGGTTTGCTTTAACAAAAAAGAAAGAAAAAAAAAAAAACACCGTAGAGATTGTGAGCGGAAAACCCACACAATTACCGTAATGAACAGAATACACATAACATAGCATGGCTTTACCGTAATCTACCACCTACAGACAATCACACACAAGATACTAGATATATTTTAATCGTACTTTCAGAAAACTTGCACATAGTACCAATATAAATCTTTATCTTTCTATGCCAATCATAGATCAGTACATACCAACTGTAAAATATCTTTTCTTATCCTTTATTCCAGATCCTTCATTTTGTTTGAATTGTTGGAGGAATATAGCACATTTTCAACAGATTAAAAAAGATCATCTATTTAGCTATTTGCATACAGTAGATAAAGATCTGTGTAAAATTAACTGCTTGCACGTAATATAGAGTATACATGTAAACACATTTGTTGACTTCATAAATTTAAAAAAAACACACACCGGGCAAAATACCATGATATCTATTTATATGTTTTACTATGGATCCACTGCTATGAATTTATCTGTGCTTTTACCATGGAATTCCAAAGTAACAGTACAGTTCTTAAGAAACTAAGTCAAGTAGTTTTGTAGTGCCTTCATCAATGTAACTTTTTTAATGGACAAACCTATTTTTGTCAATAATGGGTCCATATTATATCCATCTACGATGAGTTTCTATATGAGTAGCCCCCCCCCCCCCCCCCAGCCCCCCACCCCCCTCCCCCCCCCCCCCCCCCCCCCCCCCCCCCCCCCCCCCCCCCCCCCCCCCCCCCCCCGAAAAAAATATGCATTATTTATCCAGTAATTCACAGCTAAGAATTTTCCTTTAAATATTTTAACAACCTACCCATAACAGAATGCTGTGTAACACAAGCATGACACTTCTTTCAATAAGGTGATGCAGCTTTTACATACTATAGAAGACATGTCAGGGATGCTATTTCCATTGTTTTACTATTCATTTTAAGGCTAGCCCGTTTGCACAAAAGTGTGTGCAGAGGTGGCAAGCATTTCATTTCTTTTTGAGCAAGCCTTGTATGCAATTTAACTGTATGATTTGATTCTTTGTTCTTTTGCCACAAGTATCTTATTATAATGTTTGCCTATTCAACTGGCATTCAGACACAGACCTTTACAGCCTGAAGGCACTCAATCCTAAAGTCTATGCAGCTCTATTATACCTGGCAACACATGGACCATGTGTGATAAAGACATTACAGTACTTCCAGGTACAGGAAATAACAAGGATAACTATAGTGTTTGCTCTGCTCCCTGATCCTTGTCCTCAGTGAGAATTTTTTTTTAATAACACTGGCATAGCAAGGATAGATCAAGATTTTTCCATATGGCTGATATTTTTTATTGTCCCAAGTAGTTGAATAATTAATTTTTGTCACACTCTTAAAACCACCCTCCTAGCTATGCCACTGGTCTATACGTGTGTTTGACAGGGATAGTATTGACCCTTACACCCTGTCACACAGCATAACAAAAATATTTGTTTCCCGAGCTGTGTAACAGACCTTGAAATTGAAATTCATAAACCTGCTACTTATGTAGTTGGGTTCTACTACAAGAAGCTGGTTTAAACAAACACTTAGTGTGCATACATTCACAGAAGAAGCTGGGAAAGGAGCATTTGCAACATAGGTATATTTGTTAATGCACAAAATGTTATAATACAGTTACAAAACCTCATTTTTTGTAGAAACGAAGGGCAGTCTGGCCTGTCTGGATTCTTGTCATGGAAGCTCTGTGCTATTTGATGAGCACTTTGCACCATGACTTGCATTCCTGAACACTAAATCATGACTGTCTAGAGAACAAGGAGGATATACAAAATCAATGAGTGGGTATCTCGAAAATATTTAATGAGCGAAGGCAGACTGTGGCAGAGCAAGAGCTGTGCCTGTAAAGTGTTGGTGTTTTGTGTGTGTTTTGGTGGTGGTTAGCAGGGATTGGGTTAATTCCTGTCCCTGCCAAAAAAATGTGAGAATGTGTCTGCTCCAAAATAGAATAATTAGTGATAATTGGGAGCAGCCATGTGCTATAAAAGAAGAGCCTAGAGATCCATTAGGGAGGTGACCAGGGTGCTGGAGACAAGGATGTTTTTTGCTGAGAGAGAGAGAGAGAGAGAGAGATTAAAATTTCACTGTGATAGTGATGGACTAGGGTGAGGAATTTTCTGTTTCATTTTTGTTTGCATGACTTTTGTTTAACCTTTTTATTTTGGCTTGTTGAGCTGTGTTTTTGTTCTTAATTTTGATTTATCAAAATAAACCTGAAGTTCTGAGTCCAATTCTTGCTTCCTGACTAACTTAGACACCCGGTCACTCTACCACAAAGACATACACCAGTTGTTTACTCAAGAATTGACTGGTTGAATTACCCACAAAGAACTAACATGTTCTGTTAATGCTACACAGAATTAACCATTTTCTTACCTTGATAGTTTTGTTTTTGGAACACTGCGGTTGCTATGGAACTTTGAATTCAAGCAGCTATTGTGATGGCACTGCTCCAAACCTGCCTTGGAAATATGACACAAATACTTTTTGGTACAACTTCACGCAATGTATAAAGAAGGAAGAAGCTTGTTTCCATACAGATAATTGCTTGTCTCTGTGTATAATATTTTTCAAGAATCTCACAGTACTCATATGCTTTTGTAATTAGTTGAACTGCAGTATTACTGCAGCGCAACAGTAGTCTTTGGTCCCATTTCCTATTGGGTGTAATTTAGTCTGACATCAGAATGCATCGGAACAAAGTGTTTTTTTTTAGCTGAAATTGTCTGGGGCATTGGACCATCATTATGCACAGGCTGGCTGTTAATCAGTTTTCACAAACACAGCACTGTTTAATAGACAAATGAGAATGGATAAGAAGAGAAATATGTGTCATCTAAAAGGATGTTTGTTTACTTGGAAAGGCTGTTGCTTATTATCAGATTGCTTGGTGTGACTCGTTGCTGATGAACAGAATACAAAAACGTCCCCTGCAGATGCAGAAGACACCTAATACTACACTTACCAGTTATTTTGGGTTCCCTTAGCGAATGCTCTTCAATGGCAATGCCAAAGTCGCCCTGCAATGGTTCTGTAACAACGGTTAAACGACTCATTGGTGAAGTTAAAAGTGCATTTGTGGTAACATAATTACATTTTAATACATTCTTCCATTTTAGAGCTGTAGTGCATTTTGTCTTCCAAATCAATTCTGTTGATATTGCTGGTCATGCAGTGGTCTGTTAATTGATCTGCAAACCAGCCACAGGATCTTTAAAACAACCCTGTAATAATCAGAAATGAAAATATAAATCCTACCTCTCAATGAAGCCTGTCATGGGTGCCTCCTCCCCACCTCACCAAAAGCCCTTCTAGTAATAGTTGAGTTTAGCCATCTCTAATCCGACAGAATACCAATGAGAAATGCAATGGTTTATCTCATGGCTGGTAATGGTAATATTACAGAGTTGCAGTCTTTTGGTGTTACATGAGTTAATATAAGATAAAACAAACCTAGATTTACCAGGTTTAAATGGGATTGATTATTCCATCTAACAGCATCCGTACATCTCAAATCACAAAAGAGGAAACATTGAAAATTGATTCTTTCTTTTGATTTTATGCATTACTTTGATCACAAAGCCATGTTTTTGCTATTGATTGCCATGTTCACAAAATGTGACGAAACGTATTATCACTTATCAAAATAGGCAGTGGAGGTGATTGAAAGTCCTGTATTCTCCAAGCAGGTGTTTGATATATTTTCCTGTAAAATGTCACTGCTCATGTATTAATTAACAGCTGTTGGATGCTGTTGTAATCAATATTCATTTGAAGCTTATAATCGGTCTGCTTTGTACATTGGTTACTTTGGAGTCCTGCCAGTGTAAAACTGATAAACTGATTAAATGCATTAGTCTTTCATCTCTTGATGCCTAGGTTAGAATTCAGTTTAGGCCAGAAGAATTTGGTGGTCTACCTCAGATACAGCAGACAATCGAAAAGGAACATTCAATAGGAACTGTGTATCTACATGAACCTCCAGTGGGTAACTACATTTTCAAACTAAATGTATACAATTTTCATTTAGTTTGCATCAGAACAAAGTGTGCCTTTATTTTTTGGTCAAGGTAACAAAAACAGTATAAATGTTATAAAATTAATATTAAACTACATGTCTATTTGACTCAGGGGTGCAACTTTTGTGCCAGCAACATTAAATTCTGCTGCCAGTAAACATGTTGAATTATTTTGTTTTTATTCCTTAGCAACCATGGATGATAGTTTTTCATTTTGTCTGGACTACTCACATGACCCTCTGTCACTCATCCACATACACCAGAGAGAAGGCTTGTGTCCTATGGGAAGTTGTGAAGGGGACTTGAATAGGGAGCGGTTTGATAATTTAGGCTCTCTGATACCATACTTTCAAAACAGTTTAGCACCAATTTTCAAAACAATTTGCAGCTCTGTTAACTGCTTCTACCTAAACCCAAGTTGCATCTTAAACTTTGAACCAATGCTAACAGAACTGAAGTCAGACCTGAAATGCATTTTTATAATTCTGAGATAACGTCAGAGTCATAACCCCTGGCTCTATAAAAATAAGTGTGGAAGTTGTTTTTTAATTTGAAAAATCTAATTTATGTTTGTAAATGCCAGTAGTTAGTTTGATGTATGTGTTGCACTTGCTAGTTATTGATTCACCGTTGAAAAGGGCTCAACGGCAGGAGTAAACTTCACAGCAGTAAGGGGCCAGGCTCATACTTACCAATGTGTAGAACGTTAGCTATTTTCAATTTATGTTTTTAAAAGCATTAATACTGTAGGTTTATTTTTTTATTTGAATTCCTTTCCGAAAAAGGATCTAGGGTTTGGCTAGAGTGTCATTATTTAACATCAGGCTGGAAGACATTGAAAAATTCATACTTTATTGACTTAAAGAAAGGGAAACACATAGTTATATTAAGACTTCATCAACCACTTATTTCTTAGGCAAATCTAGGGATTACCACGTTCTGTAAAATAGTCTTTAAAAAAAATCCAGCTGTGGCTATATATGATGAAGTCTGCCTTGTCATTCACATCTATATGGATGTTTCTGTGTAATCAAGCTATCATTAAATGAGTGAAAATGATCCTTACATGTGTTGAAAGACACAAATCATCGCCTGATGGGACTGACATTGGTGAGGGGTTTAAAACAGAAATTGTAGAGATTTCCAGCATCGTCAATCCAGGCTCATTGGAGTGTCAGTCCCACATTTCCAAAGAACAACTCAAAGCCCTGGGAGTCATATGAGGAGCAGACATGTACTGTAACTGCATTGGCACGTATAAAGAGGGAATGTAGTCTTAGGGCCAATGTTGCATTCTGTTTTGTTGTTTGTGTTTATTTTATTTTACTGCTAAGTGTACAATATGTTGGTTTCTTACTTATCTGGTAACATGTAGCTATAAAAACAATTTGTCAATGTAGGGCAATGTCCTTTAAATGATTTACTTGGAAATGTCTTGTTACAGGGGCTCCCTGTTTAAAGAAACCCTGTTTCACAATCCTAAAGAAATGTAATTAGAATTGTATAAATGAGTGGAGGTACAGGTAGCTTTGTTTATTGGCAATTATGGGATATGAACCTTTTCACCTCTAGGGTGCTAATTGATTTCCTGTGTTTTCTGTAATGACTGAGAGACATTTTGATCAGCTAAATGCCAAGAACCACTTTAAGTTAACTATAAGAAACTATGTCAAGCATGCAGACCTTTTAACAAATGTTTTCACAGTACAGTTAATTTCTAAACACTAAACTGAAATAATAATGTAGATATTTACTGACTGTGCCACAAGATACAACTTATCTCACAAAATACAGAGCACCATGTTTACAGACTAGTTATTAACTATTATACTAGTCTCACGCTCGAGTTATGTGACACCCGGATTACAATCTTGTCTCACACTCATGTCGCACAATACATCCATTTTCAGTTTATCGAGAAATGGTGACGATGCCTACAACACAGAAATGATATATACAAAAAATCTACAAAATCCTACCCTTTAGATCACAAGGCAATAATGTTACTTATTATGCTGCACACAAGTTGCTAGGAGACAGGTGTCTGCATCACAAAAAAACAACATCATAATCTCATAGAGTAGTGGTGAGGCATGAAGACTGAGTTACAGTCTCGTCGTCTTTATCTTTCCAGTGCCCATGACGAATACCCTCATCTTTTTAAGTGTGCCAGTGAACTTGTGTTGTGCAAAAAAAAGGTTTTACATAGTGTGAAATCAATAAGAATAACCAAGGTACTTTTGAAACCAAGTCACCGAACCTCAAGTTCAAGCCTCAGTCCAAACTGAACATGGACAGGTTTTGGATCTAAAGTACACTGACACACTTAAATATACAGGGGAATAAACCTAGGAAAAACTTGAAAACTTGTTACCAGTCTTCGCTTTAGCAGTTACTTTGCAACTAGGGTGAGTCGCCTATCAATCTAACCCAAACCCATCCAACTGAAACATATGCAGGTACTACTGCAAGGCTATCTCTCTCAAAGCACACTTTAATGAATTAAATACAGCTGATAAAAAATTTAATAATTCTAGTCAATTTCATCTGGCCATTATGCCATTTAAGTTGGCTGTGATTTTTTTCATCTGCATTGGCGCTAACTGATTTATACTGTAAAGCACGTAAATAGTATGTTTTGGACAGTGGGAATATACAGTAAGTGAATGAAATAGATAATAATAATTTTTTAAAAAAAACCTCTCTTTAAATAAATACCAGCAATAAATTACTAAGAGACAAATAGTTTCTGTTCTGTAGTTATTACAAGGGCTTGACCTGGAATAAAAGTTTGGATGTGACTGATGAGCTTTGTTTTTTAAGTAAATATTGGCATGTTAAATAGAGCTGTGTGAGAGCAAACAGTACTCTCCTGCTGCAGCATACTGAGCTAAAGTCAGGCACAGTTTTGGTTTCATCTGACAACAGTAAGGTACAGCAGCAAGCTTGGAATTCAGGAATTAAACATTAACATGTTGAAATACAGAATTACATATCACTGTGTAGTTTTCCTAGGAGGCTGTGTGGTCCAGTGTTTAAGTAAAGGGCTTGTAAGTAGGAGTTTCTTGGTTCACATCCCAGCTCACTCACTGTATGACGAGAGCAAGCCACTTTCTCTTTTCAGATGAGATGTTGTTGTAAATAACTCTGCAGCTGATCCATGTTGTTGTGAGTGACTCTGCAGCTGATAAAGGTGTCTGCTAAATAAACAAATAATAATATATTTGAACAAAAAAGGAGACATTTAGAAATCTAACATGAAATACTGTACTACTATTATCTCTTCCAGTAGACTTTTGCAATATCATTGTGTAGTTTCTTTGATATAAAATAATCTAAATAAATAAATTAAATAGCTAAATTATGTTCATATAGGTTTTTTTTTTAAATTATGTCTCAATCCTAGCATTCTAGGTGATGCAAAACCTTTGACTATAGCTGTAGTAAATGTTTAAACCTCTTACATAAACAGGACATTTGAATCATGCACATGCATGTTCAATACAAATATGTGCAGTGAGTTACTACACACAAATTAATGTTTGATCATAGGATGCTACCAAAGTGGTAACATTTTCACATTTTTACACCAATATAGCACACTCGATGTTTGCACTAGTTGCTAAACAAGAACATGTTATCTGCCAGACTCAAATAGAAAGGGGTAATCCAAGAAGTATTCGGGCTAGCATCATGGAGGAGAGATAGATTTTCCCCAGACCAACTCCTGTCCTGTCAAAAGGCAGCTTGCAGGCTGCAGAGTGCTGATAAGAGAAACTAATATTGGGACTACTGTGAGATGTGAGCCCAGGGTTGATATATTTATATAGTTATTCCAATCAGAGGAGACAGGGATTAACCTGGTGACCCTGTGGTTGTTAGGCAAGCAATTTATCTAGAAGAAAACAAGAGCTGATAACTGATAACTCGTGACATGGCTCAGCTCCTTTGTATGATGTTGCTTCATGAGGTTCCTGACGTTTCCTAAAAGCTCATAATCACCATTTTATAGCTGACCTTTTCACTGTTGTTAATTAAGGGTTGAGATCTGCTTTTTTTAGCACAATCCTCTCTCTCTCTCGCTCTCTCCGAGAGAAATTAGTATATATATATATATATATATATATATATATATATATATATATATATATATATATATATATACACACACACACACACACACACAGTACTGTGAAAAAATATTTGCCCCCCTGTCTGATTTTCTGCATTTTTGACATTGAATTTGGTCAGATCTTTTTGAGGGTTGTAGTAGTATATAGCGGGAGTCTGCGAAGAAAAACCGACACCAAAGTTTGGTGCTTCTTTCATTTGTTTGGTGTGCAAGCTAATCAAACATGCAATCTTCATGTGTGAAAAAGTTATTGCCTCCCTAGTTAACTCAGCCCAATTAAAGGGATAATTAGGGTCAGATGTTTGAATATTTTGGTTAACAATCAGGCCTGATCAGTCTGGAAAGGGTTACAAAGCCATTTCTAAGGCTCTGGGGTGCCACCAAACCACAGTCAGAGCCATATTGTCCAAATGGAGAAAGTTTGGCACAGTAGTGAATCTTCCCAGGAGTGGCCATCCTGCCACAATCTCTCCAAGAGCAAGGCGTAAAATCGTCCAGGAAGTCACAAAGAACCCTAGAACAACATCCAGGGATCTGCAGGCCTCTCTCACCTCGGCTAAGGTCAGTTTTCATGACTCCACCATCAGAAAGACACTGGGCAAAAATGGGATTCATGGCAGTATAGCAAGGCGGAAACCACTGCTCACTAAGAAGAACATGAATGCTCGTCTCAAGTTTGCCAAAAAGCTCCTGGATGACCCCCAAGAGTTCTGGAACAATGTTCTATGGACAGATGAGCCAGAAATTGAACTTTTTGGCCAACATGGACCAAAAATGTCACCATGTCTGGCGAAAACCAAACACTGCATTCCACAGTAAGAAGCTTGATGATGGTAATGTTGTGATTTGAGGATGCTTTGCTGCATCAGGACCTGAACGACTTACCATCATTGAAGGAACCATGAATTCTGCTCTGTATCAGAGAATTCTACAGGAGAATGTCAGGCCATCCATCCGTGAGCTGAAGCTGAAGCGCAGCTGGGTCATGCAGCAAGACAATGATCCGAAACACACAAGCAAGTCTACATCAGAATGGTTGAAGAACAAGAAATTTAAAGTTTTGGAATGGCCTAGTCAAAGTCCAGACCTAAACCCCATTGAGATGTTGTGGCAGGCTGAAATGAGCAGTTTATGCTCGAAAACCCACAAATGTCACTGAGTTGAAGCAGTTCTGCATGAAGGAGTGGGCCAAAATTCCTCCACGGCACTGTGCGAGACTGATCAATAACTACAGGAAGTGTTTGTTTGCAGTTATTGTTGCTAAAGGTGGTGTAACCAGTTATAGAGTCTAAAGGGGCGATTACTTTTTCACACGAGGGCATTGGGTGTTACATAACTTTCTCAAACAATCAAACTGGCCCTTCTGAGGTTAGAACACCCACACACAGAATTGTTAGTATTAAAGTAAGACAAGCTATGCAGTAATCCCCCCTCCCATGCTTAGTGTTCCGTATTAAAAGGCTTGAGATTGAGATTGTGTGCAGTACAGATGGCTTGAGGCTAGTCTGCTGAGACTTAGTTTTCTCACTAATGATGCTGGTTGGGTTCAAACACATAAGTCAGATATTTCCAAGATGCTTTTATAATCCTTAAGTTTCTTCTATTTTATTCTTCTTCTTATTTCATCCCACTTAAAATGCCTGATTTTTTCAATATCTCCACAAGTGACAGGGCTTGCATTGCATGTCAATAATTACAGGATGCAAATTTGAAGCAGGGAAATGTCAGGCATTTTTAAAATGTTATCCTTTGCAGCTGGCCTAGCAAGCTATTTAATATTTGATTGCTGATCTACATCCCATTTGAGCCTGCACAGAGCCATGGGTAAAGTGATCTTACTTGTAAGGATGGTTCTAGTTATGCTGTTCAATTAACAATAGCAATCTCACTGCAGACAAAGGCTGTGAATACCAAAATACAGTAAGAACTACAAGCATGTGGCAAAGTGGTTGATAATGTGCAAGTGCATGTGATTAAAGAACAGACAAAGAACTGTAATCCAGGCGAAAAGCTTTGTTTTATTTATTTTTATGTCCAATGCCAGACGGAAAAACAAACAGCAAATAATAATGGAGGTAAGTAATACAACAGCGTGTATTTTTAATTTATAATCACTGGGTTACCCCGCAAATAATAGTTCAATTTTTATTATACACCCACACAAACACATACACAAGTCTGTTAGTGCATGAATTAGTGCTAGTGGTACAAATACAGTTATTTGTGATACAAGTGCAGTACTGTTCCGGGTTTGTGCTGGCCAATGGTGACATCTCTGACATTATGATTTTTCATCCCCTTTTATGCTTTCACACATGACCCCTTGGTAAACGAGTGCAACCGCCTCTCCAATCTGCAGCTGCCATGTCGTTTCCGTTCTGGGTCGATGCGTTATTGCAACAGAGTCTTGCCTTCTTTCAGACTGGCTAACTTCTCGACCCTGGGAAAGAACTGTTAGACCAGCCCGTCCAAAGAACTCTGTTCTTGCTGCTTCGCACCCTCACAGGTCGGGAGGGAGATTTACAACCAAGAATCATTGTGTTTCTGTCACAAGGTAGCACGAAAAAGCAGATCATTGTGACTGCTAAGTTTAACATGCATATCAAATGACAATGGTTCTTCCATATGTAGGTAGATTTTGTGACTTTAAATAACCTGTGTCCTTAACAAATTTTATTGCAATTGGATATTCAGGTTCCATAAATCATGTGTGATATACATTGAGGTGGATACTAAATGAGTTGAATTCAGAATTGCATTTCCCTCTTCAACGCCAAACTGTGTGTATGCTGCCCATTGCAAAAATGGTCCAAATTGAAAGCGGTGCAATCAGTATTTATCAATAAGACCAAACTGCGTGAACACTTTGAAAGGTAGTCCATGCTATTTCCAAAGATGTAATGGGATGGGAATCGAATTTTATTTTGCACCAGAGGCCTTTGTTTCTCACTATTGTGAGCAAGCAAGCACCTGTGTGGCTGCAGACTGCCTGCAGCAATTTAGAAGCCATCTGTAGGGACAGTGCGGAGGGTAGAGCCATGTTCATGAGGAATTCATGTCAGGTTTGGGGTTTAATACAGTATGAGTAAGTGTGTCATCCAGCAAGAATTAATATTTCATATTTAAATGAATTGGGTGATGTTATAAATATAAATTAAGCTATGCCCTGATAATTGCTTCTGTTACTGGGCTCACTAACAGAAATTCCACTTTGCTCAGGCTTGCTTAGCGACTCCCCTAAATGTAAAATATGCTGCTGGCTTCAATGGACATTCCAAATACATACCAACAAAAAAGAAAATAGGATAAAGGATCATAACAAACTCATACCATGAGATAATAAACAGATACATACGTAATATCATGCAGGTTCAAAGGGTATAAAAAGTTTTCTGCAATTTTTTCAATCAGCATGATAACCAACCTAAACCAGCAATACCAGACAAAGATGCTCAAAACTAAGTGTTTAGACTCTAAGCAGCTTATCACCAGTGCTAGCCACTGGCATGGTTCCTAACAGGGTGAAGAGAGCTCTTTCATTTATAGTGGTGACTTTTTCTATCTCAGTAGTTTCAGAAAGGGACCCAGATTCAATGTTTCAATCTAAACGTCAACAGACAATCTCCTGGGTAAATGAGTGCTGAACTAAAAACAACAAGCATACAGAGAAGCTTCTCCTGTTATCACAGATAACCAAATACATTTCTTTTTCCAAAGACAAGCCGTGCATTTTAGATTACTTACATTTTCTGTTTGAAAAATCTGGATCTTGCAGACTTTTCTTCCTCTGGTGCTATAGAATTGTACAGAAATAGTAATGCAGTGCTCTGCCCTGATCACAAAACATTCTTTATATTCTACTGAGGAAGTCCTTTGTTGTGCCTGATTTGATCACGCTGTAGGCTTAAGCAACTTTTGATATGTTTAAGTGATTATTATAACCTTAAGTTTACATAGTTACTGTTGAAATACATGGTGTTGGCAGCCTGGCTGCTGTAGCATGTTGAATGCTGTGGTATTGTAATACTATGAAGATTTCTATTGAATAAAAACTACTCTGTTGAGAAACAATCAAGAAAAAATTATTTTTCTACACAACTAGACCTGCATTACATGTCAAAATGCAGTGTGAGTCCAGTCAAAATTGCTTTTTTTTTTCATTTTATGTTACAATACTTGAATAAAATGCAATAGTTATTTAGCCCTCTTCTGTTTTTGTTTTGATTGCTTAGCAGTCATGCCACATTGATAGATCTGAACGAGACAGGAAACAAAAGCAGAAGTTAAACAGGCCTCCGCTTTATGTCAGCTGATTAATTTTAAAGTGTAACAGAATCCATTGATTTGTTTATTATTCATGCAAGCAGGCAGACATCAAAAAAAAAAGAAAGAAAACCAAACATAACCGAGCCTACTGAACGATCCTCCTGTGATTAAACTGCAGTCTTACCAACTCTTTTTCTTATTGCCAGTTTATTGCTTTTCTTGTGCTTAAATGATACGTTTCCTGTAGTGGAATTGTTATTACAAAAGAGCAGGGGCTATACAGTCAGGTCAATGAAATCCAAATATTAAAGATCATTCCCTTCATAATTACAGTAGTAGTAAGCATTTACATCTGTATAAATTACTGGATTTTACAGCCTTATTGTTTACAAGTGTTGCATGACCCCTGTAAGATAGTAAGACTGTGCATGCCAGCTGTAGTTAATAAACATCTCCTCAGAAAAGCTGAACAAATTAATGTCCAGATTTCAAATTATTTTGATTCATGAGAGAAATGTATTCAGGAAAATGTAATGAAAAAAAATTGAGCAATATAAAAATATATTGCAAATGTGAGAAGCCATAGAAAGTCAAATTGTTTTCAACTGTATAATAAATAATGTACTCTTACCTTACATGTAAAGCTGTAATTAAATGGCCTTTTACAGTATTAACAAATTATGTACCCCCAGTTGTTCATAATACTGCTCCAATTCCTTTGTAATTCCTGCAAGGGTTTTTGGTTAAATTTAAAATTGCAAGTGCTCAGCTGAAGTGGTCTGTCAATGTCACCAAAAGTCCTTGAAGAAATATCATTATTAAGAACAACTGGGGATGTGTTATTTCTTATACAGTAGAAGGCATTATTAATATTAACACATTGAATGACTTATCTAATCAAACTAGAGTGCTGACTTTTGGCACAGAACCAAGCCTTGATGAGCACAATCTAATAAAAGAAACATAGAATCTGTTATGAATAGAATTTGATTAATAAACTATTACATAAAATTGTTCAAAACACAATCTGAAGACAGAAAACAAAAAATGAGGACTGGGAAGTCCCGACAAATGTTGAATATGGTACCTTCTACTTCAAAAGCCTTGAAGTTACGAAGATGATATTGGGCTGCATAGAGCATACGTTAGCCCAGTGGTAACTAATAGTCTCCATGTCAGCTGAGGTACAGACTGGAGATGGACCCACTGCATTGGTAAAAATTGGTTAAATATTACATCATTGTGCTCCCCCGTGGCTTGTCCTGGCCAAAACCAAAACCCACCAGTCTGCTAGCATGTTTGGATATATACTGTACCCCAAGCAACTTTGCCATCCTTATGTATACTGTCTCATCTAACTGCACTTGTTTTAAAATTCTAGTTAGTCCAATAAAAGGTATCGCATCTCCTTCTCTTTGTCTAGCATTACATTCAAATGACAGCTAGTAATGCAATTGTGGCAGGTAAAGGGAGAGAAAAGCAATAAAGCATAACAAGAGCATTTTCACACGGCAGACATTCTACAGGTGTCTTCTAAAACAGTAACATTATTAGAACACTAACGTTAACATTATATAAGAGAAAGGATATGAGCCTGTTAATGTGAGGATTCCAGGCTCTGTATGCATTATGTCATACAGTGGCTCTCAAAAGTATTCACCCCCCCCCCCCCCCCTTGGACTTTTCCACATTTTATTGTGTTACAACATGGAATCAAAATGGATTTAATTAGGAGTTTTTGCCACTGATCAACACAAAAAAAGTCTATAATGTCAAAGTGAGAAATAAAATCTACAAATTGTTCTAAATTAATTACAAATATAAAACAGAAAATAATGTATTGCATAAGTATTCACCCCCTTTGCTATGACACACCTAAATAAACTCTGGTGCAACCAATTGTTTTTAGAAGTCACATAATTAGTTGAATGGAGTCCACCTGTGTGCAATTAAGGTGTTTCACATGATTTCAGGTTAAATACACCTGTCTCTGGGAGATCCCACAGTTGGTTAGTACATTTCCTAACAAAAACTACATCATGAAGACAAAGGAACATTCAAAGCAAATCCAGAAAAAATAAGGTTCTTCAAAAGCACCAACCAGGGGTAGGAGATAAAAACATTTCCAAGGCATTGAATATCCCCCGGAGCACAGACAAGTAAATTATTAAAAAATGGAGAGAATATGGCACAACTGTGAATCTATCTAGAACAGGCTGTCCTCAAAAACAGAGTTTCCGGGAGAAAAGGGCACTAGTCAGGGAGGCCATCAAGAGGCCTATGGCAACTCTAAAGGAGTTACAGTCTTCCACGGCTGAGCTGGGAGATACTGTGCATACGGCAACAATAGCCTGGGTGCTTCACAAAACTGGCCTTTATGGGAGAGTTGCAAAAAGAAAACCATTCTTGAAAAAAACTCACATTAAATCTCGGCTAGAGTTTGCCAGAAGGCATGTGGGAGATTCTGAAACCAAGTGGAAGAAGATTCTATGGTCTGATGAGACCAAAATAGAGCTTTTTGGCCTCAATGCTAAGCTCTATGTTTGGCGCAAGCCTAACACCGCACATCATCCTGAGAACACCATCCCTACCGTGATGCATGGTGGTGGTAGCATCATGCTATGGGGATGCTTCTCTGCGTCAGGTCCTGGAAAGCTCATGAAGATAGAGGGCAAAATGGATGAGGCACAGTACAGAGAAATCCCAGAAGAAAATCTGCTGAAGTATACAAGAGACCTCGGACTTGGGAGAAGATTTATTTTCCAGCAGGACATTGACCCCAAACATACAGCCAAAGCCATACTGGTGGCTTAATAATAAAAAGGTCAATGTCCTGGAGTGGCCCAGTCAAATCCCAGACCTCAATCCAACTGAGAATATGTGGAAAGAGTTGAAAATTGCTGTTCACCAAAACGTCACCATCCAACTTGATGGAACTTTGCAATTTTGCAAAGAAGACTGGGCAAAAATTGTAGTGTCCAGATGTGTAAAGCTGGTAGAGACTTATCCAAACAGACACATAGCTGTAATTGCTGCCAAAGGTGCCTCTGCCAAATATTGACTCAAGGGGGTGGATACTTATGCAATCAATTATTTTCTGTTTTGTGTTTGTAATTAATTTAGAACAATTTGTAGATTTTATTTTTCACTTTGACATTATGGACTTTTTTGTGTTGATCAGTGGCAAAAACTCCTAATTAAATCCATTTTGATTCCATGTTGTAAAACAATAAATTGTGGAAAAGTACAAGGGGGGGTGAATACTTTTGAGAGCCACTGTAATATAATGGAACTTTCAGCGTGGTCAATGTTCAGAAGATGATTAAAACAGGGGGAAGCGCTTCAGTAGACATAGAGCTAAACAGGGATTTTGCAGCATTGCCCTATTATCCCACTTAAATGTGCATTTACAGTATGTCATGATCTTCAGAAGGTGTGACATATTGTTGGAAGTAAGGGATTAAAGGCTGCCAGTGCCTTCCTATTCCTCAGACTAACAGTGTTCAGGCAGCTTTACAGAGCTGAAGGAAGCACTGGAGGCAGTAAGTGCAGGCAGCTGTGCTGTTGCTAGGAAGCAGCTTTGTGGGGTCACACATTAACCCTCACTTATTTACTATAGGGTCAGCTTCCCAATTGTCACTGTTCTGTAGTGTTATTAATTTCTTAATTATATTTGCATCTCACATTAGATCAGAATTCACTGTGAAACTGTTTTTAAGAAACAATTATTAAACTGTAACTATCAGAGATGTACTATACGTGTACATTGTTTTAACAGAAGGCAAAGACATTGGTGAAATTTGGGACCTCAAGCTAGTGACAACTCTCAAGCAAGATAAAAACACAGTAGCACATTGTTGACGTCTGCCTCTTGGAAGCAAATAAGGAAGCCACAGAGGAACTGTGTGTATTGTACTTTATATTGAAAAACAAGATTTCCCCATCTTGCTATTATAGCGTGAACTTAAAAATGCTTACAACAATATGTAAACCTTGCCATTGTTACTTTGAGGGTTAATCTCCACAGGGTAATTAACTCACCTGTCAATAATTGCAACAGCAAAATATTACAGAAAGTGAAAAGTGATTAGCTTCTGCCTATCTAATTACTGATCCTCTTCTGTTAATGCTCTGTGATCACAGCACCCGATACCAAGGCTGTGACTACACAGCCATCATTGAAAGTTGTGAGCTTTTAAAGTGATTACCTTTCAATTCGAAGATGATCACCAAAACATCACTTTTGAGATATGCCTGCCTATTGGTAGGTATTTACTGAGCTCTTTATATCAGAGCTGCTGATAGGCCCCTTCCTGAGGTGACATCCTCGGTGCCGCCTACCGAGGGTTTAAACCCGTCAGCCCATGTAAGCTATTTCTCTTTTTGCCTCTCAGGCAAAGGTAAGAAGTAAGAGGTGCTTTGGTACCTCGGTGCACGCTCAGCCCTTGTTGCTCGGTGCGGTACTTAGGTGCCTCGCTGCGTATAGCGCTCAGTGCATACGGTGCTCAGGGTTTTTTGAAGGGTTCTCAGTGGGTATGCCCTCCATGGAGGGCGTTTTCCCAAAATGGAGCCTTGATATTGTACTGGAGGCTCTCATGAATGCCCCGTTTGAAACCATACACTCCATAGAATGGAAGTATCTGTCTATGAAGATAGCCGTCCTCTTGACTATCACCTACACAAGGCCAGTCAGTGAGCTACAGGCGCTGTCGGTGCACAGTTCCTGTATGCGTATTTGGGATGGATGGCAGTAGGGTGTCACTACGTACAAACCCTGCTTTCCTCCCTGAGGTGATCACAGCCTTCCACATGAACCAATCTGTGGAACTGGAGTCTTTCCATCCACCTCTGTTTTCTTCGGAGGAGGATAGGAGATTGAACTTCCTCTGTCCGGTGCGGGCATTGAGGTGTTACGTGGATAGGGCAAGAGCTCTGCAGTAATACTGACCAGCTCTTTGTCTGTCATGGTATACGGACCCTAGAACAGCCCCTCTCGAAGACGCAACTGTCGCACTGGAATGTGGATACAGTCTCGACTGCGTATGATAGTGCCGGTTTGCCCCAACCTGGAAGTGTAGTCACGCATTCTACCAGAGGGTTGGCTGCATCTACGCCGCATACTTTCTCGGGGTTCTGTTGCCTTAATGTGATAGATCATTCCTTGCCTTCATTAGGCACAAGGATCCTTGAGGTTGCATGCTCACACCTCTATCCTTAGGTTATGTGGTTCTGATGCGTCTCTAGTATGCTGCCGTTCCTTCTCCCTCTAATCCCAATCCTTACCAAGACTACGCATGAGATCATACGACTGCAAGGAAGAGGGAGAGCTGCCGACGACTCTATGAAAGGGTATTCATTCCAAAAACTCGCAAACAGATACTTAAATTTACCTTGCAATCCAATGAATGATCGGAACGTTTAGACTTTCTCTTCCATAGGTGGTTGTCCCTCCAGTGTAGCCAGCGGGAGTGCCCCAGCTACGGTTTTTACTCCGCCCGAAGTAATTGGGGAGCCATCCGCCCCTATTAACCCCTCGGTAGGCGGGCCTGAGGATGTCACCCTAGGAAGGGGCCTATCGGCAGCTCTGATATAAAGAGCTCAATAAATACCTACCAATAGATAGGCATATCCCATAAACCATGTTTTGGTGGTTGTCTTCTCCTTCAGTTTGCTCCAGTATAAAAACTGGAATGGTAGTTTCATATTTTAATGTTCCTCTTTTTTTTTTTTTACAGCCACTTAATTTATGATTTTTGATGTTTACATTTACACAATAATTTTGCAGTTTACTATACTTGTCAAATGTGTATTCATTCACATTTACTGTATCCTGGATCATTAAATTAAAACCAATGTTTATTCTCGATGAGCTTTTTAAAATAGTGTGAATGCGTTTATTATGAGATAAATAGTAATAAAACTAAACCAAGAGAGATCTCATCCTGTATAAACTGAACACAGAGCAGATTAAACACATGGCAAGTCATTTAATGATATCTCAAACACATTTAGCAAGTAAACAGAGATCTTAATTTGAAGCTCCATAGAGACAGCAGGGGGATATTTATCATCTCCAATATCACAGCTGGATGGGGTCGACTCCCCAGTGATAATTCAACAATAAACAAAAGAGCAGTGACAGAGTGGAAAATACAGTTACAGCACAGGATTAACACAGCTATGCCTCCTGTAGAGGCATGGTCCATTAGGCATGCAATTAAAATAGAACTGTGAAAAATAAATAAACAGAAATGTGCTAATCTCAAAGCCTTCTGTCACAGGACATTTGGATTGAGAAACATTTACTTGAAATCTTGTGGGAGAATTATCATTTGCACATCAACTCCCAAAGGTGTGAGACTGTTTCCATCATAGTATGAAGATGGAATTTGATCATCTCTCCTTCGCTGGTTTTAAAGATCGTGTTAGGGAATTATTTAGAACCTCCTGCCAATGCTTCTCCTTCAGTCCACATAAACAAACAGATACATGTCTTATTTACTCTGTTCTTTGACATCTGTAATGCTGCTGATGAAGTCTGAACCATATACATTTTTACTGTGTTGTTTGTACTTTGTAATTGTCTTTTTATTGATATCTATCACCTCCTTGTAAATGAGACCTCGGTGTCAATGGGTAAATCTCTTGGTTTATTAACTAAATAAAAATAATACAAAAAAAAGTCTACTCCATGCTCAAATTGAAACATTTTTTATATTGCTTTGGCAATACGGCAAGCTCTCCGATATCCACTGAGAGCATCAATTATAAGTGACACAATAATATTCAATTACACTAACTGAAAAGCTTTCCCCTGAAAAATACATGTCTCAGAAATCATTTAGAAATCTGTGAATGATAAACAAAATAATAAAACAAAACACGTTACCTGTTTTAGCTTCTGGCACAGTTTATCTGGCAGTAATGGTAATGAACACTGCACAAGTAGAACAAACAAGCATACAGTACTAATATTCATGCTTCAGGGGTTACACTTAAGCTTGTTTGATGACATCCTGCCTTTAAATTGTTGAAGCAGCACTCAGCAAACAAGACTAAAAAAAATACAGATTTACTAATCAGTGCTTGATGCTTTTGCTATACAATGCCAGGACCAGCACATCACTGTGTGCTTCTGGAAGCTTGATTTGATGAGCAAGCACTGAATGGAAAAGATAAAAAATAGCATCAATACAATTGCTGCTCAAGAGGATGCTGAACAGTGACATTAAAACAATTACAGTGTCATTAAGAAAGAAGTCTAGTGAGGGACTGAGTTAGACACAAAGGTAACTAATTTATTCAAGACTTCCTGGTAGTCAAACAAATTCAAAACATCGGCTGCCGAAGACAGCTAGGGAGTACCATTGTTATAAATGTCAATGAGAAAATAACAAGCACATTCTGCAGGTGACTTGGCACTTTGCCAGATCATCAATCTACAGTAAAACCTGTCCAGCCCCATCTATAAACAGCCTATTCTAGAATCCGGCATGAATTGTATAAGCCTAGTCTGTCTAAAATCAATGTAAATCTTACTGCGCAGTCTGGCACCATGCAAAATGTATAATCAAATATGTAGGCGTAAATACCCACATGTCCCACGGGTGTGATACTGTAAAATCCTTTTTACATTATAGAGATAGTTCTTTTGATTACAGTATTCCTACTGTATGGACTGTAATAGAGTTTTTTTAAGTGTTCAGATAATTTGCAATTTATATGTTTTGGTACAGAATTTGATTTTACAGTACCTCTATAATCCAGCACACCCTATAATATGGCACAATTTTCTAGTCCCAAGCGATGCCAGATTAGACAGGTTTTACTGTCTACACATAGCTTTATCATCTCAATCAGCTTAGAGTAGTGTTATTCCTCCAGGAAGCTAAGTTTAGAACTTAAATCTCTCCCTATCCACAACAAATGAAAAACAAAATGAAAGCGAGGACATTTGTCATTACAGTCAGCTCCCTGAATCTAGCTTACCAGGCATATAATGCCTGATCTGTATGGAAAGAAATGTCCTAGAAAGTGACAACTAAAAGCCATAAATAAGGATACATCTATACAACTGAGATTATTACCAGATTCTAGTCAACAGGAAGGTAAGGTAAATATCGTAAATACTGTAGCCTGTGCGATTGTAGTGGTATTTGGTCTTGTTTAGTGGTAGTGAAAATTCACACACAGCAATGCAGTTCCCAAACGCAGTCTGTTTATTTAAATACCTTATAAACGGCAAAGCTTTACTGACTGCTAAAATAATATGAAAAACAAAGGCTATGCAGATTGGTGGCTGTCCTGCGCTGCACTCTACAGGGGAAAGCACCATTGGCAAGAGAGTGTATCTCTCCCTGCTCAAGATATTTATATTGATTATTTTAATTGTGGAAACATTATATTTATTATTTAGTTCACCTTTATAGTTACAGTACATATACATTAATTGTTAAGGGACACAGAGAAAATGGTGGTCTTTCTTGGGGATTCCGAAGGGAGCGTCGTATTGGCTTTGGCACTCCCGTGGATTAGGTAGGCAAAACCGGTAGGGACTGTTTCTCCTCATCACGCTCTGGCCAGGTTCCCAGTGAGCTCTAGGCTGACACCTGAAGGGCTGGCCTTTGACCTTCAGAGGCAAATAGTTTGCTGACATCCGCTCTCGAGTTCCTGGGTGTAAAAGAGGACGCTGGCTTGGTCATGGGATCAGAGGATGCCCAGTGAACTTTCAGTTCTCCTGAGCTGTGTGGGGAATCGCTGCCGTGAGGGGAAAAAATAAATAAATAATTAGACATTCCAGACTGAGGAGAGGGGTAAGATAATTGTGCACACTAAATTAAAAAAAAAGTGTATTCTTTGCTTTGTTCTACATTTGCACATTATTTTAAAATGGGCAGCACTGATTTGGCAATGAGAAAAATTAAGCTTTGATTTACAAAGTTTAATTGCATTAAATGTGAAGCCCTAAAATGGACTTGAACGTCTATGCCATACTCATAATGACGTTATTCTGACTTTGTTAAGTGTATTACATCTAGTGCAAGTGTTGCACTATTGAAGGACCTTGGTTATTAGTAGAACATAGTATTACTGCATTATAAATGGTGGAGTTGATTGTGCATGACTGTGAATATAAAGTGGATACAAACCCACGTTCCACAGCTGGTTAATGAAGATCAGTTTTTCAGGTCGGTCACTGACAGCGAGCAGAGTTGTTCCAATTATTTATTGCCTAGTTTTGGGTTCCTTCATCCCATGCAATTTTCTTAAACAATCAGACCATCTTCTCTGGTAGATGTCAAACGTTGCTAAGCACATTGCTTCTGATTTCTGCTACAACATTTTTGCTTTTTTTGGGGTAATTTTTCATTTTTTGATTTTTTATTTTAGTGTGCCCAATTATAATTTTCACCTTGATTTTCTCCCAATTTGGAATGCCCAATCACTTTTCCCCTCACCGCAGCAATTCCCCAAATGGCTCAGGAGAACCGAAGGTTCAGCGGGCGTCCTCCGATCCCACGACCAAGCCAGCTTCCTTTTTCACCCAGGAACTTGAGAGTGGATGTCAGGAAACTACTGACCTCTGGAGGACAAAGGCAAGCCTGCAGGTGTCTGCTATGAGCTCACAAGTCAGCAGGGTTCGCTGTTGAGCAATGGGGAGACACGGTCCCTGCCGGTTTTACTCCACCTTACTACCGGTATACTCCACACAGCCAGGATGCCAACCTGCGTTTTATGATTCACCCTGAGCACCACACAGCTGTGCTTCTACCAGGTGAGCCACTCGGGGACCCCTTTTGGTAATTTAACAGCAATACAAGACAATCAGTATCCAACAATATTAAGGCAATTACAGAATAACAACTATTTAAATCAAGACACAGGAAATAAGAGGGCGTGGGAAGACAATGTAACTGAGCTGTAACATAAAATATAAAGGGATGTTAGCTCAAGTGAACTGAGGGGGGATGGTTGACACGATATACCAATGTTTTGAATTACTTCAATTACTTATTATTTGAGTTTTTTTTGTTGTTGTTGGAAAACCCACTGAAACAAGCTTTAGAATGAATCACCCACACGGAGAAAAGTCTGTTTGAGACACCTTCATACCATATGGGGCATGGAGTTACACACCTCTTCTTTTACATACACACATCCCTGCCCTTTATTCGATTCAATCATGTGTAGTTTCATGTATCTAGCTGAAAAAGGAAGAAACCCATGAATTTAAGAACATAAGAACATAAGAAAGTTTACAAACGAGAGGAGGCCATTCGGCCCATCTTGCTCGTTTGGTTGTTAGTAGCTTATTGATCCCAAAATCTCATCAAGCAGCTTCTTGAAGGATCCCGGGGTGTCAGCTTCAACAACATTACTGGGGAGTTGATTCCAGACCCTCACAATTCTCTGTGTAAAAAAGTGCCTCCTATTTTCTGTTCTGAATGCCCCTTTGTCTAAACTCCATTTGTGACCCCTGGTCCTTGTTTCTTTATTCAGGCTGAAAAAGTCCCTTGGGTCGACACTGTCAATACCTTTTAAAATTTTGAATACTTGAATTAGGTCGCCACGTAGTCTTCTTTGTTCAAGACTGAACAGATTCAATTCTTTAGCCTGTCTGCATATGACATGCCTTTTAAGCCCGGAATAATTCTGGTCGCTCTTCTTTGCACTCTTTCTAGAGCAGCAATATCTTTTTTATAGCGAGGTGACCAGAACTGCACACAATATTCAAGATGAGGTCTTACTAGTGCATTGTACAGTTTTAACATTACTTCCCTTGATTTAAATTTGGTTCACTTCAGTTGGAATGACCCAAATATCTGTGTTTCTCATAAAAAAAAAAATATATCTAATTTCTTTTTAGGTAGCAATGGTACTAAGTAGTACTAATGAAAGAAAATTAGTGTGTCTGTTTTTTTTTTTTTTTTAACGAAATCAAGAGAAGTTGAAGGTTGGTGTGGAAACATAAGCTAATTAAGTTTTTTTTTTTTTCAGTGGATGCAGCGAGTGTACATTTGTTTCAGCTTAAGATAATTTCCCTGGTTTAATTTATGGTCTGCTTCAAACCAAACAGAATCAGCCGCCTAGCCAATAAATCTGTAAAGACCAGGGTAAAAGACTACATCTTAACATGAAGGTCTAAAGGTACAGTTTATAGATGTGTGTTCCTTTGAAGTGTTGGTGCTTTTGTGGAATTTTTTCAAATAGTGGGTTACCCATATTAATGGGTTCCCCTGTTTTTAAAATGCTTTTGGAGAAAAAAAAAAGTAATGGCTCCTCTTCCAATACCTTTTCCTTGTCCAAGTCACACCAGGTATTTTTCATATGAGCAGCTTAGATCTGTGTGCTGTGTAAATGGATAAGAAATGCAGAGCACTGAGTGAAATCTAGCTTGCTTGAGTATTCTAGCTTGCTTGAAGCATCTTGTCAGAAAGTCAAGGGAAAATGCCAGCGATTGCCTTGCATTTGTTTCAATAGTAACCTCTCGGCATTTCACATTTCAACAGGTCAGGCAAAAGCTTAACACTTTTACCCTGCTGACAAAAGCCAGGCCACTCGTTCTTTTAGTTCACCACCAACCTGCGAGGACCCTGGTTTGATAAATGATCAGTACTTTGACAGCCACACCGATGTACAGTACAGTGTGGCCTATTGTCTTCTGTTAGTCATTTTATTCATTTATTTCTGCCTGTGATTAAAAGACGAACCTGCTTGTGCAAACCCTTTACTCAGTCAATAACTGTTCTTCTTGCTTTAGGCGTCCGACACTCAATTTATCAATGATTTAAGGTCTCTCCTACAACCAAATAGATTTGTTTAATAAGAATAATGTTGGTCTTGGCTCAGCCACTGGTGAAGACTAACATATTGGCCTAGTGAAGATTTAGGGCTCCTGAATTTCAACTTATGTAAAAAATACACACACACACACACACACACACACACACACAACACACACACACACACACACACAGTATTATTATTATTATTATTATTATTATTATTATTATTTAATAATAATAATATTATAATAAATAATAATAATAAATAATAATAATAAATAATAATAATAATTAGCAGAATTTCCCGGTACTACATTTTTACAAAAACACAATGCACCAACAAAAGTTAACATTTCAGTAGGGAACAAAATAGCAAAACTATAATAACCCCCCACCCCCCAGGTTTAACAGGGATTAAAATATGATGCTTAGCCGTTAAAATAAAATTTTAGACTGAGAAGTATGTAGCTTTTCAAAAACCGCTTTGATCTAATCCCCTTGCTGATAATGTGCAAGATATCACAGCATTGGCCATCATGTTAGTGATGTTGCTTTGGGTTTTCAAAATCTACTTCAAGTTCATGCTCCGTTTGATCAAAACATGAGTCATGAAAGAAATATGAAGATCAATATAGGAAGAGCATCACTGGGGGGTATAAAAATAACTCCGAGGCAATGCCATCTCTGGATCAGCAGGAGCCGCAGCAATGACATAAAATCGAGTTACTGGATGAATTAATCTATTTACTGTTTAAAAATATAGGAACCTTTTCCATGTTGTCTTTCCATCCCTGGGATTGAGGCAGCTGTAACCTGGAAACAGGGATATTGTTCTGCTCTGAGCACCATTTTAACAGAATCACACTGGAGATTCAGACCCAGCACTGCACAGTGTTGGCAGGGCTGTTAGTTTTGCCTCTGAATTAGGTAAACCTTTCTAGTTATATATTTATAATAATGACTAATGTTAACTAGTCTGACTCAGTTAGTAATCCCGGTTCACTTTCTCTTAGTTATAGATAAAATACTGTACATATGCCTAGGTTGTTTATTCCCTTTCTTGAATACATTTTGTATGTACAGACTATGTAATGCTATAAAAGCTGAAATTATTTGATACGGGGGGGCTGTCAGTAGTTTTTTTCTGAAGCGCCCAGGGATGCTTGCACTAAAAGCTCACAAGCATTTGCAGTTTGTGAGATTTAAAAGGTTAGCAGAACTATAATGACACTTCTCCTGGCCAGCAGGTGGCAGGTACATAAAAAAAAAACTGCCAACAACTGGACACAAAAGGCACTGTAAATCATTTACATTTAAAGCTGTGTTATTTGAAAGCCATTAGTTTTATACTGTTTTCAAATCATTGTCAAATCCAATTTTCATTCTGGTAAATATTGGAAATGTGAACATGCCCTAGTCAGGTTATGTCTACTCACGGCAGTTGTAGTTTCATTTTGTGTGTGTGGGTGTGTTTGTGTTTGAACAAGTTTGTGTTTGAATTTTTTTTTTTTTTTTTTTAAATACTCAAGAAGCACGTACTCAAGAAGCATAAAGTACTGATCTTTCACAAGGACTCATCAAAAATGTAAATGTTCCAGGAAGAATTCTATAGAACAGAACACTTCCTCCAAAACCTGCTAATAACAACAAACAAGGGTTTATTTTCTAGCTCATCATTTCTGCTTTAGATTCGTTTTGTTCTCCCTCCACCCCCCACACACTCCCACATGAACCAGCAATTCATCAGACTGCTCTTTAAAGTCACTCTTTTATCTCCTTGGAAACAACACAAGGAAACACAGATCCCGTCATCAGCAAGGCAAGCAATTTATTTTAAACCGGGTCTAAAATCCAATTTACATATTTATTTTAACAAAACCGTAAACTTCAATAAATGTACATTACTTTTTGTACATCTACATTTTCGAAAAAAGTAAAGCGAATTGATGACGGTGTTGGCAGAGAACAATCCATTTAGCAAAGACGTCTGGATACCCAGAATTGCCATATCACCCATGCAACAAAACAGGGTTAAAAACGAGAAATGATAACAGCTTACTCACATAGGTAACAATGGGGTACAAAAAAATACCCCCACTAAACCAGCTAAGCTCATAACAACGAAGGCATTAACAAAACATACTTGACTTACCCATAGGATTTAATTTGAATTACGTGCAACAGTGGCCCAAAAATCACAAAAAAATTTAACACTGGACAAGACTTCAACAGTACATTGGTAGCTAAGTGTCTTCAGTAGCATGTCACTGGTTTTTTTTGGACAGTAAACGTAGCTAAGTGTCCTAAACTGAAGGTGAGTTTTCTTAATAAAATCTGGCAGGTATACGGCCAGCTTATGCACCATTTTTTTACTGATCACTGGACCACCTTATGCAGTTTTAAAGTGAGGGTTTCAAAATTTTAAATTAGCAAGAAGGTATCTGCAGTCTGACAGCTCCATTTAGAAGAAGGTTGATTGAATCATGCTGTGCAGAACACTAGAGAAAGTATCTTGTAGACTCATGTTCCTGTATGTACGGGTGAACTACTTCTGCAAACACAACCTTTTACTGTGGATTGTTTCACTGATATGCAGTTTAATCCTGGGGCAAAAGGCTCCATGTCACACAGTTGAAATTTGTCAACCACCAATTAAATTTTACCTGCTGTCATCAAATTAAAACCTTGTTCTCCTTAACAATTGAGCTGAAACAATCACACAATCTGTTCTTTGTGAAAATCTCTGCCAGGTAACCCCCCACATAATTTGCTGTCCCTCTCAAAACTGAAAAAAAATGCAATTAAAACAGAAAAAAATGTCAATACAGAGTATTTGGAATGCTAATTATTTTATTTTTATTTGAAGTTGGAGTCTGCAGAAACTTGAACTTCAACAGCTCTTTCTCCAGTCAAGGAAAAGACAAATGGTAACTTCAACTACAGAATGATTGGCTGATAAAAAGAGCCATAAAAAACACCTTTTACTAAGAACAGAAAATCTGTACATAACCAATTCAGCTACACCAGTAACAAAAAGGTCATACTGTACATGGTACATATTTAACAAAGTCCCAAACAGAGTCCCAGGGGGGAGAAGGCTGACAGATGTTATTACAGTACATCTTAAACTACCTTACAGAGTCCAATGTAGTTGTATTATTTTATTTTTATTATTTTATTATTATTATTATTATTATTATTATTATTATTATTAACATTATTTAAATGTATTGATTCGTATGTGTTTGTTAAAAGAACAATATTTTCATTATTGTTGTTTTACGGCGTGGATGGGCATAAATTCCCCATCCACTTAAACTCATGCATAGTGTGGCCATCTCCAAATTGATTAAGTGCTTACCAATTTGGGGATGGCCGTGTATATAAAAGCTTATCAGCCACTCATAAAAGTGGGAGATAAGAGGAATGAGAGAGTGAAAGAGAGATCAATCTCAAGGTAAAACAACTACAATTCAACTGGATGCACTCCAGAGGATATTTGTTTTATGTTCGGTGTTTTGTTTAAATGTTTACTTTGGCCAATGAGACTTTTTTAAAAAGTGTTTTGTTTGTTATTGTGGCTGATGTGGTGATGTCAGGTTCCAGGAAAGCAGCACACCAAAGGCAGGAATGCAGGGCAAAACACTGCGTGGCTGAGCAGTTTTTTTTTATTAAACAAAATAAAGACTTTTCAAAGCACAAAATAAAAGGGCACAAAAGCCAAACAAAACAGAGCTACAATACAGAAAATAAACAGAACGAATACCTCAACAAAACAAAGATAGCAGTCATTTTCTAACAATGCTGTATAGCTCCTTCAAACTCGGTCTCGGTCTCGGTCTCGGTCTCGGTCTCGGCCTTGGTTCCTAACTCCAACCAACATTTATGAGCCTGAAGCTGGGCTTATATAGCAGGTAGTTAGGAGCTAATTGGACCATTGACAATCAATAAACTCCTAACCACCTGCACCTGACCAATCATTCCTGGATGAGAATTAACCCCTTCCTAGCCAAACACTAATACAACTGCATTTAACTAATACATAGCCAGTTTTTAAACAGCAGAATATACCAAATACAAACAATAATAACAATAAATCATAATACAAATATAAAGGAGGGGGGGGCACCCCGTCAGTTATTTAATAAATCAAGCATGCCCACCCAATACCCACCAAGCCGCCCTGTCACAGTGGTGTACTGTAATTGTTCTATTGTCAGAAGTAGTTCAAAATAGGTTTGTTTGTACCTTTTTTTATTGTTGTTATGCCTTGTTATTTTTTCATTCTGCATTGAAACTCCTTACTTGTGACCAGGGTTTGGGGTCAATTCCCTTTTTCCAATTCCAGTTCTATTTCCAATTCCTTTTAAAATCAATTCCCAATTCCGATTAAAAAAAAAAAAAAAAAAAAAGTAATTGACCCCAACCCTGCTTGTGACTTGCTTCACGTGATGGAGCTGTGAATCAGTCTTCAAAGCTAGGCAGTCGTTCTCACTCCACAGTCAGCTCTATGGCGGGACTGCCTCTGCTTGCAGCTGCTGGTGAGGGAAGGGGAGAGAGTTAAACATGCCACTCTATATCAAAGAGGATTGAAAAGAAGTGAATCAATGAAGCACAAGAGCTCCTGTAATAATTTCATTTAATTTTTTGCTTCAGGGAACAAGTTAGCTCCTAATAGCTCACGTCATAACTTCTGTCTTGTTATTTTCTTGCCACATAAAAAAATTGTTGTTTTTTTAAAGCCATCACTCTTTGGATTAGAATAGTTTGCTGCAGCTGCTAGATTACTGTGGAATTGGAATTTAGATTAACTACAGGTTAATCTAATTAGGATTTAGAGGTAGCTACAAAGCACATCAGAAGAACAAGGAGACGACAACCTTCTTAGTGGATAATTATACTTGTGAGGGAGACTCTATCTATATGCACCTGTAGTTATAGGCACTCTATGACACGAACTTTGGTCTTTCCTTGTTTTCATTTCCTGGTTTTTAATTTGAAAAAATAAGTCAGTTTATTGCTGCATCCACTCAGAGTTTGACTTCAACCAAATCAGTCATTCTGCTTGGCTACAGGCTGCTGTTGCTATGCTGTCAATGGATGTCTGTTTATCCCAACTGTATCTTGTCATGTTTTTGCAGGACAACAGTATTTGGAATCCCTATCCAAGTGATCAGTGGAAAGATTCCACTTGTCATATAATTACTGGTACCTTGCGTGCTTAAAGTGACTAGTCTTTTTATTATAATTATGTCTATTTCATTAATATAATCTTCCTGAGAAGTCTGTTTCTTTGGGTGTATTTTTATGTATTTATTTATTTTTATTTCTTGTAAAAAATATGTAGCTGCCTGATAAATAAATGGATGCCCAATAAACATCAGAAAATTTTATCTTCACTGGAGAACATTTAGTTGTGTTTATCACGTGTTATTTTCCAAGGTGAATTTGTTTCATGACTCCTCTGAAAAGCGAATGAACAAAGCCGCAGTTTTCCATATAAATTGAAAAGGTAAACATTTTCTAATAAAAAAAAGATAAACTCTATGATAACCACTCGAGAAACCAAATCAAATAAATGAAATGAAAAAGATGACTTTTCATCTTGACTTGCCAAGGAGAATTAATACCTCAAAACCTTGTTTCATTGCAATTTTGATAGACTATACCAAAAGCAAGCGACAATTTGTTATTTTTTCCCAATCAAAAACCTTAAACCAATACTAAACACTGTAGAATATACAGTTAAGAGATAACCGCAAGGTGCTTTGAGCGTATATACTTATTATATGTCAGCTGGAAACTCTCTACCACTCACTTTTATTGGGTTTCCAAAACCTGTTACCCTGCAATAAAACAATATGACACAGTCGGGATAAACAAACATCATAAGTGGTTTGTTGGCAGCTACATCTACCTGTGGCCAAGAAGATGATTGATTTGGTTGCATTAAACTCAAAGTTAAAGCAGCTTTCTTTATAGAAAACTATGACGTTCAAACAAGGGAAGACCAAAGCACTAACTACAGGACCGATATAGAACTACAGGACCGAGCATCAAGTGTAGTTGGCAATAACATTCTTCCTTGCCAGTATAATATTCTCAACTTATGCATATATTTTATCCCCATGTTAATATTAATTAACTGATTTCCAAAATAGTTATTTGAGATTCAGTACTACATAAATATAGTACAATTACAGCATTTCTCTTTTCACTCAATAAAAAAACAAACAAACAATGGGGCTAATGTCCCTGTTAACAGCAGCAGTGAACCAACACATCATAAACAGAATTGAAAAGCAGGAAAGCTCTCATGAGGTAAGACTGACAACAGAATTGGTTTAACCATTCGTCTCACGATGTTAACACAAGAAGCCTTTGTGTGATACCAAATTGAGGCTAGTTAAAAACTTTCAGTACCTAGACTAGTGGCTAAGAACCTTGCAGAGCTTAAAGTTTTTATACAAAGTTTAATTTATGTGATGAAAAACAGAAACAATAACACAATTGGAAATCAAATAACATGAATGACATGGCGGGAAGATGTTATTCATGTCTCATTGACAACATTGAAAAAATAAACATATGTCAAAGGGTTTTACTAGATTTCTTTTAGTATCACTTCAAGGTAAACTGAAGCCCATGTGAGAGGAAACCAGAAGAATTAGAAATTCTGATGGATTTTGCTGTGTCTTAGGGTGTTTTTTATCTGACACCATGCATAACAGCTGAGCCCTGACCTGATCACATACGACAGCCGTGACACAATCAGTGATGATGTGTTAATGAGAGCAGAAGTAATATCTTCTCTAGAGAGGCTTCAGTATATTGGACATATGAAATCAACATGGCAGACAATTCTCTGCTTGTCGTCTGTGTGGATCACTTATTTACCAAGTAGTGATCTGATTGCAACCCAAACTATCCCTGTCCAACTGCATGGATATAAAAAGTGTAGTTTTCTTGAGGACAGCTTTACCAAACAAGTCTCATTTTGATTACGGCATTACTTTTATATATAAAGATTTCACTCTATGTCGTATTAGCATTTTAACTCTTTGGGCGAGATATACTGTATCAAGCTCAATTTTCTACAATTTTTTTGTGAAAGGAAAACAAGAAACTGGCAGTTACAAAACTTTTAAGAAATGCTTTAAAGTTATATTAACCTTTTAATTATGGTGCATTTTGCCCTTTGGAGTAAAAACCTTGATAAATCTGGTCACGCTTGACATTCAAACCATATACAGTGCCTATGGGAAGTATTAGCCCCTCTTGGACGTTTACACAGTTTGTTGTGTTACAACCTGAAATCTTGATGCATTTAAATGTTTTTTTTTCTTTGATTTACACAACCTACTCACCCATTTCAATGTGTGAAAATAAGGGGGGGGACGTGTGTGAAAAAACAAATCAATTAAAAATAAAAAGTCTTCATTAGATAAGTATTCATCCCCTTTGCTATGACACTCCTAAATAAGCTCAGGTGCAACCAATTGCCTTCAGAATTCATACAATAAGTTAAATGGAGTCCATCTGTGCGCAATAAAAGTGGTTCACATAATTTCAGATTAAACCAACGAGCTTTCAAAACAACTCTGGGATAAAGTTGTGGAAAGGCACAGATCAGGGGAGGGGTATAAAAAGATTTCAAAGGCATTGAAAATCCCTTGGAGCACAGTCAAGTCAATCATTAAGAAGTGGAAGGTATACGGCACCACCCAGAATCTGCTTAGAGCAGGCCGTCCTCCCAAACTGAGCAGCCGAGTAAGAAGGGCATTGGTCAGAGAAGCCACCAAGAAGCCAATGACAACTCTGAAAGACCGCGTTCCATGACTGAGATGGGAGAAACTGTCCATGTGTCAACAATAGCTGAGGTACTCCACAAATCTGTAGTAAAAAGGAAGCCATTTCTGAAAAAAGCCCATGTAAAATCTTGTAAAAAGGCATTTGGGAGACTCTGAAAAGATGTGGCAAAAGATTCTGTGGTCCGATGAAACAAAAATATAACTATTTGGCTTAAATGTAAAGCGTTATGTCTGGCGCAAACCCAACAAAGCACATCACCCAGGTAACACCATTCCTACTGTGAAGCACGGTGGTGGCAGCATCATGCTCTGGGAAGGCTTTTCATTGGCAGGGACTAGAAAGCTTATCAGGGTAGATGGCAAAATGGATGGAGCTAAATACAGGCAAATCCTTGAGGAAAACCTGCTTCAGTCTGCAAAAGACCTAAGACTGGGATGGAGAGTCACCTTTCAGCAGGACAATGACCCCAAGCACACAGCCAAAGTGACACTGGAGTGGCTTAAAAACAAGAAAGTGAATGTCCTAGAGTGGCCCAGTCAAAGCCCTGACTTGAATTCAATTGAGAATCTGTGGCAAGACTTGAAGATTGCTGTCCACCAACGATGCCCAACCAACTTGACAGAGCTTGAACAATTTTGCCAAAAAGAATGGACAAATATTGCACGATCCAGATGTGCAAACCTGGTAGAGATGTACCTCAAAAGACTCACAGTTGTAATTGCTGCCAAAGGTGGTTCTACCAAGTATTGACTCAGTGGGTGAATACTTATCTAACCAAGACATTTCCGTTTTATTTATTTTTCATTAACTGTTTCACAATAAAAATTCTCTTGCCTCTTCAAAGTGTTGAATAGGTTGTATAAATCAAAAAGGAAAACAAAAAATCACATTTAAATGCATCAAGATTTCAGGTTGTACACAACAAACAGTGAAAACATCCAAGGGGAGTGAATACTTACGACAGGCAGTGACACTAAATGCAGTTGAACTGAGGTTACAGTGCTGCTACGCGTCTGGCTACATTACACTGTTTGCAGTTTCACTGCATATGATTTCCATGATTCCCCTATCTAACCACACACAAAAAAAACAGAAGTAATTCTCTTATTTACCAAACATGGGTTTCCATGTATATATGGAGTTTTTTTTAATTATATGAACCTCTGCACCAGTGTACATTAACCCTGATGCTATGTTCCCTTTGGTGCTGATTTATTGTCTCTATATTAGCATCACTTAATACTTGTGCTAGAGCATGATTATGCTTTAAGGATGGCAATATTTTGTTGTTTAGATCTTTAAAATAGACAACATGCTGTGAAGACATAAACGCAGAAACCTACAGATAGTTACGTATGTAAATGTATTGTGTGGAAATGACTGTGCTGGCACATAATTCATAAGATTACATCAAAGGGTGTTGAAACACTAGCATTGCCATGGAAACAAAAGCTCTACTGCTGCTGTTGGAGAGCACCCGTGATGACCTGTGCAATAAGACGGAGCCTGACTGTAATTGGAAGGATTTAAAAAAAGAAAGTTAGGACAGCTGGGGTGATCAGAGGTCATGACAAACAATTCCTGTCTTTGAGCAGGAACTGACTGTTTAGATTGGTGACCAGAGATGGAGTTTAATATTCAAGAATTTCAATCTGGGTGAGATCAGTGTGGGGCTTTGAAAGACAGCACTTCATTAGCTGGGCTTTCTCTATGAAGTCACAAGTAAGAGATCTCACATACACAATGGGGTCTATCTGGACAGGTCAAACAGCACAGAATACAGAAGAGGCACATGGTATGTTGCTTCAGAGATGCGTGTGGGAAGGGCAGTGTGGGGGACTGAAGATCCACGGAGATAGAAAGAAGCGGCTGACAGAGATGGGGCAGGGAAGTCACACAGGGAAACTTGACCAGATGTCAAGAAGATCAAGGGCATGAAGCATAGGACCACTGCTAGATCTCATTCAAGAGACCAAAGCCAGGTGTACTTGTGTCCAAGTGTGCAAAACACAAACATCTACCTGCCACTACCTTCAGGACAGTTTAGAGATAGGAATGGCAAGAAGAAAATCCTCCAGGCAGAAAGCTATAGATGATTTGCCAAAGGTGAAAAAACACCCAGCCTTAAGCAACAGCCTTAAACAGCCTCAGAGTTGTGGTGTGGAAAATAATCCCCCTTTTTAAAGTCCATGAAGCTAATGAGCTCATGAAATCATTCCTTAAATCTTATCTTTAGTGCATTGACGTTCCTTATGTTGACTTCAAATAGAATATAACACCGAACAAGTTCAAGAAACTCTTTTTATTGTATGTTATTGTTTGGTGCCCCCTTTTGACTAATTTATTTGTTTGCCAAGGTGTTAAGGTCTCCTGCTGGGAGCCACAAGGAACCAGCAGCTCCCTACAAGACTTAATCCTACCTCCCCTGCCGGGATCTGCCAAGCCACAGTGTGGAAATGTTAATAGATTCATCCTGTTAATCCCAATATCTGCCTCACTAAAGCACCTGTTGGACATGGATCCCTTTTGGAAAACAACTGGAGGTCAGAATGGCTCAGCACATTCAAAAATGGGCTCCATGGGTTCCCAGTGACTCACCCAGGGTTCCTCCAGGGTTCGGTTGCTTTGAAACATCCATTGCTTATGTGCAGTGATTGAAAAAAGGCTATTGTCTTGACAGCCTATTGAAGCGAGTTGCTGAGGTGAGGGTATATTTGATTTTGGTGCAAAAACACCATTCCTACAGAAATAAGTATCATCCATTCAGGCTTGGAAATATCCTTGAAGTCTGTTACTAAATGAATAGTCTGTGTGACGTGTGTATGGTTTTGCCACTTTAACAGCTTGTATCAGCCTAGGTTTGTTTAAATCATTATGCTGTCTTGTCTGTGACGTTGTCTTGTCTGATCCCAGCCCACGCGTTTTGCTCTTTCTAATTAGTTGTGTTCCAATTTCTAGTCAAAATATTTGTCATTGAACTTTTTTAAGTGTGTTAGTATTTCTAAATGTAGCACTACTGAATGTTTAATAGCCATCACCATCTACCAAGGAATAATGAATTGAACATGACAGAAAAGTTCAGAAATATGGAGAGTAGTTTTCTAAACTCTACGTTGACATTATGGTCAGTACATGGCTACAGTACATTGTAATACAGTAGTAGTTTGCTGTAGTTATTAGAGCTACAATTCACACCAACATGGTATGGTAAATGGTGGTATATCAGTGTCAGTGTGTTACCGTACAAATTTACAGTGGCCAATTATTTTACTCCCTATTTTCTCCCCAAATTAGTCAAATTATAATACTTCAGTGTAGCAATTTGCCACACAGCTTAGGAGAATTTAAGGTCAGTGGGAGTCCTCCGATGCCATGGCCAAGCCAGTGGCCTCTTTCCACACAGGAACTCGAAAGTGTATGAGCTACTGGCCTCTGGAGGACAGGACAGCCATGCAGGTGTCTGCCTGACTAGTATGCCTTAGAGCAATGTAGTGCATTGACAAGAAAGAGTCCCTGCCAGTTTTGTAGCCCTAAACTGCAGAAGAGCCAAAGCCAATGAGATGCTCCCTGTGGAATAACTATGTGCTTAACACTGATATATATATATATATATATATATATATATATATATATATATATATATATATATATATATATATATAGTAGTCAGAACAGCCAGAATGCCCATACAGCTTCTCTGGCTCATGGGGTGGATGTGAGCTGTATAGCCCTTTATGTAATATGCTACAGACAACTTGGGCTCTACTGTTTATAGGTAACATGATAACCTTGTGATGCAAGGAGGTCCCTCACATAGTAAAACCAGCAATGGACTAGTTTGGGTTTCCCTTTTAACTGTGTACTCCTGTGTCCTGCAAGGAGAGAGGTTCCTGAAAAGGAAAAAAAAATACAAAAAGGTTTTAAAAGTTTCACTTTTCTACACAGCTAGATCCAACACTGAAACTGTGCACCTTTCCATTGTGATAGCGCCTCAAAAGCAGTAACAATCTTTCCATTCTTTCCTCTTTTCAGGAACTCCCCCTGCAGGACAGTGGATTACACACAACATGTAAGGAACACTTTTTTTTTTTTTTTTGGTGCAGTTATGATTAAACCACAGTTAAAAGGAAAGTTCAAACACAGACCTACTTTTGTTATCAAACCTGACTAAAGCAGACTTTCAACCAATTATCTAGTTCCTTAATTGGCTTTTTTCTAGATTAACTTTCAGTAAATTAAGTTAAATTGTGTTCTAGGGCCATCAAGTTCAAGTAATTAAAATGTGAAAAGGACGTGTACCAGGGCAACTTTACCTCATTACACACAGACTTGGCAGAATGACCTGATCTAATAATCATGGACACTTTATACACGTCTTCAGAAATAAAGTTAAACAGTAATAGTATAAACTATAAAAAGTGTTACTGAGAACATGTTTTCATAGGAACACTTATAAAAATTGACTGCAGTAAACCATGTAAAAGCAAAGCACAGTGATGTCATATACAGGCATGGTAAGACTTTTTAAAACACGTGTGTAATCATTGTAAAGCATGGCAAACACATTGTGTACGAGATTTATTATATAATAAAAATTCATGGGGAAATGGAAATAGCTCGTTTAAATTGAATGCAAAGGGTAAATACCTTGACATTTTCTTAATATAGTTCTCATTACAATTACTCAAATTGTAAATAAAACCTAAATGTAAAGGAAAAATAAAAGTATGCAAATGAGATTCAAAGCTACTTATTTTGATCGGTGTCTTAATAGATTAAACCAAAATGCAATGTTTAGATTTTTCACAGTAATAATAAATATATATGGTTGTATTCACAGTAAAAAAAAACAAACACTTATTGTATTTAACAGTCTAAAAATAGGTATTTCAAGATATTTCACAAACATAATATTTATTAAAGAAGAAGAAATTAGAATTAATCATTTTCTCAATTATACAACAAATTTTCCTAAATATTTAAATGCTTACCTAACAAACAGCAAATGCTCAATTGTAGAATATTTCGTTTTTTATGGCCACCTTTTAAAGACATTCTATTTTCACCATCACTGATAGCAACACACAGAGTGTTCTTTATCATATATATTTCTGGTCTTTTGGTGTAGTTGGTGTCTTTTTTGTTGAAGACATTTTAAAGAAGTCGTGCAGCTAGCTCTATGCAGTGTGTTTAATAATTTCTAAACCAACTGCAAATGCAGTTTAACAGGTAGTGGGTCAAGAAGGCAAACATTTGCTGTATTTATTTTCAGTGATAAAAAATATGTATCTATATAATATAATATATATTAGATATATATATAATATATATATATATATATATATCTATTACTATTATAATTCACTGGGAACTTTTTTAGATTAACTTACAGTAAATTAAGTTAAGTTGCGTTCTATTGACATTAAAGTAATTAAGATGTTGCCGGAAGTGTACCGTGGCATCATACTGTTAGACTGTTTCATGAAAAGTTAGAACGAGGTCATCTTTTACCAACCCATGTAAGATGAAAAAACGTATATTACAATGTATAAAACACGAGCAAAGAAGAGATACAAAGAAAGTGACCTTTCAAGGATGGAAATTTAAAATGAATGCAAGATCATTTTCGTTTAAATGTTCAGCAAAATACTAAGAATTTTAATTTCTGTTTACCTGTTAAATTTAACCTTTGCACCTTATTTATTTCCCAGCTGAATTGCTATTCCAATTTTTCTCTTGAAAGGGAAAAGCATGTGTATTATACAACTCTCTAATAACCCACACCTCCATTCAGTGGCTTCATTTATGGATCGTTAATTATGGGAGTCGCCATTGGTGACCTATCAACCGAATATTTTTTGCTTGATTCTGCATCCACTACTTACTGAGCCTCACTTTCCCTGCATGTACTAAAGAGCAAATATACATTTAGATTTCTTCAGGCAGTTTGCAGTTTCTGACACCTCCCTTTGGCCAGTTCCCAAGTCTCTGAAATGTATGCATTGTTCCAAATCTTTCCTCTACTGAATGATATCTGTTTATCCTTTCTCTATACACTGTCAATGTTTTATATTTTACAATGGCACATGCAAGGTATGAGTGCATTGTAGAAATTAATTTTAAATACTTCCATGCTGAATTTGGCACTGTATTCCTTCTTGTTATATAAATAGTCAAACAGCTGACAGCACAAGTATTTCTCAGTTAGGTCACAATGATCAGAAGGTAACTATTTTAACATTACAGACCACATGAGGTCTGGGAAAGATAACTCCACTGAAAACAGCAGACTACAATCTATGAAAAATAATTGGTTAATCTGTCCTGTTCTTCTTTGGCTGTTTTGTCCATATAAAGACACTAAACTGTTTAATGTGTTATATTAGGGCTGTCTTTTTGTAAATTCACTTTGTGCTCCATTGTGCACCTTATTGGGATTAAAATGTGATTATCACAAACAGTAACCAAGCCATACCACACACACATACACTTTTGAAAAGTATGTAAAAAGCATTGCAATTTGTGTTTTACAATTAAACATCAATAAATCAAGGAATTGACATTAGCTTACTGTCTCACGCAGCTCTGGCCATTGTTATTAGCGATGATAACAATGGTGATGGCTATGATAAGCTTTATAAGGTGTTTTCCAGTGAAGCTGGATAAGGTAAGGTAATAATTTAAGCTGCAGTATTTTCTAACCAGGTCCAGAGGGAATGTCAAGAACCATTTGTAAAAAACAATATAGCTTCTTAAAATGCTCACTGGTGTAACAAATGCATTAGTTTTGCTGTGTGAATTTTGCAACACTATTGTCTTGCTTAAAGCAGAGAGGTGGAAAGAATACAGATGACCTACGCAACAGCTGAAAGCTTTGCCAATGCTTGGGTAGACTTGTTATAAGAAGAGGTGACCTTGCCTAGAGGGGTGAAGCCACAAGGTCTCCCCAGCTGGGTCCAATCTAATGCATGGGTGCATGTTCAGCCCAAGGCTAAATGCTGTTATAGATGAATACAACATTTAGCAGACATCGTCAGCTTTTAAGACAGGGCTGACTAGGACTCCCTGTCACAGCAGAACAGCACTGACACCAATTTACAGGAGGACACTGATGAACCATCTGTAGGAGGTAGCAGTGATTCATTCTAACTTTAGTAACACAATTGCAGAGATTCACCCCCATTTTCTTCAGGAATATTGGACTCAGTGGAGCAGAGCACTGTAATGGCTCTGTGTTACACAGACACTTTACAGCAGAGTCCTATGGTCTTTGAGCTGGGAGCTGCTTCTCCAGCACAAGGCTTGCTTAAAGAAGCAAAGAGGCTGAATTAGTCTTGCTGCTTGATCAAGAGTCATAACCCTTTTACAATTGAATGCCAAGACCCAATGTGGTGCTCTAAAAGGCACATTGAGGAAGCACTTTGATAAAATGCAGCTGAGGAGTCATGAGATGATTAGTACCGACTCTTTGAGAAAGCACATGAACAAATTAGGTTCAGCGAAAAGCATTTGGACAGGCTAAACGAATCACTGCTTTTAGACTTGGCTTATAATAGTGTTAGTGTTACAGAACACCATGCAGCGTTTAGAGAAAAAGCTATGCTGCTTTTACCAATATCTTTTTCAACAAAATCTCTGTAAGAGGCAGATTCTGGCCCTGCAGTACACATAACAGAAACACATCACCAAGACCACAACACTTCCTCCCTAGAGCTTGGCATGGTCCGACAGGTAAGTTGAGGTACAGTATAGTGGGTTGCGAGCTTCAAAAAAACACCTTTATGTGAATATGGTAGCTTGAGAAAAGATGCCGGATGTAGGTACATCATATCCTTCTGGTCCTATTCAAATAAACTTCCTCTTACAACCATGCTGATTCTGTGTAGGTAGACAGAAAAACAGCCAGCAGCGTGATTGTAAGGGGGGAGCTGGTATACACCTCAAAACTATAAGACAGTGGAAAAAGCTTTGGTTATTACCCATTTATTCACTGTGTGTATTCACATATGTAAATGGTTATTTATTTCAATGATGACAAATATATTCAGAAAATTACCAGAGGAAGGAGAAGGTAATTCCAGCAGATGGATGAAGTCGAGATTGAATATCCCAGCAGATATTTACTGAATCTAAGTACTACTGCACACACACACACACACGCACACACACGCGCACACACGCGCACACACACGCACACACACACACAGACAGACAAAACAATTAAATAAAGATTTTTTTAAAGAAATGTTTTCCTGTTTAAGAGCAAAAGCCAGATTTAGCATAGGCTAAAGCCTTTTCAGCACGTTAATGTTACCTGCGATTAAAGCACAGACTTCAAAGGCAGATGGACTTGTTTACTTAACCAAACAGGAGGAATTGCAATTAAAAACTAAATGAATAGAGAGTGCTGTCACTGTAGTATTTCATGCTCGTGCAGAGAGCAGGAAGGAACATCCCACTCCGCAGACAGGCACGTCCAGACAGAAACAGTCAGGCTTTACTGGGTGCATTTAATCCTACATGGCTGGATCTTGCAAAGCGAGTTAATTTTTTGTGAGTTAATGGTGCGCAAGCCAGTTCTCTCTTTAGCATATTGATGTAACTAATATCACACATTTAATCATGCCCAGTGATGTAGGTTAGATTCATTCTAATAATAATCCATCTTCATATTAGCACGTTATCATTACTGCCACACTTTTCTTCTTCTGTTAAATATCTTTCAGTTAATTGCAATTTGGAATATGCACATATTTCAAAAGACAGTATACTGTAGCATTTCAAACTCATGACAATGGTCTAGCTGCAATGTGACCTACAACAAGGACACCAGCATGCAGGATGCTGCAGTTTATCTATAACGTTATACTGTTTTTGAAATATTTGCATGTGATGTAGAAAACAAAACAAATGACGAACCACAAGAGAATAAATACAATAACAGGGGACCAGTACGCTTTTTAATAAACCTAGTTAATGAAATTGGTTTAAAGCATTAATACTCCTTTAATTACAGCAATAGCTTTGTTTTTGATGAGCAGGAGAGTCCTAATTAAACTATTTCTTTGTACATGAAACCCTTTCTGTCCCCATTTCCAGTGGCAATGTTCTTCTTATTATCCAGCTCATCATCCTTTTACTAATATATTCACATCTCAGAGCAGTGCTGCCATCCCTTGCACTGATAAGTTTTAGTTATTCATTGTCCGTCCTCCCCCATCTAGATTCTAGAACACTGTTATCCACACTTACAGCCACTAAAGTCTTGGGGTCGCTAAGCCCTTTCCATCAATAGAGTTAAAATATTCACAGGGAACTGAAGAAATAGGGAAAGGACAGTGATTTCTGCAATGCAAAAAAAAAAAAAAAAAAAAAAAAAAACATGTTTGCCACACACAGGAATGTATACCTATCAATCATTATGAAGATTTGACATTGACTCCAAATAACGTGTAGATTCTAAACTTCACATTCTCACGCATCACCACAATCTTACAATCTGCGACTGAGAGGAATACATTAAAAAGTTTTCTTTTACACTGGCCTAATTCAGTTCGTATGAATAGCAGTTCTCCTTATGCAGACCAATTGGCCAGCAGAACAGCAGCAGCCAAGTGACCATCTGAAAGTAGTTTTTAAAGACTGCTGGTCTTTATTTACAGCTGGTCTTTAAAATGGGAAATAAATCCCTGGTGAGTTCATCAGAGTGGGCACTATAGACAAGATGGTCTTTAAGAGGTTAAAGCTGGATTGATAACACAGCATGCAGCAGACTATTGCATAATGTGAAGCACACTACAAAATTAAGGAGCTTGTATCACAAGCCTTCAGCTTTACATGGCTAAGCTTTAGGAGAAAACGTATTTTTTTTTTTTTTTTTTTTTTAATGTAAACTTTACTATGAATGTGTGACTACGTGTTTAACGTAACTTTTTTTGACAAAAAAAAAAAAAAAAAGATGACTAATCCCATAGAGACCTCTGCTGGTGAGAGAAGAGACTACAGAGCATTTGACTACATTTTTTTTTTTTCATCTGTTCTAAAACTGGGGTTCCCAAATATTTTTACCTGACCAATCGGCACTTCTGTAACAATGTAAATAACTTTTTTTTTTTCATTTGAAACTTTTTTTTTTCATCAGTATTTTAGCATTGTTTTTCGTTATTATAAATACATAGAATATTATGATTACAGATTCTTACACAGGAATCGGAGACTACAATGTGGGTGCTAACATTTCTCTGTCACAAGGAACAGTATAAAAGGACTACTGTATATGGTGTTCACTCTTTGTTGCAGATTTTAAAAAATACAAAAAAAAAAAAAAAAAAAAAAAAAACAAACAAACAAAAAAAAAAGATTTCCTCAAAATACTGTAAACGCATTCGGCAAGAACCATTTAAAACACGAGGCTGACTAATTACAGATAATTCCCACCCTCCTGGTGGAGCAGACGGTGTTGCTGATTCTGACTGCTATATGGGAGATAAGACTGCAATAATAATAATAATAATAATAATAATAAATAATAATAATAATAATAATAATGTTGTTGTTGTTGTGCATGATTTATTTATTTATTTCAAAATGGTTCCATTCAAGTTTTACGACTGTATACTAACAAGCTAAAGGCCAACAGTGTTATATCTATGTTTATACTGAAATATTCTCCATTTTAATTAACTAATAATAATTATTATTATTATTATTAATAATAATAATAATAATAATAATAATAATAATAATAATAAATAATAATAATAATCAGTTGATAATACGCCTCAAGAACTTATTTATTTACAAAACAGTACAATAAAATAAGAATTATTCTCAACATCTCACTTTCTTTAGAGAGCTTTGCTATACGGCCTCGTGGTGTCGCTATGGGCACCTTTAAAAAAACAAAAGACAGCATAAGGATTTACCCAGTTTTAAGGGAAATGAAATAATAATAATAATAATAATAATAATAATAATAATAATAATAATAATAATAAGATTTCTTCAGGGAACCACACTTTGCATCCTAACCTTACATTTGTAAAATATTGATTGATTTAAAATAATCATTGAAGTCATTGAAGACTGCTTCCGTTATTTTTATTTTCATATTTTAGTTTAGTTTAGTTTTGTTTTTTTGGGGGAATGATCGACCATAATTAACATTCTATGATAAGAATACTTTTATGTAAACAATAAACATTTGATTCAGCATTCACTTCAACATCTTCTGGTTTTAAAGTTGCATTCATGAATTTGCATTTTTGGCGTACTCATATCGACACAATGTTTTTTTTTTATATACTGTTGTCAAGCAAAAGCTATTAAATGGCTTTGCTTATCCATGTACCACATGTCCATGAAATCGAATAGCCTACAAATAAACCCGAAGTATATTAATTCAAAAGTGCAGTTTAAACTTACAGAGATAACAAAATGGCAACCTTGTTTTTACCTCTGTGTCCCGTATACATTCCACAGTATTATTCAGGCAGTTTAAAATGACATTCTACAGTTTATCAGCAGGTGGTAGTATGGACCTGTTATTTTATTATTATTATTATTATTATTATTATTATTATTATTATTATTATTATTATTATTATTTCTTAGCAGACACCCTTATCCAGGGCGATTTATAGAGCTGCTACAGCTGAAACCAAACCTTTGAACAGCACACACATTAAATGAGGTCATTATCATTATGTTTTCATACCATACAAATATAACTAGCATTGAAATGATATAGTAAACCTGATAAGCATTGCAGTAGATAGGAATTTTGAACGATAAAAGATTAAAACCATGCAGTTTTGCCTCGCCTGACCCACCGAACTGCATTTTGGTTGTATCCCTTTCTATCAGATTGATTCACAGTCTGTCTGCCCTGGACCATATTTAACAGAAAATACATAACTCTGTCTCATTCACCTGCCCTGCAGTTTCAGTCCAGCATTTTTTAATGGGATTCTTATTAAAAAAAATAATTCCCTAATTCTTTCTCAGTTTTAAAAGTTATATGTTTGTAGCTTTTTAACTTCCAATGAATACTTATTTTGTTTGAAGTGTATCATCATTATTATTTGCATAGCCCTCACTGATAAACTAAGTAGGAAGGACCTGCTTTCACTGATAACTCATATTTAGGATAGGGGTGTGTATCCGGTGTACTACAGGGAACTGGGGATGATGTAAGTGCGTGGATCGAAGGCGTCCTTTTGCACTGTAAGAGAAGGGAACTTGTTTTTCTTGTCTTCACAGTGCAGAAAGCTTAAGCAAACAAGGATATCTCAGAAAACAGAGAGAAGGTGCTTCAGACGGTTTTCTGCAGCGTCACATGATGATGAAGGTAATGTGAATTATATTAGTTCTATTATTCAGACACAATCTACAGTATAATGCAAACGAGCCAACAAAGCCATGCCAAGTGCAGTAAATGTGTTTTTATAAAGCAAGTAGAGTTTAGGTTTTTTTCTGAAGTAGAGTGTGCTTAAAAGGGACAGATTAAACCAGAAAGGGACAGTAAACCAGATTTACTAAGCTTTCCATACTGTGCTATTTCTTGGACCTCTTAGGTGTTGTGTCAAAACTTGGAATACTGTATTAACATAAAGGCTTCTGCATGAAAATAGCTACTACTTACTATTAAACATTTTTCCTTATAAATCTTCATTATAGCAAAAAAATGAAAGGTAAAGACATGTGTAAAGACTATAATATATAAAAACAGCACAGCCCTATTCCAGTGCGAGCTGTATACAGTGCATATAAGACAGTATCAACAGTATCTATCAGTTTCAAATATTCAGATTTCCACGTTGTTTATACATTTGTTTTCCATTTTATACATGCCTTGTATCTCAGCCAGTATGGTAGCTGCAAGACGTCTCTAATTTAAACATACCTTAGTGTAAGACACAAACTCCTTGGCTGCCAAGGAAACAGAGCAAATTTGACTCATTGCTTTACTTCTTCTTAATAAGAGCATAGAATGTCTGCCAGAAAAGTAATGGCTAATTATTGTTGAACAAGATTTGAATTACTGGAGGCAATTCTAGAATTAAGTAATATGATACGGTCAGGATAGCTAAATGCATTAGTTATAGTAGTGGTTTATTTCATTTTTCAGATCAGTTAAGATGTAATGTTTTCCAAAATCTTTTTTGCTAGTTTTACAGAAATCGCCTGTCTTGTCTTTTCTGTCTATGAGGTTTCAAGAGATGCATTGCATTAAAAGGCAATGGTGGTTTTAAAATGATCGACCCGACCAAATTGATTAGCCATGTCAGCTAATTCGGCCCATGTATAGTTTTTTAGATAGTTGAAAATCCAGCTAATCTGCTTTTAAGCCTATTTATAAATTAGCATTTTCACTGATATGATTGGAGTTAACAATCATTAAATTAAACAAATTAAAATCCATTAAAAATCCATTAAAAAGCTGAGGAGGCCTTGCAATCAGCCAAGCCAATAAATGTATGCCCTTTGAAAATGCCAAACTTCTGCTTTCAAAATAAACTACCTTAACCTTAGTTAATAGGAATGAGACGAGAAACTGGATTTAGCAACCACAGAGCATTAGCAATGCCTTATTAAACACGCACCTGACTCCAGCACTGCAAGCATAATCAGGAGTTTACAAAACTTTGAGCTCAGATCTGAACTACTGCAAAGCCATGAATATTTGCAAGCCTATTTTTTTATATATTTTTCGCAAATGAAAAAAAAACGCAAATATTTTTGGCACGAAAATATATTCCACTTACAATACATACATCATGTTTTGCAACAGGTCGCCAGAATTTCTGGAGCAAAATAAGTTTTGTGTGCTGCAACACATAAAGACACCTTGCCTGATCTAGCCGAATGTACTGTATACACTGAATTGCCCAGCATACTTTTTGTTAAAGGACAGTATCTGAGGAATTGCAATACAAACCACTCAGAATGATTGCACACAAGTTAAGGGTAGAGAAAAAATTAACACAAAGCTACTTGCATTAAAAGATTTTGGACAAACATTGTTTTAAAGGTGAAAACATCCTACCTAAGGGTTGAAAAATCCATATTGCAACATAAAGGGCTTGAAAGACAGTCCTTCCAATGACAGTTCTACTTTTCTTGATTAACAGTATGCCAGATGTGAAATTGATTGCTTTAGCACGCTAAAGACTAACACCAATATAGAACCACTAATGTCGCAACTGTATTAGGGGACTACTAATGTCGCAATGGTATTAAAGGACTACTAATGCCACAACCGTATTACAGGATCGCTACCATCACAACTGTATTAGAATACCTGCTAATGTCACAACTGTATTATTTTTCACACTGATATATTCCTTTTCTCATCAGCAGTGAACGGAACACAAAATTATATGGAAAGAAGATACATTACCAGGGTGATAAGCGAAGAATGGAGATACTTCAGATCTAATCAATCCTCGTATTTCACAGTCCATTGTAAGAGGTAGCGGATTTGATTTATGTTACATGTTGAACACCTTTCAGTGATAATATCCTTCTTTGGTCTTTGTATTGACAATTAGACGTGCCTCAACGACTGTTAATAATCATTTATAAATATTTTGTATTGTGTTCAATATGTTCTGTGTTACTCTTTTCTTTTATTCAGGTGGTTTCCTTAATAAGCTTAACTGAATACTCCAATGTTTATATTCTTCTACTAAATCTTTGTCCTACAGGTCTGGTTTCTTCAACCCTGATTTGTACTAATGAAGGACTACCTTATCCAATGTAATAGTAGGTATTCCAAGATTAACAGCATTGGTGCTAATCAGGGTCTAAAATCCTAGATTTGAGGATATACTTTAGTGCTTGTAACTAAGTGATAATACCATCACAGAGGGAATAGCCAGAGATTCTGGAATGTTTTTGATAGTAGTGAAAACCAGCCCTTAATCTCTGGTACTGCCCTCAGTGAAAGTATCTTTGCAGTTATAAGTCAATGTCAATAGTCAATCAGCGCATCACCTTATATTTCAAGTATAATGCAGCATTGTGTTTGCTGCAGGCAAATATCAATCAAAAGCAAAACAGTTGAAATGCCAAAAAGTTCTTGAAAATAAATATAAATACATTATTATTAAAATCCAAATTACCAAGACCCGATGTGGGACTTGAAACAAAGTCGATGGTTCGGCCTTAGCCTTTTTCAAGACAACTAACAAACAAACATTTCAGTGTGCAATACATTTTTATATCCTTTCAGGTGACAGTCAGGGAACGTTCTAATTATCCACTTAATTATACAAATCTCATAACAGATATTTTCTTTTTTTTTTTAAAAAAGAGATCCATTTGTTTTTTTATCACAAATTTGTTCATTATTCTTCATTAGATGAACCAAATGCATAACAAAATTTAACTTAGAATACAAGATCATATACAAACAAGATACGCATGTCAATTAAGATACCACACACTTAATTATCACAAACCTCAGCAGCTAAATCATACCAATCAAGGTAATAATCATAATACATGAGGTTTAGAGGACGTCATTGTTTGAGTCTTTTCATTTTTTGAATGTTTAGATTCAAGTCGTATTATAACATTTCAGCTTTATACACACATCTAATAAATGATAAATACAATAATTAGCACCATACAAGGCAAATAATCAATCATGATAAAAAAAAAAAAGGTTTAAAATCCAGTTCATCATTTAATTCTTTTGGTTTAAAGTTTCTAAAGTATGAATCCAATATGTTTATCTTTTAAGGAATTTCAAATCAAGGTCATCTCCTCTTACAGTCATTGTGACTTTTTCTATTCCAATAAATTGCAAAGAGGAGACTGGATGTGCATATTCAGTAAAGTGCATAGCTACTGGATAATTAGGATCTTTCCTTCTAATAGAACTTTTAAGACTCAAACAATGAATTGTCCTCTAAACCTCTCATTATGATTACTAGGAGGTAATTACATATTGATTTAAATGATTTAGCTGCTGAGGTTTGTGTTAATTGAGTTGAAAAAGGCTGAGGCCGAAACGTTCCACATCGGGTCTTGGTGATTTGGATTTTGATAATAGTATTGGAGCTATTTTCTAAAACTTTTTGCGTTTCAACTGTTTTGTTTTTGAGTTATAAGTCAATGAAAATATTGAAAATGTTCTTTGTATACATTGCAATGATATCTTTTTTGGCAGTGCTGGCCTGTTACTAGAGATTAGTGACCATTTTGTTAACCAATAAGGTTCACTTTGAATTGAGAATGTAGTATCAGATATTGATCCAGTGCATATTGTTTTGTTCTGTTTCAAGTGTTACTAAACTTGGTGTATTCCTTTCTCAGCTTTTTGTTTTGAACAGGAATATGAGCTCACCCACTTCCTTCCGACTTTCCTTTGCAAGTCTACGAATGCCTTTCTCAGATAGCATCAAATACACTCTATTGGGCATCTCAGTCTTTCTGTTTGCAATTGCAGCGCTGATATTAACATGGCAGTTGTATCAATACTGCAAGCGCAAACCAAAACCCAGTGGAAAAGGTACACTGATTTACTCTTGATTCAAATACCAATATTTAACCAACTGAGGACAGGCTCAAGTTTACAGGGGTGACCCAGGGAACACAGGAGGGGAACTGGAGAATGTAGCCACTTCTAAATTATTACCACGTACGAGATTTATCCAAGACAACCAAGCCAGACCCAGCAATAGCAGGAACAATGGAGGACAGTTGAGACACTAGTTTAACTGTACTGTAAAATATCTATACATATGTTATTAAAGGTAGATTATTAACTAGAAATTACAGTTTATTATAATAACATTTATTAACGTAATAATGTAGCAATTTTTTTAAATGCCTTAGTTACATGTCTTTATAACCTTGTATTGCTTATACATAACTGAAGGTAACTTTAAAATGAAGATAACTTTTCTAAAACCACGGTGTCTATACTGTATGTCTATTATGTATGTATTTTTTGTATTTGTTTTATTTTTTCAGTAAAGAGCTATCGAAGTGTGGATGACAAACAGGCAGGGAACACTATTTTTGAAGCAGTGGATAAAGAATCAGATATTCAGAAGTATGATTACAAGGTAAGGGGGGGGGGGGTATTATGGCGTCTCATATTGATCTGCTGTTATTAATCATTATTTCTTTTCCAGTGTGGCATGAGTTGCACAGCTCTTCTTTGAAATGCACACAACACCCACCCTGGATGCCCAATGTTTAATGTTTCAACAACTGTAAATGTAGGAGACGCCTCCAGAAAATGTGGTCCACTTGAGCTGGAAAGAGTCGGCTGATGTTTGGATTTGCAGCCTTTATTTTCTTTTTGACACCATTAATACTGCCAAAACACTGCAAAGCTGATAGAAGACCTTGTTCTCTTGTCCCTATTCATTCCTGTGTTACAGGTAATTGAACCCCACCTGAGCCCAACTAGTTTCCTGTGTGCAAGTCTAACACAAGTGTAAGGTCTGGGTAGGGTCCTATTACCTGTTGCAGGAAAAATGGACAGGTCAAAAAGATCAACACCAAAGCACTTGTGGTTATTCTTTGTTTAATGGGACAATAATAATTATACTGCAGGTTCAAAAACTCGAAGGTGAAATAAAAAAACTGAGCAGGTGCCTTTCAGCAACTTCGTCGATTAGTGAGCAAGACAGCGCTGACTTTCAGAGCATCACAGAGGCGGACGCCCAGGTGAACATCCAAGGGAAGCTCAGATTCTCCGTGTCCTATGATAGAGAGCAGTCCCAGTTTGCCCTGACTGTCTTGGACGCTACAGGCCTCCCGGTCCGAGACTTCAGCCAAAGCGCTGACCCCTTTGTCAAGGTAAAGCTGCTGTCCGGACCGCTGTCCGAGCAGCCTAATCTCCAGTGTGTCCTTCAGGAGTGGGAAACCAAGACGGTGAAAAACAGCAGGAACCCTGTCTTTGGGAGCCAGTTCTCCTGCCCACTTACCGAGAAAGAACTGAAGACGATTACTGTCAAATTAGAGGTAACCTTTATGCAAATAGTGTGTTGCAACTGTACAGACAGCTGGTACATAGCTGGTACATTTTTTTTCACAGCAAATGCTTATGTGCATGTACTGCAAATTACATTCGATTTTGGTAGTGGTTGAAAAAAAAATGGCCCATTTGTATTGTGTTTAATTAATTCCTTAAACAAACCTAGAGTACAGTTTACGCTTTATGCTTAACTAGCTCATTTATTTACTTTACTGACTTTAGTTTCCTTGCTCGTAAAAGTAAGGGAAAGTTACTTATAGTCCAAGTTTATAGCAAAGTTATTCTTCCATCTCCCCCTAGTGGTTATTCAGTTAGCATGCAGGACATTTTTTATTATAAAAAAGGACAGTTGGGCGAGCTACAGTACAAATTTTTCCTATATTAATAGTATTAAGAAATATGTGTTCTACATTAGATAACAAGTTTACCATGAAACCTTTGCATGGTCAAATTTTGGTTTACCATGTTTAATCTGTCACGCTTTTTTGCACCTCACTTTACCACGCAGTAAGCTGTCAAAATTATTTAGTGAGTGCTGTAACTATTTGCCACAGGTCAGGGACTTCGACAGATTCTCAAGACACAGTGTTCTTGGAGAAGTGAGGACGCGCTTGAACAATTTAAACCTGTTATCACATCCGGTTGAGATCTCGGAAGAGCTACAGAAGTTAAACAAGGTGTGTTTAATAACTGTGTTTAACAAAGTGACATTTTATGGAAAAGGGAAGGCTAATTTGACAACAAAAAAGTGCTGGCAGAATATAACAAAGCACTGGATTGCCAGTAGAACAGGAAACTTGATCCAAAGTGGAAGATCGCTGGATGGGGCAGGCCCTTTTTCTATTACATATATCTATGGCAGGCCGATAGAACTGAAGAGCTGCTCTTGAACTTTGATGAAAGAACCTTCACAAAGACTTCATCTAAAAATTAAAAACAAAAAACACAGCATTTGAGTAATTGCAATAAGACCCACTCAGGGTGATTGCAGGTCATTTCTTCATTTTATTCCTGGTCATCTTTTATGCTTATAGAATGGACTAATACCATAATCACACTACCTAAATTAGGCATAATCATCACATATCGAAAACGTACATTTGAATCAAGTAAATGTGGTTTAAACATTTGTTTATAGTGCATTATTTCGGTAGTTATTTCTTGCAGATGAATATATTTGTATTAGAATGCATCCTTTCATAGTACTTTGAAAGATCCTTATGAAAAATGTATACATTTTATTAATCCTTCCCAGGATGTTGTTGTACATTTGACTCTTAAATATTTTTTATTAGAGCCTCAAAAAAATAATAGTTGTTCTTCAGTAGATTCCAAGCATCTGTCTTCCCTGTTTTCTTTTGATAACTAAAACATGTCATCATGACCTGAACACAAAAAGCCACCAATAACAGCATTTCATTTTAATTACAGGACTTGGTTGGAGAAATACTTCTGTCTCTAAAATATCTTCCTACTGCCCAGAGAATAGAAGTGGGGCTCCTAAAGATTAAAACAGCTTCACTGACCAGCAATAAAGATAAAGGTATACCATTTTATATATATATATATATATATATATATATATATATATATATATATATATATATATATATATATATATATATATTTGTAATAGTTGTTGATCTGCAGAACTATCAGAGTTGCAGACCAACCTTACTTAGTAGTGAGCCAGAGCAGAAGGTTATTCAGGAAATTTAAGAAGAGGGTGATATTATTTGCGTGGCAGTGACGATATAAAAAAAGCTTGTATCATTCCATTGAGACCTCATTGAAACAAGAGGGTACATCTAAATATTCTTGTGTGAAAAATGTAAACGCCTGAAGACACTGATAAAGACTTATTTTAACACATTGCAAATTAATTTGACTAGTTCCTTTAAAGTAATTGCAGCTACCAAGTCATTCCAGGAATTCTTTATAATTTGCACTTCCATAAATAATACAGGTCTCAAGCATGTAGTTTTAAAAGAAGCACATATAGCAAAAATTTTCATTTTAAAATGAGATTTCTACCACTTATGTTTAAGAAAGTTTTCAGTTTCTATGTCTTATTTTCAAGATATCTGTTACACTTGCATTTCCTGTATCATTTATTTTTTAACATAAAAATCCATGTTTTCTATAACATATATTTCAACAGGTACAATTATAGAATGATTTTGTTTTTGATAAGATCACTTTTAGAATTTCTAAATTAAATGTAAATGGACCAAATTCATGGCTGGCTATGAACTTTTGAAAAAAAAAACAAGTACTTTGTATTTTTTTTTATATTTTTATTTTAGCTTTATATGCAAGAGTCTCCATATTCTGCAACCAGTGTAGGCTGAAGCAACAGAAAACCTCTCTGAAGTCAAAGTGGGGAATTACTGTATTCAATGAGGTCCTGACGTTTTCACTGCCAGACTCTAACATAAGGGAGTGTGTGATTGCTGTCTCTGTTTATGAAACTATCGTCCATCAAAAAAATAGTAAGTGCCTGATTGGACAAGCTATCCTGGGGAAAAGGAAGGCCAGTGAAGATGAGCACTGGTGTCTGATGATGCAATCCCTACGCCAGCCAATCGCAAAGTGGCATTCCCTTTTAATCTAAAGTGTGGTTTCTTTGGTTGCCAGCTATGGTGCAAAACAATTTTTAAGAACCTTCCGCTTCAACACTGTCAGTTGAGTGTTGGCCAGCATACATGGTTCTCATTGCTGATCAGAGGGGGTTAGGGCAAATTGAGCAGATGTATGCACCTGCCAACCAAGTGTCTACCATCAGTCCTCTTGTCAAGCTCTGTCAAATCTCTTGTCTTGCCCATCATGACTGAAACTGACTTGAAACACAGACATGCAGCCTTTATATATTACAGAATAATTGTTCGGGATTACAGCCTGTTTTTTTAAAAAAGAAGAGGCCACTCAACTGGCTAACTGATGTATTTTACTTTCTAAAAACATTCTGGTTTATTATACAGACTATCCCTTTGGTCAGTCTCGTTGGTTAGATTTGGGAAAAACAATAAATATATTTAGTTCATTCTTTAATGTCTGGATGTATGTGGTATTTGAAAGACTAGGGTTAGGGTTAAAAACACATTGTGGGATTGAATGAAATGGAGGAGCCCTACAGTCAGTTCCTTCATTATATAATTAAATAATGAAGATTAAATAATCAAGGGCCTTTTTGGTACAACATCCTGTAAATTAAATGGATTGCAAGACCCAAGGCTGATTACTGATTTTGAAAACAGTATTTATTATACCAGTAATGGGGTCATTTGGGAACTCCTGTGCAGAGTCCACTGGAGGGAGGGAGAATGCTTCATACTGCCCTGTAGTGTAGGGAGAGGAGATATGTTTCACTTCGTTGTCTACAACAGACACTAAAGTGTTCATTTCCCCCTCAAGAGACTTTCCAAGCAGCCATTTATAGTGCTTTCTGAGAGGAATTTATGTGGAAGATAACGACATTGCCAACAATTCACTTTGATTTAATGTACATTTTACCTTTGTGGAAAGTTTCACAATAACAGAACAGAGATACTATTAATAATGAAAATATTGTATCTCTCTCTCTCTCTCTCTCTCTCTCTCTCTCTCTCTCTCTCTCTCTCTCTCTCTCTCTCTCTCTCTCTCTCTCTCTATATATATATATATATATATATATATATATATATATATATATATATATATATATATTATATATATATATCTATATATAGGCTGTATGCTGAGACTCTACTCATAGGTTATTTTAAAGCCTGTGGTGATAAATAAAATTGGGTTTGGTATTCAAAAGTAGATCACAGGTGTTTGTAAACCTTCCTTGAAGAATAGAGATTGTTTTGAAACGTAAGAATAATTTCAAAATGATTGTGAATGTTGCCATTTTATTTCCTAAAGAGGGTGCATTGTTGTAGTTATGCCCTTTATTAAGTAACCCATTGTACAGTGCATTTTATGCAAAGAAAAAAAAAGCACATTGATAAGAACTGATATTTCTGTTTGTTCTTGGTGTAACTTTCACACAGGGGTGTGTGCATGTATTAATTTGGGGTAAAGGCCTAAATCATGGATATTATACAAAATGTTTAAATTATTATTTTGGTGTGATCTCTTGCCTATAAAACGCTGTACAGTATATCAATATTGTGATTGGTTATTTTAACCTTATAGAAAAGCTTGAAAAAAAATGCTTGAATACCACAATACCATGCAGTAATCTATGGTGATGAAGAAACCATCAGCTACATAATGGATTCAAAACTAATATTGCACAGTGCCCCTGGTACTAATAATATAATACTCTATAATACTCTTGATATGTCCAGATAACATGTCACCATCATGGTACACTAACCCATACATTTGCTACCATTGCCCCATAGTACAAAACCTACTACACTGCCATTGAAAATCATTTAGAAAGATTTTGACATGTTACACTTGACATCCCATTAAATCCCATTGCTTCAGTAGCATCTTTGTCATCTGCCTGTGGCTTAAAATGGTTCAAAGTGACATTGCTGCAACGTGGATAAGGTTCTGATCAAACCATTCAGAATCCTAACCCAACATCAAGCCCAACATGGCTATAAAGATAACATCCCCGCAGAGCAGGGCAAGGGGCTGACTGGCCAGGTCTCCGTCAACTGGCTGTTTTATCCTTTGAGAACAGCAGAAGAGTACTGATAAGTTACTTCGAATAATATTGTTTCTAAAGGTCACCTGATTTCATTTGTAAACTTGCTTCAAAGATAAAAACTCTCACTTACAAGTCAAACAAGACTTCCCGAGACATACATGTTCTGTCCAATTGATAGTTGAAAAAACAATTAAGGGCTCACCACCATCCCACTCAGCAAACCTAACGAAATGTGTACTCATGCCTTTAGAGATTATATTATACGAAAGGTGCAATGCCAGGTACACAGTAAAGAAGAACATGTGTCAATATGCATACCCATACTTGATCCACATACAACTTGCACAACAGATAGAGCAGCTACAGTGTAACAGCTTTTTACAACTGCGCTACACAAAGAAATATATTTGTGTGTGGTATGCAGGTCAACTCAATTCACATGCTGTCAAAGTGCATGTTATGGGATAGCATTGTATACATTGCCGCATGGTGCTAAAGGAAGATGCCTCAAGCATGCCGGCAAGAAAGACTGTGAACTCTGCATTGAATTCTGCTCCAACCAGGGTACATAGCTTTTGAACTGTAAGATAGCAGGCTAAATGTCCAGGCAGCTTGGCCATGAGGCTTGTTCATTTAATAAGAAGCATCGTCCAACTCAATGGGTTTTTGCTGATGTTTTCCTAACCGAAGACAAGACTTCTAATATTCAGTGTCTTGCGAGATTTCCTTTACACTGCAGTGCCTGTACTAGTATGCTACTGTTTTATAAATATGGATATTTGGCTCTCATTTGACTTATTGCTGTCTCTCTAAGTGAGTTTGGGCCTTATTTTTTTTAAGTGTTTCCTTTGTTCCTTAATTATCTCCCTATTTTTTGTAATCATGTCAATGTTACGAAAAGAAAAATAAAACACATTGAGAGTGCTTAGGAGGACTTGAAATATATAACTTAGTGGTTTGGTTTTGTAAAAATAACAGGTGGTATTTCCTATTTTTTAAACAAATAGGAGTTGATTAAAGACTGAACCGCTTTGAAACTATGGCCCTTCCTCACTTTTAATGAGCATGGACTTGAATTCTAGTGTGTTGTATTTCTTAGGAACCAATAGCTAAGAAACCCCATTTTGTTTGTTCTGTTCAGAATGCAATAGTAACAGTAACAGTGAACTGGTTTTCTAAAACCCTTAAGAACTAAAAACTAGTTGTTTGATACTAGTTTATTAACAATTTGTTTTTCCTTTCACAAAGAAAGGATAAACTGCATTTAAATATGGCAAAAATACATTATATGAAAGCAAGTAGTGTTTTGTTACTTGAATCAGTATAGCTTTAATACTAGACATATTCTGTGTATTTTTCAGTGCTTTCATTTCAATTAAAATAAAACACCTTAATTTCTGTAGCAGAAAAAAAATCTACATAATTTCCCCGGAAGATTTTGAAATATTTTACACAGATCCATACATCAGTTAATAAATTGCATTTTTTACTTTAAATTTAATACTTGTTTAACATAAAATAATTTATATTTTTGTTTACTGTAGATCAATACAGTATATGGATAGCTAGAGCATATAGTCTTAGTAACTGCCCTAAATTAAAATAATTGTATGTCTGTTTAAAAATGCAATTAATAATGCAATTATTATAACACAAATACTACAGGCACTAAATACAAAGTGCAATAAGCATAATAAAATGTGACAGGTGTGGTTTGTTTGGACCAATTTTACTGTTTTTGATGTCATGAAACAGTAAAGTGCCCTGGTGTAATACATATTCTGTACTCTAGGTGGCAGTGTTTTTGCAGCAAAACTGCACTGCAATCTTCTGTAAAGTACAAATAAACGACAAACAGTAGGTGTAGGCTATATGATGGTAAGAACATTTGTAAAATAAATTGGGGTTTGACAACTGAAGCGGCAATATTATTAAATATCCACTTCTGAAATGGATATAGAATTTATTAATTATTATTTTAAAGCACTGATCCCAGCCGGGGTCATTGAAAAATTCTCCATTTTAGACGACTTAATAATCTACAGGAAATCCCTGAACACTGGAAAGAAAAGGTTGAGAACCACTGCCTTAAAAAACATTCTTTACTTACGAACCACATGTTTGTTTCATTGCAAAACATTGTGTATTCTTCAATACACGATGTTTTGTCATATGCAGACAGGCTAAAAGAATTGAATCTGTTCAGTCTTGAACAAAGAAGACTACGTGGCGACCTAATTCAAGCATTCAAAATTCTAAAAGGTATTGACAGTGTCGACCCAAGGGACTTTTTCAGCCTGAAAAAAGAAACAAGGACCAGGGGTCACAAATGGAGTTTAGAAAAAGGGGCATTCAGAACAGAAAATAGGAGACACTTTTTTACACAGAGAATTGTGAGGGTCTGGAATCAACTCCCCAGTAATGTTGTTGAAGCTGACACCCTGGGATCCTTCAAGAAGCTGCTTGATGAGATTTTGGGATCAATAAGCTACTAACAACCAAACGAGCAAGATGGGCCGAATGGCCTCCTCTCGTTTGTAAACTTTCTTATGTTCTTATGTTCTTAAGCGCATCACCACTAAAGTGAAGCAGGCAAACTTAAGGTTCAGGATACTTTTAAGTTATAGCTCATTATCTGAAGTTTCGACTATACCAGTGTTTAGAAATACAGTAAGTGTATTGCACCCATTAAAACAACTTTTAAAAACACGATGGATGTGGCAACTTAATGATGTTTGTATAAAACAGTGCCACCTTTTAAACTACAGCATTTGTCATCACACATTTTAGCAGTAACTGAATCATTCTAGGATATGATTTTTGTTGGTTGATATGCAATGTTGCATGTAGTGTAGCACAGTGACAGTTTGTGTGCAGTGTTGCAGGCAGTGTAGCACAGTGATAGTTTGTGTGTAGAAATGGGGAGTATGTAGCAGCCCAGTTTGAAGATTTGCTGTAGACAAAATAGAATGTTCTGATGTATAGGTTCAATAACCCTTCCCATCCTCCGGACATCACTGCTCCAGGTCTTAACGAGAAGAAGCAATACTTCATACTGACATACCACAGAGGATCTCAGGCATTACATGTGATCCTAGCAGTCTTGTTTGATTTGCTTGTTTTTGCTCCCTTTTCTGAAAACAAATATGGAAAAAAAAAAAAAAAACTTTGCTTTTGCTTTAAGATCTGCTGCCTATTTGTTATGGTACAGGATAATCTCACTCCCACTTAGGAAGCAGAAGCACTCAGCTAAAACTTCAGGGCCACCTGCTCCATAGCATATGAGAACACATGGACTATTACTAAACACAGTTTCACCCATTTCTCGTTTTAATATGATTAGCCACAGGGTGTATGTAACAAGCTCAGGTGTTTCTTATTAATAGTAAAACCAGGAATAGATCTAACTGCTATGCAATGGGAGTCTTTATTTCTATCATTGGAAACTTTGTTAGGCTAAAAACCAACACACATATACAGTAATATTAAATATTTGTAAGCAAAGCTAGGAACAGAACCACACTTGGGGTAGTTTTAGTCCCTGGTTATGGCTACATGATTGGATTAGAAAACATCTGGATAGCTTTTGACCAACACACTGCTTAAAATGGTTCAGGAGATGCAACATGAACAAGGAGGGAGGGAAAGGGCTAATCCTCCAGGAGGCGCTTATCACACAAAACTCCACATTCATTCCGCATGATTTCTTATTTAATCAAAAATCTGTCACATTCCATCACACACACATATCTGGATTTGAGACACCTTGAGATGGAATGATCAATATGTCAATAGAACTTCACTGCAGGTACGGTGATAATTCTAATTCTATTACAAAGAAAGTTTATATATAGCCTGCCAGTATTAATATGACTGTTGTTGACAGAGATAAGCACTCATCAGAAAGTCGAATTTCAATCCGGTCTACGCTACGGCATGGGCAATAACAGATTCCTTTTGCTGGCTGCAGCCAAATACTACATTAGCAGCTGGACCAGTGAAGGGGCAAAGGAGCAAAACAATGATCACGAGTGCTGCAGCTCCATGCTCTACTGCAACAGAAACTGACAAGCTAAAGCCAATTATTACTGGAAAAAAAAAAAGCAAGGCCATGGTGTTTTGTGAATTTTTATACAATACATCCGGCAGATTAGTTATTCTATAACAGCAGCATGGATGATTGGAGTTTTGTTCAGCGCGTGGGCTGAAAAACTTTAACAACAGAAAAGATTTGCTGACCAGAGCCGTTTCTTTTTAAAAATATTTTAGATTTTGGTGCATGGAACTGGCTATCAGGCACCGTGCTGGCTGGCACCATGACAGCGTCCCCTCACAGCTCATGCCAATCCTGCCATAACCATTCAAGTGGTATTCATCAGTATTAGGTTTTGGAGATGATGGCTTTACTGGTTACAGTTTCGATAAATCAGGGGTTCTCCACTGACCCTGAAGATCTACTTCTGGTATGTTTTCCAACCATGTCCCCAAATAGTATTTAAACTGGAAAAGACTCAAAGAAGTGATTTAGGACTTGACTGGAACATAGTCCTGGACTGGAACAGATGGATAGAGGGCCAGGGTTAAACCATGCTCACCCTTTCTGCTAGGCTCTTGAGCAAGTCAGATGAAACTTACAATGCTAACCCACTGGCCTTGTCAGATCATCACTGTGCTATATAAAACCCTGTTTACTCTTTGCAGCATCCCATCTGAGATTCAGCACTTCTGCCAAGTCTACCCAAGCTCTCTCCCCCAGCCCTGTGGGATGCAATGTGAGAAAGTCTAGACTTATTCAAGACCTTGACCATAACAATAAAGGAAAGCTGGCAGCAAAAAAATAATAATAAAACATGTTGCCATGTGCAGCTGTGTTGCAAAATCAGGTTGTCGAAGGACATAGGAGTATCACATGTGGTTATCCTTATAAAAAATAAATAAATAAATAAACACACTTCCAATCTGCTGGCCTGAGATACAGAAAGAAGCTTGTGCAAGTTCAGTGAGCCTCATAGTGGGGAATTTAGAATACTAATGCACCTTTATATGGAATCACCTGGCACTGCAGACATACATTGTGTTATATATAAAAGCTGCATTTCCATGCTGTCAGCTTCACTCGATAGATTTAAAAAGTTAAATAACTTCTCCCTGCTAGTATATCCTAATTGTTCTAAATCATATTTCTTTTCCATTGCCATTCAGCAACAGAGCAGTTTTGATTCTTTTGAGTGACTCAAAAAGTGTCAAACCTGATTTATTAAGACCACAACAGATTAACCTATATGTCAGTGAGATAAAGCCTTAACCCAAATCACAAACCAAAAAGAACAATTGTGATAAAGATAGTATTTTTTTTCTTTCGGCATTTTAAACCATGCCAGAATTAAATAATTGCACCCAGACAATGTTTTTAAGGAGCTATAAGGATTGCTGCTCCATAATTATAATATAATTCTAGCGTCAGTCACAATGGGCAAGACAGCAGTGCTGACACACTTGATAGAGGCTTAGAACTGGCATTGCGGTCCATATCCTAGACTTTGTTATAGAGTTCCACCCCTAGATTCCTAAAGGAATGCATATCTAATCAAATCAGTGCTGTCTTGACTGGCCACGTTGGATATGGATAGGGTATTTGAAAGTAATTTTGGTCCATACTCTTTAGGTGACTGTATGAGCGTTGTGTTTATTCCACCCACAGTAAATTGAATTGCTTTTATTTTTAATTCTGGGCTCTTTCCCACACCTGCGTCCTTGTTGTTTCTCATTCTTAATTTCCTGCTGAGGGTTTCAGTACCCACATCTTTAACAAAATAAACTATGCTGCCAAGGTCGGTCTATACAGAAACACACACGCACATAAATTAGTGAAGCCTGAACAGGGATAAAGTAATCCGAGGAAACTGGCTGATAACATAGAGGGTTAGATGGGCCAAAGGGTCAGTGGGCCAGTGTTTCTCCCACGTAGGTTTGAATTTGGTTTAGTACACAAATAAAATTAGTTTTGGTGGACTAGCCTCAGTAGACAAAATATAAAATATATTACATTGGATTTATTTTAAAAATTCTTTAAAAAGAATTCCACCAAAGGGGGTGTTTTTAAGTCGTAAACAACACCTAAACCAACTGCAGCTCTACTGCAAAAAGCATCATGTGTAAATGATTGTTTACATGGCAACTGTTATTACATCAGTTACAATAGCAACCAGGGCAGGAGGCAGTCCCCTCAGAGAAATAAAGCAATATATGTTGTTCTTTAAACTATGTTGAAAAGATCTATCAACCTCAGCCCTCTTTTATTGGGCACTCAGTGCTTGCAACCAATCTTGTCAATTATTGTATTGTCAAGACACATTGAGCTCCCATTGAAATGACATTGCATCTTGTGCTTGTTGAATGTATAAAAGCATGGTAACTGCATTGCCTGCATACAGCCTACCAACACAAAGGAGAGTTCTGGGTACCAGTGCTTAGCCAATAGAGTGATACCTTGACCCGGATGCTAATAATTGGAGACAGCGTGACTGGTCACACGGCTACTGTTTGAGAGCAAAGTCGTGTTGACATAGCTTGATTAATGAAGTCAATCTATCAGGATCCTTTGTAGTGTATACAGTTCAATAGCTCTGTGTTGTTCAGTATGAAAGTATGATGGAATAAGTATAACTAAAAAAATCAATCCAGATTTAATTATTTATTTAATTACTAACTTATATTGTAAAATCAAAATGTGCACTTTATCTTGTGTATTTATTTAAATGTAATAACAATAACAACTGCCGTGCATAAGTGACCAGGAGTGTTAAAGGGTTTACAGTGGGGGCTCAGCAGTTATGATGAATATAAATGATTTTTACAGAGCAGATTCCAAGATACTTGGCAAGACACCCTTAATAGCCGATAATAAAGATAATAATAAAGATGGCCTTTGTGGCAAGGATCACTGCTTCATTATTTTTTTGACAACTGCGTAAAATAATGTCATAAACAAGTAAATCTAATTATTTTTGCCCACTGCCACCTTCACTGGTAGTTTATTGTTTTACGTTTAACCAGGATGAAAAAATGCACCTAAAAACACTAGACGCCCATGCAGGTTTGTGGAGCTTGGAGTAGGACTTTTGTTGACCATTTTACCCCGATATCCCTTAATAGATATTTGTACATTTTTCAAATATTTGCAAATGTTTTTTTTTTTTTTTTTTTTTTAAACGGGAAGGCTGAGAGCAATAAGCAGTGATATTTCTCCTGAAATGTTATTAATAATCTAGGAGGCTGTGTGGGCAAGTGGTGAAAGAAAAAACAGTCCCTGGTTCAAATCCCAGCTCAGCCACTGACTCATTGTGTGACCCTGAGCAAGTCACTCAACCTCCTTGTGCTCCTTTTTTCGGGTGAGACATTGTAAATGCCTCTGCAACTGATGCATAGTTCACACACCCTAGTCTTCTATCATGTAAAGTGCTTTGTAATGGTGGTCCACTATGAAAAGTGCTATATAAAAATAGAGATTATTATTGGAGGAAGTACCATTATTGCTCAGTAATACAGGGGAATCAGAGATGACCTATTGTCTACGAGCAACGTGTGCCCACAAGACTAGAGTATTGATCCTGCAACTTTATCTTTATCTGGAATACTTAGGGTTACCATGTGACTTCATGTACACCAGAACAGTTTGGGACAGTTCAGGCTTTACAACTGACATGGCAGTGCATTCTTGTACATTTGATCTCAGGTCCACACTTACCAGAATGCATAAACGTGCGAGCTAAAAGCCTGAACTGTCCTTGTGTGCATGGAGTCATATGTTAACCTTAGGAATACTGCAAGGGGAACTAGTCATTACAGTCTACTACACTGGGGCGCATTTCAGAAATCTGTGTCCTTTTATTTTACATTTTAGAAGCCCATATCTGGGTGAGTGTAAAGAGAAGTTATATATGGAAAGTTCTGTAAGGTGTGGGAATAAACCGAAGAGTAAAAGAAAGGTGTTTATTATTTTTGTTTTACAACCAATGTAAAATGTCAACAGCAGTAAAAAAAAAAAATAATAAATATAAAAACTGGGCAAACGTTTTGAAACACAGCGACCATATTTTCAAAGAGTTGACTCCAGTCTTTAATGAACTTAGATAAAACGCCTTTTACGTTTAGAAAACTAGAACCAAACAACTACATTATATGGTATGTTTCAAGTTCTCTTCAGAACTCTCAAGGTGTTTGCTCCTCATTTTGTAACATCTACATAACTTTTATTAAGGACCAGTATGAAATCTGTTACTTAGTACCTGCATAATACAGCATTAAAAGTTATTAAGTTAAGGGTGACAAACATTTTTACAGAATGTATTTTTCAATGTCTCTAGTGTTTCTTTTTTTATCAGTACCTCATGACCTCTTTCTCTTTGAACACTTTGTATCATTCCACTCATAAATACAACAGAAATGCCTCTTTACATTCCTGCATTTTCAAAATTCCTTCTAGAAATTGTTATGCAATTCTGGTTATCCCCACGTTTCTCTCTATTCTCTATTCCCTGAACACTGTGACCATCTGGAGTTAAGACACACATTTCCAGTTTATTAAAACTCTTTGTTGTAGCTAGTTATTGATTGGTTTCACAGACCCTGATTAGTGCAAATCTTAAATCTGCCTTACCTTGTGTCAACTGTTAGATTTAGCAACACTCAAAAGCACATGAAGCGAAAAGTTTTTACTGATTTAAAACTAACGAACAAATCTTAACAAGGCACCGCAAACACAAACACTGAACACAAATTGTGGCCAGTAAAACACTCTCTTAACTACACCCAACGGTTTTCTAACACAAAGGAACCTGCCCAAATACATATATTACTTAATTAATCTCTCATTTGTTAAGGTATCAATTTAAAAAAAAAAAAAAAAAAAAAAAAAAAAAAAAGATAATTATTTTTTAATTCCATCACACATTATAATGACTTAATTGTACCTTTGAGAACAGCACTTTCTATTCTCTATATTGCAATAACTACTTGTTAGTAATATTTACTTTGTAATGGTACTTTCTGTTTTGAGTCTTTACTTGACACACCCCCTAATAACACATCAGTGTGTAGTACATTCGGATCTGCACAGCAGCAACACATGTTTTTGTGTTGTGAATGTTTTGCAAGTTACATTCAGTGCTAGAGGGTGTACGGCATATGTGCTAAAATTTTACAGGGTGTGTAGAAGGGTTTAAGCTCTGAAAATATGTGAATGGTGTATGGGTCACTTCAGTAAAAAAAGTGCATGATTGATGTGTAAACTGCATTATTATTAGCATTACTATTACAAATGTTGACGCAGCCATGATAGAAACATACTAATTCCTATTTTTTCTCCATAGATAGTTAACATATTAGCAATGCAAGACAAGTGCAATTTGACTAATAGCCATGTTAGGAAATTACACTTTTAGGGTTTTAAAGTGGCAAAGAAATTGTAATTTTTTATTTTTTTCCCCCATTTAATCAGTTGAGTAGATATGCCCAAGTAAATTATATCATTGAAAAGTTTAGATTGTGCTGAAAAAAACACTATATAGGTTTCCTCTGTTTCGCTTTTAAACAATTCAGTCCCAAATTCAACAAAACTGGGGGGGGTGATAAAATCTCTAGCACTGGGGTTGGAAAATCCCCCAGCAGCAAAGGGGTTAAGGGATAACTTTCCAATTTGTACTATCTTTAGTCCACTGCAGTTTATTATGGATGTAACAGGGACTTTGATTTGTTTATCCCTTAATAAAGGAAGACTCTATTTTTACTTTCTGTTCTGCATTATTCTGAACTTGCAGAATCGCTTTAAATGAATGTTGGAGCTTTGTGTCCTCTGCACCATTTCCGAGACACGACACTGCAGGGAAAAGGGTTTCATTCAGAGTTCCTACAGCACGCGCATTGGGCAATCATTCCAAATACCAGTGTACTAGCAAAATTATCAGCAGGGTACATCATTACCATCAAATAGAATGGATTTTCCATTGCTCCTGATACTGTTACACAGAGGTACTGCTATATCACTACTTCAATCAATAAAAATAATATATTATAAACAGTCAGTGCTTGTATGTAGTGCTTATTTACTTTCTGCTGACTACCACCAGCCCAGACTCCCATTGAAACAGACAGCCCATCTCAAATGGATAGATCCTGCTTCCATGTGTGCTAATGGCTTTAATAGCAAGTTGTAGCAAGTAGCAAGTGCATTCTGGAACATTATCACTGATACCCTAACCTTTGTGTGGAATTCCTTGAAGTTGACCCTTCATACAGCAGGACAGGCTATAAAGCGGTATGGTCATGCTTCCCATGTGCCTCATAATGCCGCTGACTCCCAACTACAGCATTATAAAGGGAGTACACTGTTTATCGTTTTGTTTTTACTTTATAGAATTTTAGGATATGCACATTTTATAAGCACTTCTATGCCAGTTTGTTATATCTTCCTCCGCTGAGTTTAAAGCAGTATCTGAAGTCTAGATATGTGTTATCCAAATCTCTATTGTAACCGATCAATTCCTTGGATAACTGCCGTCTGGCTGTGTACGTGAGGATATATAGTCTGCTGTCTTATAATATTAGTATTACAAGCATAATTAGCATCAATTACCAAATTAGAGAATGGCCACACCTGTGATTGCTGGCAGGGATATATTTAACCCCATCCCTGCCAACCTTATATTCCCACACACACACTACTTACAGCTGCAGGGCTTCTGCCCTGCCATAGGGTTCAGCAGCAGTTTGTATACAGAAGGGAGGATCCCTCTGTGGTTTGTGATAATCCACTAAATTAGTCTCCAGTGTCTTCCTAATTCTCCCACACCTAAAACCTTAAAACACTACACCACACTTCACACAGCCTGCATCTCAACAAGCTGTGTCTGACTCCTAACAGCACTAACTACTATTTTGTTTTTTCATCCACTTGAAGAATTCTGAATTATTTCCCAAGCTAGAAATAATCAATCACTGGTAAAATGTAACCACACGCTGCCATTGGTAGTTACAATGCTGTTTTTTCACAAAAGAAAACAAAGGACATGTTATTATCAAGGTCTGGCTCTTGTACAATTAAAAAAAGAATGTGATTTTGATCCCTGCTTGCTGCGGTCTGTGAGCAACTCACTTCACATCTTGGAAAAATATTTTTTTTTTTCGTTTGGTTGATGATTAAAAAAATAAATAAATAAAAATAATATATTATAAACAGTCAGTGCTTGTATGTAGTGCTTATTTACTTTCTGCTGACTACCACCAGCCCAGACTCCCATTGAAACAGACAGCCCATCTCAAATGGATAGATCCTGCTTCCATGTGTGCTAATGGCTTTAATAGCAAGTTGTAGCAAGTAGCAAGTGCATTCTGGAACATTATCACTGATACCCTAACCTTTGTGTGGAATTCCTTGAAGTTGACCCTTCATACAGCAGGACAGGCTATAAAGCGGTATGGTCATGCTTCCCATGTGCCTCATAATGCCGCTGACTCCCAACTACAGCATTATAAAGGGAGTACACTGTTTATCGTTTTGTTTTTACTTTATAGAATTTTAGGATATGCACATTTTATAAGCACTTCTACGCCAGTTTGTTATATCTTCCTCCGCTGAGTTTAAAGCAGTATCTGAAGTCTAGATATGTGTTATCCAAATCTCTATTGTAACCGATCAATTCTTTGGATAACTGCCGTCTGGCTGTGTACGTGAGGATATATAGTCTGCTGTCTTATAATATTAGTATTACAAGACTTCTTCGAGAAATCTTTATATTTTTACGCTTTGATTTGAGAGCAGCAACAAATATATTTGGATTGGCAGCAGGAATTTGGAACGACTTCACTGAAAACATCACCTGTTTCAAGCTAAACATAAAACAATAAATGGGCACGCAGCTGTTTCCGACAAAAGCAAGGTGTCGCTGGACAAAATACACATCAAACAAATCTGTCAAATTTGGGGTCAAGTTTTGGCTGGCAGCGGACCCTACCGCTACCTGTGCAAAGATGAAACTCGCCCAGCTGGTCAGAGACTGAGTGGCAATGTGATATAGGCTGATGTAATCGTGCTCAGGAAAAGGGATGAATGTTACCAATAACATTTTTTTTTTATTTATTTCATTGTAATTAGCAAAACAGTTGAAGAAAAAACACAAAACAAAAACAGCCTGGTTGGAACAGTAAACAAAGCGAGAAGTGAATTTCCGCCTCTGCGCAAAACTTAGTAGGCTAATCTGTAAAAACAATCACCGTTGTCCAGTTGCTGTATTTTTAAATGTACTGGACATGGCAGCCTTCGAAGAAAATATCATGTTTTGATGCTAGCCACGGAGCTTTGGCAGAAACATTTCGATCAGAAAGATGCAAAGCGGCAGGGAAACGCAGATCAAGTGACACACGCAACAGAAAACAATGCCAGATAAATAAATGCAATAAAAATAAAACGTCTGATATCTACCCAGTGTGAAAGAGCAGTATGTGGTAAACGCACACGACAAGTTGTGTGCATCTGTGTGGATTGTACTAATATGGGGGCTACTTTGAAGTACGTTTCCCTGAATGCGCATTCCCGTTACACAATATGAACAGTTATTTTCTTTTTTATAAGTAATGATTTTGATTTTACAGTTCTGTATGTAGGCCTACATACAACCAGTTTACAGCTGGTTACACAATATTTTCTTTTGAAATTTTTATTTTATTATTTCTCATTTTTTTAAATCGTGCTATGCAATAGGCTAATTGTTATTTTTGTAAACAGTTACTTTGTTTTTACAATTTTGCAAGTACATATAGCAGTTTACACCTGTTTACTTATCTTTTTTTGAAATGTTTATTTTATTATAGTTTTTCATTATTTTACGTCATGCGTTATATGTGCGAATTTCGAAAATAAAGGTAAATGTCAGTTATGATAGTTTGCGTTTAATTTTCATATCGAGGCTGTTTAAAATGTACCCTTCAAAATGATTACTGCTGGCTGTTCTAGTAGCCTAAACCCTGCGGTTCAAGTGTTAATCAGGATTCAGCTTTGCCCCCCAAAGTTTTGTTGAATTGGTGCCACTGAACACAGGGCATCCTAATTTGCTTAATTTGTGCACTGCCGTTTGGAAATGAACATTTCTAGTTATGTTTGAGGCTGAGTTATGTGTGAAACATAAGCTTTTCATAGCCATGACATCTGATTTAAAAAAAACAAACAAACAAAAACAAAACTCAACTAAGGTATTTACTCAAGGTAGGCCTATTGAAATGTAAACTTCCCTTTGTGTGGTGTTCTCTATGTGGGCAAATATCACAATGGTTCAGGTAAGTATGGTGTTCAACTAGGACTTGAAACTCCCAGCTCTCTATTAGGCGACAGTGCATCCTGAACTAAACGGTTTGCAAGAGAAAGCAAAATAGCTTTTATTGTTGAGCATTTCCCTCTGCTAGGATTTTGCAACTGTAAAGAGAAAAGTTTTGACTAACACTTATACTCACAGCAGTTCTTAGTGTAATTGAAATGTAATTGACTGATTAACAAATACACAAGTAGATTTAAAAAAATGATGCTTTAAAACACTTTAAATACCCTTTATTAATGAAATGCAATCTATAAAGCATTAACAGTATCAATTACATGAACTGTATATGATACAATGATTTTACAAAAATACAACAGATTTCTTATTAAGAAAACATGTGTCAACAGCTGCTATCTAATTAATTAACTGGTTATGATAATGAAACCATAGTTTATAGTACATGACCCTACAAGGTAACCTCTACTAATACAACAGAACAGGAGTACTGATTTCATGCTTGGTTCTTTAACAGGTCTCAGTATCATTTGCATGTTGACAAATCCCCAGGTGTAAGTGAATATTGATCCTTGAAAAAGACCCTGCAATGTTGGTGAGATAAAAGATATTGCATGTTCTGAAGGTATCACTATTTATTTCCATTGCAGAAATACATAAGTTAAAATCACTGAAGGGCAGTAATGTTTAAAAATATTAAGAGATAACTTACTATTTAGTTATCCATCACAGTAAAGTTATTAGCAACATTAAATAAGCTTCAATCCACAGACATAACGCCTATAAAGCTGTTTAAACAATCAATTATAAAAAATAATTATACAATTTCTTTGCAATAACACAAATAAAAGGCTACCTTTTAGGGGGGATAACCCACTGTATAAACTATATTGTGCCAGGTCTTTGTTTTCTGACAAATCTAAATGGAATCTGCTTTTCAGAACCAAAGGCTCTGGTAAAACACTTCAAAATATCGACTGCCAACCCATTTACTACTAGATGGGATCCCGTTCTAAAGATCCAAATGAACCTCATTTTCTGAAGAACTCATTTCCCTGTATTTTTTTTTTTTTGTATGTAGTAATGTTAATGTTGGTCAATAAATGTGTCAAACCTTTAAAAATGTAGCCAATTCAACATCTTTCATAGTTAAAGTGGATAGCGACAGCATTACAAGCGCATCTTTACATTTTACAAGGACCCAAAGTTCACCACCTTGTCACCAGTGCCTTTCCTCGTACTACCTTTCTCTTTAGTAATCAAATATAACACAAATGTGCAATTCAACTATTTAAAACGTTCTTTTAAAAAGCACCTTTACCTTCCTGGCAGTCATTGTGACAGAAAACCACAGGGGAAGGTGTGGATTTAAGCAAAGTCCTACAGAAAAGAAAGGAGTGAATTAAAAATTAATCCCAATACACCATAAATAAAGTATCAATTCAAACCACGTCTAATATTTATAAGCTGACACAAAGTTGTTTACAAGGAAACTAACTTGGGATCTAATTGTTTTGATTCTAACTTACATAACATTTCTTTGTGATACAGTATAGAAAGATGCATTCCAATAGTAAAATGTTATAAATTATAATGATGTGTAAATTGTTTCAAAGATAACTGCTGACCAATAAAACAAAAAATTACATATACAGTATATACTCAATAAAGATTCAAATTATATTAAGGCGGTTTTTCTCCATTTGCCAATTGTATTGCCCTTCAACAGAGGCCCAGCATTTGCCTGACAAAGGATTCTATTGAATTGCCCAACAATTGACTGGCATGACTCAAACTATTAATCCCAATTGGCACTCCTATTATTTGAAACTTCTGAAACGTTAATAAAAGCAGGAATGACAAGAGTATTGGCTTACATTAGGTTTTCCATTTCCAGTGGTAAATTGTAGTTTATGAGTCTGGCAAATTTCCTTACGTCAGATTCTCTGGTGAAGCTTATTCTCTTGACTTGGTTTAAATACCTGCCATTGATAAGAATACAACAATGTAGATAAAATAATCGGTCTCGGCTCAAACAAATATCTGGGCAGGTGTGGGGAAACTACTGTAAAAATATAATTCATTCCACCAAGATTCAGCTGAAGCAATGAATAAAGCAGCTCTATTGCCCAGGCTGAGATATACAGTCTGTATACTACAGGCATGATAAACCTACTTCTCCATCGTCCCAAACAGCCACTTTGGTTCCTTGTTAAATGGCATCCTCATTCCATGGAATCTGGCCATTTTCTCAGCTATCTCTGCAGACAACTCAGGTACGCCCAGCTCATCAGTATCTAACCTCTGGCTCTGTAATGAAAAGAATACAAAATGATCAGACACGCAGCTGTATTAGGGATAGATCCATGACTACAGCATTTCCTTTAACCTGTTGGCCAACTCAACAGGTTATTGACAACAGAAAATATAGGACCTTAATTCTCATCTAATTATCAATAGACCAAGATGTAGGCACAGCAGATTATTGTGGAAGGCTAAGAATATTCATAAAGACGCTAGCTTATTTTGAACCACATTTGTTTTATCTAGTTTTGTGTCAAATTTCTCTCTCTCTCTCTCTCTCTCTCTCTCTCTCTCTCTCTCATATTAATAAACTTATATTTCTTTAAAAAATATCAGTGAATTGTTCAAAAGCCAAAGAGCATAACATAAACTTGATACCCTTTCCTTTCAATGCTCTGTCAATAAACACACGCATACTTTGAACCAAGTGCAAAGGCAAACTTCTGAAATTATTTGTTCAACTACCAACAACCTTTGCACTTCACATTATTGTTGTTGTTAGTATGCGTGTTATGTAACTGATAGGTCTTCAATCAATCTGAAATTTTAAATAAATACATATTCTTTAGTCATATATACAGCATGTAGTTCTCTTCATTTGTCCTTCAGGGTAATATACAGATAAGTGGAACTCTGTCAATGTTTACCAGAGGTGTGGTAAGAAGCAGGAGACTGGAATTGTTTTTGTCTTTGTCACATGTGCCCACCAGACAGAGAAAGGAAGAGAGCTCATGCTGCAAGAGGTTCACTCCCATCGCCCATGCTAGAGCAGGGAATACCTTTGTACGCACATTCTATAAGAACAAGATGCATGCAAAAGCTGCTTTAACCTTTTCAGTGCCTTCCAGCAGAGCTCAAAAGTGAAGAACATATGTACACAGATGCAGCACCTCTCTCCCTGAGCAACATGTTTAGACACTACACTTTGGGATACTGATCCTTCCTCTTGGTGCGGTAGACTAGCCACACCAGGAATGATTGTTGGAGAGCCAGTGTGTTCATACTGAACCCACGTTTCTATAGTGGCGTCCCTTAAAACCACGCATCCAGTGTGGCTATTGTCTTGCCATGTCCCGAAGAATATATAGTGCACTTATCTCCTGTACAGTATATACATTTACAAACCTGCATCCTGTCATTGCAGAAGCATACAGAAAATGTATAATGTTTGCGTGTGTGGGTGTGCAACATGTTGAACTGGTTTTGCAATTTTCTACTGGGGTCCGTCTAGAATTTGTTCATGGCTCCACATTGCAGGATTTAAGAGAAGGCAGCAGAGCAGTACAAATAGGATGAATAAGTGAGGTAATTGTGGGATGCAAATTGATCTGCATCAGTTTAGCTGCATTGCACCTGCAATCAATTATCATGAACCACAGTGTTTCAAATTAAAAACTGCAGCATTTGTTTTTTTCTGTATTACTATATAACTATAAAATAAAACTGTAAAATAATGCAAATATTTATTTATTTATTGGGGGGGAGGAATGAAATTCTATAAGAGATTTCTTGCTCATCCTTCCAGCTTTAACCACAGGTAATCTGATCGCTGTATGTGGTTCATTTTAATGTTGCCTAGACCTTGCTCAAATCATTTTAATTATTTTTTGAAAATGAACATTCACTACTGATAAATATAGTACACTGCCAAACAGTCTTGACAATTACTGGCGCTCTAAATTCTAGAAATATAAAACATCAGAGACAGCGAGCTGAAGAACTGCCAGGCATTTGTTGTAGTTCCCACGTCTGTTCCCGCCCCTGCCCCAACCGCTCCCAAAGTAACCAGTTCAATGATGGCACCACTTCAGTATAACTCAACTTCCAGTACAACTCAGTGTCTTCTGACAGGGACTGGGCAGTTACTTACAGGAATGAACTGCTCCAGTCGGCCCTGGGGAAAGAACCACTGGATGAGAGAGTAAGAAGACAGCCAACAGGTGATTCCCACTGGCTCTTTCTGTTGAGGCAAAGACTTACTGTAAACAAAGGCATCCTGGCATGGAGCACTCGTCAATTTAAAATCCTCCTTTGAGAATTATAGAAACCTTTTTGTTTTGAAAAGGTTTATTATTGTGATTAGTGTATACTCCGTTTTTTGCTATTTATGTTAACAAATCTGTTTGAGCAGGTAATGTTAAAACTCCTCAAGTGCTGGACAGGACCAAAACAAGACCCAAATCTGCTAAACGCATTAGGTATATCCGCAAAATCCTTCTAGCCATATCATCACATTGCTTATCTGTATCGTCACAAACATATTTAAGGATGACACACTTTTTGGCATTTTAAATCAGCCGTATATAATAATAATTATATAATTATATATAATATGTGATGATTTGATTTAAACAGTAGTTCTAAATTACATCACGGTTTAGTTCAATAAAGCAGGTCTCTTTTGTACAACTGCTATGCAAACCAAACATCTAACAGCATGCAAAAAATGCATTTATTTTGGTAAAAACATGCAACACGTCAGGAAGGGTCCAATTATTATAATGATTTAAGTATTGGTTGCATTAGGATGAACTGAAGAGACTGCAGTGTCTTCGTCATGTATTTGTTTCTGGTTGCGAAACCTCTCTAGTTTTGACACTCTCACCCACTCATGTCTAGAAATAGATTCATGTTTTTGCATCCGATTGCACAGTAAATGAATGATCAAGTTCTGAGCAGATGACCAAAGGTTACTTCCTACAGGACAACGCAACACAATAAAACTCATTCACCAACAAATATTACCATGCACAGAGATCGCAAGGAAGCAAACGGCCAGAAAACAAACATTCTCCTCTACTTAATGTGCTGAATAAAAAAATGTAGTGCGTATCTGGCTTTAACCCCACTTACATCTGTAGGTGTATTTGATTATCTTATGCAACAGGACTGTTTATACAGTCACACTTCCTTTGTTAATAAGATATGTTTACACACCCTTTTGACAATTAAAATCAAGGACTTAAGTACTTTCCATTACTTCGTAGGTACTTCCACAGGGCTTTCAAAATAAGCCAGAAACTGGCGCGATCCACCACCTAAAGGTCTCCACAAACCAGACCCAATACAATTTGAGCTGCATAAAGTTACATTCGCTGCGACACTACCTTTCACACCAATACTTATTTCAGTAAAGGTAACCGAATCATGCACACAAGCTATATCTAGTTCTCTGGAAATCGTCTGCCAGATGTCTTTATAATTTTTGTGTCCTTTATTGTACAGCTCTAGGTATTTTAATACTGCAAGATTCTCTTCCACTATTGTTAGTGAAGGCGCGCAAGGGAAGCTGTTCCTCATTGGTCAGTTCCCTAGCTGCCGTGGGACAAAAATCGCAAAAATAGACATCATTCCTATTTTGTTCGCATCACTTGAGTGTCAGCCTTCACACTGCAGTCACTTGAACAGCTTGTAAAAAAAACACATGTTTTGAGGCTCCAGAGTGGCGCATCCAGCCAAAGCGCTCCGCGTGGAGTGCAGGATGCGCCCTATAGCCTGGAGATCGCAGGGTCAAATCCAGGCTATATCATTGCCAACCATGACAGAGGGTTTCTAGGGGGCGGCGCACAATTGGCAGAGCACCACCCGGATAGGTCAGCAGGGCAATCCATGGTTCACCATGCACCAGTGACCCCTATGGCTGATAGGGCGTCTGCGGGGCTGCAGTTGAGCCATTCAGATTTGCATTGTCCTGTGGCATCTATAGGTCTGGTGGCTTCGCTGTGGATCCGCAGTGTGAAAAATTATGGATTGGCTATTAATTGTGCAATTAATATTTAGTTACATTCGGTTAGGGGCATCTTTGAATATTAGATGTTACATATTGATGGGTTTATCACTTTTTGTACAGTAGTAGAACTAATCCAGAACACACACTACTGGTATCACTGACCTTGGGCTACTGTAAGTGGTTAATCTGGTCATTCAGTGTTGAAAACTGTGAGGAATTACCATGTAATACACCACTCCCAACACAATATGCCAAAGCCAAGACAGCCGGACTAATTTCAAGCAGAGCTAGGACCAAATACTGCCTTAACATGTACAATTACAGATCCCGAAAGATAAAAATTATACATTGTAATTGCACTCATTTTAAAATGGAAAGGCTGCACAATCCCCGATTGTTATGCATTCTTTATCTTGATTTCTCAATTTTCCATGGGGTCGTTTGTATGCTGCTTTTCAGTCACCACTGTGTATTTACACTGCTTCCATTGTAGTGCTCCTTTACTTGAAGTATGAGCATTTGAATATAGATCAACAATCTTTCTTGACCGTTCTCGTTATCTTACCGCTCACCATACACTGGTATGTGTTAAAAAAAAAAAGAAGTAAAAAAAATATAAAGGAAGGAAAATGTATATTTATTGTACATTTTTATATTTGAATTTAATAAAAATTAGACATGATGGTAATTACATAACACATTTCTTAATTCATAACAAATACAAGATTTAAAAAAAAATACCTAAAATAAATATTAGCAATTACGTTATACCACATTTAAAAAGTTCATATTACATTAGAATTCAATACATTACATCAAATAGTCAAACACTTTGTAAACTATCATGCTATTAGAAAGGTCATCTGCACTGCAGTGCACAGATAGTGTCATCAATTTTGCCCCAGTGGAAACACTACCTTCTCTTTAATGCTCAATACAATACAACCAACTACCTTTAGGTTCTCCACCCCAATTCAGTTCAGTGGGTTTTATCAAGCGGATGGAATCTTACCTTGCAAGTTTCTGTTATGTAAAAAGGTATCTGGTTCCAGTGTTAGTCATTTATGGGTGTGACCCTCTCACCTTGCCATTATACAGTGAGCAACAACTGAAGCCTGTCTTTGCTAACAAGCGTCATGGAACCAATCAATCTTTGGGGAAAACATGTTTGTTTTTGTGTTTTCTTTTTGGTTTCTGGTTTTAGTTACCTATTTGGAGTCTTACAGCTGTGGTGTGACTGTAGTTTATATATATATTTAAAAATTCACTGTACCATCTCCTGGCTGCACAGTATCCCCCTTCCTGGTAAGGTGGGGCATTAAAGTATTACAACAAACAAAACTAGAATTGTGTTTTACAGACATACATTTGACGCTAAACTATCCTTTGACTAGCGGTGTTAGAGGAGTAGGATAGGGTTTAAATATTTAAATACATGCATGTCAAATTTAGATGCCAGCTGTTTATACAGCAATAACTGCAGTGAAAAGATCATTTATTTAATATTTAACTTTTCAACTTACAGTGCTCCAACAAAAAGGCACCAACATGACTACCCCGCACATACCCGATGCATTACTGTTGTTGGCCTGGATAGTGTGGGGAAAAAGTGGAACACCATATGGAGGAGATAAACTAGTGCATTTTAATTGACTGACAACTGTTCCACAATGGCAGAGGACGTTTTGCATGGTGTCATAGACAAAATTTAGAATAATTCAATGCTCTTTGGTCAGATTTCTCATGTAACATTCTATATTTTTTAAAGGGTTCAATTACCCCCCCCCCCTTTCAGAAATATCCTTCAGGCAACAAACATGAACAATAACTCATTGTGTTTCCCGTAACCTTCTTCAGAAGCCAACCCTTGGCTGACCCTCATCATGAGCCATCTGTTTTCTTCACACTTTATTTTGACTGAACCTCTTTTCTTATCTTAACCTTGATCCTTGTTTGGGAAGTTCTACTTCACAATATGACTCCTAAGAGCTGTACATGGTATTCATGTGAAGATGCAGGCCTGCTTGTTAAAAGACAACTGTGGACAATCTGTATTTGTAAATCAAAAATGGTTCATTACCAGACCCTGGTACAGATACATATATTTGCTATGGAATGGGTTAGCAAGCCACACTGTCGATGCAAAATCACTGGAATCCTTTAAGACTGTATCATGGGCCAAACAGTCTCCTCTCATTCGTAAATGTTCTTGTTACTGTTAGTAAGATTTCCCAACGGTAGCTTCAGATTTTAAGATGTTTCCTGAATGAATCCTGTTTACCCCTAAATCAGGAAATAGGAATAGCATCTCTAAAGCTGTTTTCCATTTAGATGTCTGTCACATGCTCTTTTCAGTACGTACTCAATGACAATAATCGAAACGCATTACTACTATTATCACTGCTTTAAATATTCTTGATTCTAGACCGAAGTTTGTAATCTGTGTCCACCAGCTGAAAACAGCTAAGGGATGAATGTCTTTCTGCCTTCTTCTAGCAGTAGCTATACACAACATCGTGAGCATGTGCTATGGTGTTCTAATTTCTTGGTTGCTACAAATCACAGGGCTACATTTTCCAGCAGCTTTTGGAACTCCCTACAAATCACTTAAGCTTTCCTTTCATGTAAGTGTTTCCATTCCCATGTTTAAAATAAATAGCCTTTTATAGTGCAAATAATGCAAAAACCTAACATTTTATGACATTTTGAATAATTTTTACATATTTTATAATATAATATTAATTACACTCAGTCAGGATTCGCAAATCGAGCATTTACAAAATTATAAGAAAAAAAAAACATGAAAGGTTATTTTGGTCTTTGAGCAAATTATTTTGATCAAATTGTGAAATGGAAAATATCAAACAAGCAAAGAGCAAAATGCAAAAGAGACAGCTTCTTCAGTCTTTGAGTAAAGCGATATCCTCACATTGCAAAAAGTGCTTTGAGCAAATGTACAGTTCCAGAAAGATTTTAAAGATGCTGCTTAATCTGTGATTAGCAATTAAATGCGGTGTGTTAAAAATGGGCATCAAGTGAAATAGAAACTTTAATACAATATGTTTTTTTTTATTGAATGAACATAAAAATCAGTAAATTATATTGGTGAGAGACACACCATTGATTCATTATTGATGTATCTATTATTTATGCAGGAAGTTAACCAACTGAGACCGTGGCCTCATTTGCAAGGGTGCCGTGGAAAGCAATTTAAGAGGATAGTGATCTCAAACATTAAACTCCAAGGAAACTTGAAATAACGTGCGTAATGTTCTCGGCTTGTTATTTAGAAATCACTGTTTAAGTGAAAGAGAAAAAGAAAATGCTTCTGAACATTTAATATTCTCAGAAATCATAGGAAGAGGTGAACTACCATTTTAGAAAATAGGGTTTGCAGACCAGATCAGCACCAGCCAGTGCCGTGCCTACAAAAGAGAGAGACCTTTTTTGCAGGTTTTTATTTGATGACAATTTTCAAAATAAACCATATTGAGAGCGCCACTGGGCTAGAGTCTCATTTTAAAACACTGTTCAGATTATCTGGATAACAGTCTGGTAAAATTGAAGTAGTTCAATCAAATTAGATACATATAAAGAAACCATGAGAGCTCATTTAAAAATAAAAAAGAAACAGGAAATCACAACTTGGATTTATAAACATACAACTCACTGTATTTGCAAGAATACAATTGCACTGAACTCCCTTAAACACACACACAGAAGCACTTTGTTTGACAAAAAATGAAGCCTTTACTAGCCCCAGAATCAGCTTCTGCTGCTGTACGAAGAGAAAGTTAGTTTTCTTTTGGTACTTCGTCCGAATTATCAGGGAACGAAATGAAAGGTTATTTTGGTCTGAGCAAATTATTTTGATCAAATTGCGAAATGGAAAACATCAGACAAGCAAAGAGTGAAACTCAAAACAAGAGACAGCTTCTTCAGTCTGTTGGAGGATCTGTGGAGCACCTTCACAGTCGAATTGAATTTCAATTGTCCGATAGTTTCTTCCTAATTTGCAAATGCTCAAATCGCGGAATGGTTATTTTTTTCGTTCATTGACCGACTGCGTGTAACATATATATATTAAATTATATACTTGTGTACTCGTCACAGATTTATTTATTGATTTGTTTATTTATTGTAAAAGAAAAAAAGAACCAGGAAACAGTTTTGATAGCTGGAATTTACCACATGTTACTATTGTGTGTGTGTGTGTGTGTGTCTGTGTGTGTGTGTGTGTGTGTGTGTGTAATATATACATAAAGTACAAATCACCTGAGCCAGGCAAAACCCCATGGGATTCCAGACTTTCAAAGGTTATTTTTGGGGGGATGTTTTCTTTATTTTTTATTAAATTAGTTAGTAAAAGACAACACTTAGAGTCACTTAGTCATGCTAAGGAACAATAGGGAGTATCTGTATAGATGATCAGTTTAGTTACTTACTTGAAAAGGATTTTCTTTGTTAGCCTGTTTGGATTCCCCTTTATTACAGGACATCTATTAATGAAAGAAAAAAGCAAACACTTGCTGTGATTAATAGTTTCTGCCTCATTCCCTCGTTATTCCTTAGAGAGGTCTCTTTGTTTTGCAGCAGGGTTGTACTATTTAAAAGATGTCTTTCAATTGAAATACTCTGATGACCACAAGGCATTAAAACAGACAAGCTCAAAGTACCCACCAAATCCCTACGGTATGAATTCCCTTGCTGTTTTATCAGTAGAGTCTATGTAGAAGGTACAGCAGCAAACTTATCATGAGAAGCATAAATAACAACACTGCATTATGATTATGTATCTATCTATCTATCTATCTATCTATCTATCTATCTATCTATCTATCTATATATATATATATATATATATATATATATATATATATATATATATATATATATAAATACACAGATTAATCTGCAGTCTAGATATTGTAGTTTATTCTACTGCAGAAAATGCATTGGCAAGCGTTGTTTTTTCAGTCCTATAAACCTTGTTTAAAAGCACTAAATTGTGGTTGTGGATTAGGTGTTCATGAGTGAACAATGGCACAGACTAGAAACAAGTCCTCTTACGAGTGACAAATTCTGTGTTGGCTGTGTGAGACACCACCAAACTCATTGCACATGTGAAAGGGCAGAAAATGTTACAGTGGCGAGTTGACTTGCTGTACCACCTTGCCCCCTTATGCCAGTATTTAACTATATTCCACAGTATGATTCAATAAAGCGGTCACTAAACACATTAAGAACTGTTTATTGGGGCGACTGCAATAGAATATACAGCAGTGCTCTAAAAGACTTGCTGTTTTTTTCTTGTTCTCTTGCACTTTTCAATCAATCAAACTTCCAGACACAGGAGGTCACATCTCTTATGTGCTCTCCAAAAACACTTGAATAGCCTCTCTAGACTGTATGTTTCATTGAAATAACGCAGATGCTGTATTTTTTCTTCTAACCAGCCCGGAAGTCAGTTGATCCTGCCGGTTGATGAATACTTTTCCTGACAAGAAACTGAAAACGGTGACCAAATGTTTCCTAACATTACAAAAAAAATAAATGCTAGTTTTCTTTTTAACCACGTCTTTGCATTTAAGCAAGACATGAACAGACTACTATTGCATTAGACTTCAGAGCTGATGAGGCTAGTTGCACTTAATTTTATCTCATGATGCATGTCCCTTTTAATCTACATAGCTTCATTAAAAGTATGCCAAGACTTCAGTTTATGAAATAGTAAAACATATGATAGAGGCATATGTCTGAAAAAAGTGAGTTTTAATTTAAGACGACAAGCTACCTATGTATTTAAAAGAAGATTAAAGATAATGCTGCAACTTCAGAGATCTCATACTGTACCGTGCATCGTGTCTGTCACCTGGAAACCAGTGTGCTCTAGGCACGATCGCTTGGGAAAGCCTGCGGTAAAGAAAACACGCATGTACAGCCATGGTGGTACAATACCCCCAGAACAACCTCAACTCCACATCAAAAACTAGTCAAAGCAGTAAATGATGATACCCCCCCCACCCCCCTCCCCCATAAGAAACAAGTAAAATTTACTGCTAACATTGGACATCCACTTGTTCCCATTATTGTTAAACCAAAGGACTTTAACATCCAAATTTCCCTTGCTTGTCAGCTTACAAAGATAAAGTTAATGGTTGTAAAAGACACTGTTGCATGTCAAAGATATAATTTTCCCCATATATAGCTATGACCAAGTTTTGCATCAGCTATAATTTTAAGATTGAGACAAAAACTATATGAACATAATTTAGATCTTTTATCTAACATCATGTAATCAAAGAAACTACAAAATAATATCATAAAAGTCTACAGGAAGCCATAGTAGCAGTACAGTATTTCATGTTGGATTTCAAAATGTCACATTTTTCAATGTCAGTTTTTCATTAAGTAGATGGAAAATTACAAAGCGGTATGTAATTCAATATGTTAACATAACATTATTCAACAGGTTTCAAATCTGACTTTATGAAGCAAAATTTGTTAATTCTATAGGATGATGCAAAACTTTAGGCCATAGCTATACAGTAAAATAGGTATAATCGCACCATAAAGAAATCTAGTTCCCAACAGATACAACATCTGTCTATTTCATGATTTATATGGAGGGTTTCACAGACTCATATTACTGCTAATCTTGGGACGTTAATTTATGTAAAGTAGTCCTAGTGCTAATCAAGATCTGTGAAACCAACTGTTAATGTAGAACTGACTTTTGGGTCTATGTTAATTATTTTTTTTAAAGGTGACAGTATTAAGATCTTTATTTAGCCTATAAGCCTATAATACAGTGAAAAGAAATACTGTAGTACTTATACTGTAGGTGCCCACAAGCTGTTATTACTTGGACTTTAGTTCTGGATTTGTACATTCTTAAATGGAAATATATGAACACTCTAATTTTCATATAACACTATTGCCTTTTAAACTAATAGATGTCAGTTTGAATTAGTAATGCTTCAAGTCCCATTTTTCTTATAAAAGCAGTTTGTTTTCTTATCATTTGAAATAGCTGCTATTTTTTTTATAGGCAAGGTTCTGCTCATTTACAGTAGTTACTGCAATGGGTCCAGTACGTTTGAAGGTGAATTACAAGCAGATGAAATGGGAGAGTAGCTTCAGCCGCAAACATAATGCCAGGTTTTTATTGAAAGATGAAGATAGGTTGCTTAAAGTATAAAGACACGTCAAAATAGTAAGAAATCTATTTGATCCACTGGAACCTGTGAAGTTTCATGTTAAAAGCAAAGCATAATTGCCCTGTTGCTTTTTTAGGTGCCACATCTGCAATGAGCCTCCACAATTGCACTCAAAACATCTAATAATTTAAGGATATAAAATGTATTAAAAACAACATACATTTTGACATGGCTAACAGTTAAAAGAGTGATTTAAGTAATTTTACCATTTACGGTGTTTCAAAATATAATTTGTTTTATTTTTAAAATAACTGTGTCACACACAATATTTCCATAACCTGTCAAACATCAAACATGTCACTGTTAGTTACCAATTTCCGCATTTAATTGAAAACTGTTCCTTTTTTGTCTTTTGTTATTACTTGCTTAAGTAATGTGCAGAGTTTTATTATCCAGTGATTTTATTGTGTAGAAAAACTTGGTCTACCCTAAATAGTACAGTCACTTTGGTTTCCTTGGAATACCTAACCAAGATACAAAAATGGCCATACAAAAATCTCTCCACAAAATTAAACTGCACATTTAGTTTATTATTCTACAAATCAATAACATAAAAAATAGTATTAAAATAAATGTATAGACACAGGTAGCGCAAACTAATAAAATACAACATTGTAAAAACACTTACCCAAACTTAATAATATCACTTTAACTTTCCCTAGACATAACATAACAGTAGGTCTTGAGTACATTTTGATATCACTTTCAATGCTTGTTACACCATGGTATTTCGGTGTGTGTGTGTGTGTGTGAGTGTGCGGCAGTACAATTCAACAACGCTTACTCTTCCATTCCCCACCCTGTAAACTGACCTGCAGAATGGCACCATACAAGCGATGCAGCACGTTCCTGGTTTCATCGTCTACACTCTGCAGGGTGTCTGGCAAAGAGCAAAGGAAAATCTTGTTGCCGAGGCCTCCCCTGTGGCAAATAAAACGAATCAATACCCATTAAATAATACTGATAAGAATACAACAAAAGGCAAACCGAATTCTCCTCGCTGTCCACCGACTCGGACGCTTGATATTGCTTAGTACAGTGTTCTTGCAATTTAACAAAATCAATTCAAAGATAGCAAATCTATGAATTACACACGGGAAAATTACGTATTACTGTACAAGCGTAAGTGGGAGTTGCCTATTCTTTCTCCCATGCAAGAATTGAGCAAAACGATACAGTATACACAGTACTGTATATTATTTTATCATTATTCAAATAACAACAACAAATGGGGGAGTGACTCAGACTATATAAAATTTAGATGTTTTCAATACAGCAGCGTCTTCAGTCCCAGCGGCAGGTATATGGTACAGTAATATAGCTACGCCACTACGGTGACTATACGTATAGAGCTCCAAGAAAGAAAGAAAAAAAGGCTTAAGACTCTTCTAGTGTATGGTAAAATGATCTAGTAAACAACTCCAACCTTGGCAGAGCCTAGTACAGTACTACTAGCCGTATTATGGTGATTGGAACTCCTCTTCATTCAGAATTCTCTGCACCAGAGATGCGCCTTGCGTTTAGTTTGCAGGTCCGGTTCCTCTGGTCTAATGTCTTTGTATTGGGCCTGAGAATCCGGCTGTACGTGGATCTCATTGACGAGCAACCCCAAAGACATTGAAGGAGAAGAGGACACTCCGTTAATAAATTTTGTTTTCATGTTCTCGGTGGTTAAAATGTAACAGCTAACAACAACAACAACAACAATAATAATAAACCCTTTGAGCACGAGCTTTGATAAAATAAAGCTTATAGGTTTATATTTACGTCGGGTAAATTGTAAATAGACGAAATTTGAAGGAAAGTATAGCTGTGAAAAAATAACGCTCCGCACAGTAACACACCTCCTCGCATGGGCACTGAGACTGCATTAGTCGAACAGCAAACCTGTGTTGTACAGTTGTCTGTTGACGACATTCTTATTGGTGTTTCACTTTTAACGTCATTGAGGGCAACGCCTTTGCTTGTAAATGATTGGTAGTTTTTGTTATTTTCGGTATTTACTGTAAATTGAGTAAACCAGGTTAAGAATGTAATGGACGTGGAATTTGTAATATAAAAAGACATTACATAATGTGCGATAAAATCGTAAAAATAAGTGACAATTGTATCCATAGTATGTGCATGTTTATGCATTTTCTTGAAACCAATTACTTTGTATTTGAAATACAGTAAGGTCACCAGAACCAGGTGTCATATTACTATTAGTAAAAAAAAAATACACATGAATGACACAATGTCAATAAAGAAAAAAAAAGTCGATAGAACCTATAATACGTATACATTGTGTAGTGCACTAAGAATGATATGTAAAACTGAAGCGTTTTCTTTTTTTTTTTTTGGGGGGGGGGGGGGGGGGGGGGGGGGGCACTGGGGGGGGGGGGGTGGTGGGGGGGGGGGTGCTTAGATGACGAACTTGGGACAACTGTTCCGAATCTCAATATACAGTACTTTTTTCTTAAAGTGGACTTTACCTTCTTGAAATTGTGTTGAAATGTCAAACACAAGTGATTCATCTGCCCTGTTGGAGTAGCGTGATCAGATGAGCCTTTGCCAAATACGTGATTTACATTCCGTATAGTGTGTGCTGTTGTTAATCCTACCACATCTGATAAAGCAGCCCTAATTGAGCGTTAACTAGGTCATCAAGCACTCAGCCTAACTGGAACTGTACAGATTAAACCTCAGGCAGGCCACGCACCCACACCCTATGTAGAGTAATGCGATGGCCACACTTACTACAATAACCCCGGTAACTAAGGTTTGACCATTCTAATAATAAAAAAGTATCAGTTTCCCAATGTTTGAAGAAAAATAAGTAAACACAACTACCGTTATTGCAATTTCTAGATATGTAAAGATTTTTTTTTCTTATGCTGTGTTACAAATAAAATAATTGTTATTTATTGGTAAACCCCCACTTCTTTTCTACTTATTGATACATGTATTAAAAAAAAAAACAAACAAAACATTCTAACGTTATACGCATGGAAATATGCCACATTTATATTTCTACTTGTTTATGTGTATTGAAAAAAGGAACAGAAAGTTAAACTAGGCTCACTTGGAGATAACGTGACACTTGTTTTGTGAAACTCAAACTTGGAAGATCTTGGCTCAAAAACATTAGGTTTACAATACATGTGTTACAACAAAAACAATTTAAAAAAATATATATATATATATATATATATATATATATATATATATATATATATGTTACAACCACGTAATTTAAAAGCTAAGATCTCCTTATTTACATACCCGTTGTAGCCCTTTGTTTGCTTAGGGGTTAATTTCTATATACAGTGTACCGCTCTAGATTTCATCAACCCTCTATCCTTAGTTATCCATTGATTATCCTTAAAAATAAGTGGATGATGCAATCCACTCTGTGGTGAACATAACAACCGTCTGCAGTTTTCACTAATGTTATCTAAATTTATCAGGCAAACCATACAGCCACTGTTCTGAACACCATAATTGTTCCAACGACTGCTCTTTCTTCCCTCTGCAAGAAGGTTCATTCTAGTCCTGGTAGGAATGGTCAAACATTCTCAGGGCTGGTTGAGTGAGCATGCAGGGCACAGAATAGGGACAGAAGGCTGAGGGTCAAAATCCTAAAATTATTTTAAAAGCAAAGATAACATTTTAACCTTGGGGAGTGATGGAGAACCAATATGAAGTTAGTTTAAAAAAAAAACAAAAAAACAATAGCTGTTGTCAACATAATAAATCATAAAAAGATTAAGTAAAGCTTTGACCCATCAGCATCACATGAAACTCCCAATTCTACATACAGGTTTGCAAGTATTGTAACTAAGTTTCAACTTTACTGTCAGTGGAAACCACTGCCAAGCCAGAATACATCTCAGTATGTATAGCAACATTGGACAGTAAAAATGTAGCTCTATAGTTGATTAAACTGCTGACTTTGTACACATTTCTAGTTTCTAGATTGATGCAGTCTGAGAACATGCCCCTACATGTATGTACTGATTTAATACACTAGCGTTTATTTTTTTGTTGAAGTGCAAAGTTCTTTGCACAGGTAAGAATTTGACACTTTCAGGGCTCTGGTTTGAACCAGAAGTATGGAGTCACAGTAACGACTGCAGTCAAGTTCATTACAAAAAGGTACATTTGTATAGAACAGGAGATAGTTCACAGGAAATATTGGGTAATATCACAGCTACTGCATTTTTTTAATACCTTTATATTAATGTTTACATAGCATTCTCCTATAATAAAGATGCACATAGTATGTTACATGTACCCAATATCAGACTTTTTTCAAAACATTTTCCAGTCTTCCTGAAGAGCATTTGAACAGTTTTCTAATTGAAAGATAATAGGAAGATATCCTTGCCAGTTACATTTTTAAAGTTGTGACAGGTAATAAGTCCAACTCTTCCACAGTTTAGACTACTTTTCGGCCTGTAATATATGAGCCACCATCCAGCAACCACTTACTGCATTTAGGTTACAAAATATTAATTTCAAGCTTTTTACAGCTCAAAACACAAAAAGGGGTAGGCTAGACCATGAAACAAGAGGAAATCATCATGCAACTATTTATGAAAATTGTTGATGCAACTCGTACTAGGTGAGAACGTAAAAGGAATTTTCCTCCACATGCACAGTTCAAAACAACAAAAACAGTATTGATTTCATTAACTTGGGAAAATTGTATGCAAAGGTCACCCAACAACTAGCTGCGTTAAGTTGTAAAAAAAAACAACAGTTGCTTAAAGTTGTGTAGTGGCACTTGGAGCAAATCTTTCTTTAATTGGTTTAAAAAATATATACAGTACCACTCAAACGTTTGAGTACACCTGCTTGAAACCAGATTTTTCATGATTATCTATGCTTTTAACTCTATAAACTTGTCTATAAACACTTAATATTTCATTATATGATACATGCACTTATATAAGCTGATAATCATAAGTGAATTGCAATCAAAAATTTTATTTTTAAATGAGAATGTAAATCTTGTCAATTTCAATGAAATGGTCACCCAAAGCAAGGGGATTTCAGATTGAAGCCCCAGTCAAGTTAAAAGTCTGAAACGTGTATAACACGGTGTTAGAACACTGGCCTAAGTATAAAAGTGTCTTTGTTAGATGTTCTGAGTCAACTAGCATGTTACCTAATTAATCTTATGTCACCAATTATTGTTAACAGGTGAAGGTCCATGATTACTATAAATATAGGTAGCATAGGCACAAGTTTGTCATTCCTGAATGTAAGGGAGCAGAAAATGGCAAAATACGCTCAGTTAAGCAAAGAAAAAAAAAAGACAGCCTGTAATTACTTTTAAGAAATGAAAGTCGATCTTTAAGACCAATCGCAAGAACTTTGCAAGTGTCTGTAACTGCTGTGGCCAAGCCCACCAAACGATTTGAAGAAACTGGCACTCATTAGGACCGAACAAGGTCACGTAGACAAAGGGTGACCTAAAAAATCAGAGAACGATTTAATTCGAGTCACAAGTCTGCGAAACCAACGATTAACTTCCCCTGAAATACAAGTGCAGCTAAATGCACTAGAAGTACAGATGTTTCAACATCAACTGTCCAGAGGAGATTGCGTGAAGCTGGCCTAACTGGAAGAATTGCTGCAAAGACACCATTGTTAAAAGTGCAGAATATTAGGAAGAGACTTGCCTGGGCCAAAACACACAGAAACTGGACATTTGAGGAGTGGAAGTCGGTCTTATGGACCGATGACTCAAAATGTGAAATATTTTGGTCCAACCGCTGAGTATTTGTAAGACGCAGAGAGGGTGAGCGCCTGAGTTCTGCATGTGTGGTTCCCACTGTTAAGCACGGAGGAGGCAGTGTCATGGTCTGGGGTTGTTTTGCTGGTGGCAGAGTTGGTGATCTTTACTAAGTCCATGGCAAGCTCAACCAGCATGTCTATCATAGCACACTTCAAAGGCATGCCATTCCATCACGATTACGGCTAGTTGGGCAGTCCTCCATTCTTCGGCAAGATAATGACCCGAAACACACCTCAAAGTTGTGCAAGAACTATCTGGCAAAGAAGGAAGGAAGGTGAAGGACAACTCAATCTAATGACCTGGCCTGCCCAGTCTCCAGACCTCAATCCCATAGAACTTGTATGGGACGAACTGGACAGAAGAGTCAAAGCAAAGCTACCCACAAGTGCCCTACATCTCTGGCAATTGCTGCAGAAGAACTGGGTAGACATGTTGGGTGATTTCCTGCTGAAAGTTGTTAACCGAATGCCTCGCGTTTGTGAGGCTGTTATTAAGGCAAACAGTGGCTATTTTGAGGAATCCAATATTTAGAGACAATTTTCAATTTTCTTGAACATTGCTTTGATACTCCTTATGTTTTGTTTTTTTATATTGTAACGTGTTTTCATTTTCAAGTATTTACAGAAACGTATACAACATAAAACAGTCAATTATGATTGTTCCAGCAAGTATGGATCTATCTATCTATCTATCTATCTATCTATCTATCTATCTATCTATCTATCTATCTATCTATAATGAGGACACTGCACCTTTAGTGATGCATTTAGTGACAAAGTCAGCTAGTAAGGAAAATAAACTGTATAAATGACAGTTAACAGTGCAATTAGAGTTAATTTACCAAAGTTCACCATGCATCACGCTTGAACTGAAATCTAAACATCTAAATTGAAACTGTATGTAAATAAATTGTATTACATATGCACTAAACATTTACAAAGAGAAGACCATTTATTCTTGGAAAGAAACTATCTCCTTCAAGTATCCAAAACTGTTAAATAAGTACAAGGTGTCACATTATTTACATGGTGGACAACTGCATTGCCCTTACTTTTATTCTGTACACTGCTACCCCTGTATACATAATGCTCTAAAATATCAGCAAACTATTCACAATAGTTTGTTTTTTTCTCTCTCATTTTTATTTTTAAATAAATCAATTGGAATTCCAACCAACATATGGCTACTAACAAAGAACACAAACAGTACATCTGGGACAGAATACAGTGTAAAATGGACAAAACCCAGGGGGGAAACATTCAGCAAAAAGGTTCAAAGCTGCAATTTTCTGCTGGTGTTATGAACATGTATATATTTATTTAAAAAAAATTCTGCTGCCATTATGAAACCTTCCATTAAATGTCAGGTATAAGAGCAACTTAATGCTCCTTGTGTGTTAAAAAAAAAAAAAAAAAAAAAAAAAAAAAAAAAAAAAAAGTTTAGGGTAGCAACATTATTCTGTTTTCCAATGTTTCAATTCTAAGTTTATTACTGGGTAGATCAGTTTTAGCCTTTATTCTACAACACAGCACAGGCTCTTTAAGAATTGCACATAATAAGGCTATTAAAAAGTACAATAAAAATATGAACAGATCAGACATAGGAAGAGTTATTATACTGTACACTTTCTACAATATCAATATCAGTAATGAATAAACAGTGGAGAAGTGCCTTCACTAAAATTTACAGAAAAGTCTAATTATTTTTTCTTTTTTTTTTTTTCTTTTTTTTTTTTAAATCAAAACACAGTTGATTGGAAAGTTAACTTATGTACATTAAGGTCAGACTGACCTTCAGCTCATGCATTGAGCCTCAATGACTGGTCTTCTCTTCTTCTAGAGGAAATGTCAATGTCTATAGAATCTTTTCCAACAATAAGTCTAAGCCTTTTAGCTGGAGGAAGAGGAATAAAATCATCGTCAAATTCCTCATCATAGTAATCTTCCTCCTCTTCCTCTCCAGATGAAGATTCATCATCTGCTTCTTCTGTCCCGTCTTCTACATGATCGTACATTTTACCACTTTCACCTAAAGAAACACTATTCTTCCTCACGTCTTCTGAATGCAGCTGGTTCACCCCTCTATCGTCTTCTTCCCGTTTTAACTGGATTTTAAGTTTTGTCGGATTGCTGCTTGATCCTGTGTTAAAACTATTATTAAGCTTTGCTACATATGAATTGTTTTTATCTTTTTCGTGATCTTTGCTAAATTTGATGCTGATCTTTGAAGAATTCACCAATTCAGTTTCCTGTTCATTCGTTTTACTGCTGCTGCTATCACGGCGTCTGCGCAGTGTAAGTTTAGGAATCCCTGAACTGTTCTCAAGGATCAGCTGTGCGTCATATCGCGTGATTCTTCGTTTCTTTTTACCTTTTCCAACTGTTCGGCAGCCATCTTTGCTCTTGTCCACAGTGATTAATGTTCCCCCATTGGATGTCCCTTTGCATTCCTGATGCCTATCAGGGATGTTCAACAGCATTTTTCCACAATCACCAATGTCATTTGCACATGATGGGCTCATTAACTGATGTACACCTTCCTGAAAGAAAGCATCACTGAATGAGTCTGTCTCTTCTAATTTAATTGTTCTCTCCTGTTTTACTTGAAGGCTCTTCCTGCGTAAGCACGCTCCGTTTCCCTGGAAGTTATTCTCCAGTTTAGGCAAGGAGTCGTTCAATTGAATTCCCTGCTTCATACATGTATGTTCCTCAAAGTCCATCGGCTCACTTTTTATTACCACGTTATGGTCACTATGACTATCCAATATATTTGGTTCAAGCTTAAGGTCAGAGGTCGTCTTAGTCATCCTAGTTCTTGTAGACCTCCTTGTACTATAAGTGCAAGATAAAGTCCCGTCATATACAGTAGCACCTTTTATAGAATTGTTTTTGTTTTCTTTTGCAGCATGCCTGGTCAAGCATCCACTTTCCCCCTCCATTCTAACTGGTCCCTCTGTTTCAGTCTCATTTTTTACCGGTAAGTTTTTATAAAGAACAACCTTTGGCTCCTTAAGAACCAAGCTCCCCATGTCAAGATTCCTTGAGGAAGTCTTTTGCTCTGGCCGTTGCCTTTGATTTAACCTCAGTTTAGAGAGCAAAGGCTTTGTGGACTTGTTTTTTAGTCTCTTTGGTGCCCTGGAATTACGAATATGACTTTGTTTTGAAGATGAGGTAGAAGTGCTTGATAATGACTGTCTTGTCAGTGTCCTGCTTTTGCTGAACTTTTTCACACCTGCTGTTTTTTTATTTGAAGCTAAAAAAAAAAAAAAAAAATTAAAGGAGAAAAAAATCATTTAACTTCAACAAATGAAACACTCTTAAGAAACACTGGTACACTATTAAGATTTAAAAAATAAATATGAGCAGAACTTTTACAAGTATAATTTCAAACAGATCAGTTATTTTATTTTAAACAAAAAGGGTAAAATATTTAACTGCATTTTTTAAAAGTAAAAAAAAAAAAAAAAAAAAAAAACACGCTACACTGACATTTTTTCTGAATTTTGTTGTACTTGCAAAACTTACATGTGTCTGCATTAGGGTTTTCCTGAGTGTTATCTGCATCAGTATGGGAGCTGACAGACTGGTTGTCCGAGTTTTTGCTGCTTTCCCTTAACTTCTTTAGCCTGTTCAAGCGTTTATCTGTTTCTCTCAGTCCATACTTGCTATTGATTATAGGAGTAGGGACTGGCAGTCCAATTTTTGATTTAAAAGCACCTGTGCCACGTCTGTAAAAACATACAATTGCTTTTAGCACAGGAAAAAGAAAGAATATGAATAATTTTATTACAAAACCTTTTTTTTAACAAAGCTCCCTTTGTAGTGGTAGATGCAAGAACACTTCGTGCTAACTGAGCCTGGAGGATTTGCATGTTTAGCTCCATTAAAACACATTTGATCTGGGTGATCATGTATAGGAGTTTAAGTAAAATTTAACAAATACATACAGTAGATTGACCTGCTGTGTTCAAATTTAGTTTCATAATAGATATCAATTCAGTGAACACAAACAAAACAAATAGATGAATAGAATTCTTGATTATAGCACCTACCTTTCACAAGTGTGGCATTCACAGAATTCATTGTTTTCACCAAAGAAGCCATCCCCATAGTAACACGAAATTTCTTCACCAGGTTCAATATCTCGTAGAACCTTCACACATGCTGTATCTCGTCCAGTTGAAACAAACTACAAAGGAATTTAAACATTACCATTTGATTTCAAATCTATAACGAGTACTTATATTACTCAATATTGCTTGCAAAAATCTTTGAACACCAAATAAAACCTTACCTTGCAGTCCGGTCGGCAGTCTGGAAAGAAAGAATAAATTTGTATTACTCTGTGCACTAGCTATTAAACTTTCAACAGTAAATGTATACTCTTGCAAAAAATAATTTATGTTTAGTTTAATATTTGAAGAAACAAATCCCCCAGGATCAGAATGGATGACCTTTAAAGTAATGTAAGATTGTGATAACTCCCAATGCATAGCAGTTTGAGCCATTCCTAATGTAAAATTAAAACAATCTTTTCTATATAATGACTGGGTCCCCCTTTTATTCTGTTGAAAATCTTTTGATTCAGGTATTTCATGCTCTGTAGGACGTTCTTCATAATTCTATTTAAACAACGTATTGTATAACGGAAGTCTTAAATATCCTGTAAGAAAGTTGCCATTTCCTGTACTGGTGTTTTTTTTATTTTATTTTGTGGACAATCACTTTTGTTTGCAGACAATCAGACAAAATCCCTTTATTTATAGAACTGATGTTCTAATATTTGACACAGGTTTTGCACTGCATTGCAGAGCGTAGCCCAAATCAAATACATTTCAACACTTACTGTCTATTCATACATCTATTTAGCATACCATGGTTGATAAATGCAGCGGGACCAAGCCACAACTGAGCACAGTTCTTTCTTGTGGAATACATGACACTGAAGTCATTTTCTCCATGTCTGAGCAACATGTTTTCTTCACTCTCCGACAGCTCTGCGATACAGCCAACTAGAAACTCGATCTTGTCATTCCTCTTCCTGTTGACAGAATTTATAAAGAAATTTTAAAACATAAATAAATAAAAGGTGTCAGGATTTTCACGCTTAGGTATATTTTGCATGGATCCAAGTACAGTGCGCCCTTTATAAAGTTAATTGTGAGCCATAATTCAGAGACCATGCTATTTGTGTTCTGCTTTACTACGAAAATTAAAAGTGCTAGTGAAATGGCATTAAGGGGCTAACGGGAGCCACAATCATACTACCTTGTGACCGGTTCTGCAGTATAAAGGGTTGCATTACAAAGGAGGAGCACTGTAGAATGTAAAGACCCAGCAATCAGATTATGGAATAAAGGTGTTTTTTTTTTTTTTCGTATTTGCTTATTCTAAATAGGTTACGGTTTATCTCAATGAAAATAAAAGGAAGTGTCATTTATTTATAATTTAATGTAACTAGAGGAAAAACACGGAGTCAAGACAGTAATGTTTTTTTTTTACTGTGTTGGCTTTGATACAGATTTTACAACATGTATGTATGTAAATTAATGAATTCCAAAGGTTCTTACCACTCTCTTGTTGCAACAATTTTAGCTCCGTTTTGCTCAGATGAATAACGATTGCAGGGCAAAATTTCAAACCCGCTATTAGAGGCAAACATTCGTAAATAAATGAATACCTGATCAAAAGAAAACAAAAACATTAAGTGCTGCAACAATAACGAAACAAACATTTCACACCTTAATGGTTGGTTTCATACATCCTGATTAGCACTTACTTGCACTGTCCAATGCTACATCGAGTAAGGTAGTTCACAATTGCTAATCAGGGTCTGTGAAACCAGTCTGTGTAAATTCAAGAATGCTTACATGTTCTTTGAATAACTTTTCCTGGATCTTAGTCTTATGGAGGAAGTAGTGTCGAGCCCAATCTCCTGCAGTCAAAGCTCTAAAAGCTTTCTCCAAACAATCATGCTTTTTAAAGTATTCTATCACTTCCTTCAGTTCTTCTTGTCTTCCTTTAATAGGTCGGAATCTAGGAAAACACGTTTAAGTGAGCAATGAGAGAAAATGCATTTCTCAAACAAAATTACAATAAAGTCATAAATATTCACTGAAAAAAAAAAAAACCCAGGGAGTGTAAAATGCAAAACCGTTCTGGGATATTAATAGGGTTAAATATTTAAAACCCATTAGTGACTGAAATTTGATTGCATCATAAAATAAATCAGTGCCCTTTGAACCTAGGTTTTGAAAGAAGAAACTGAAATGTTCCCTGTAAAACTTATAAACACACACACAGTCAAAGCTCAGCCACATAAATACAAACCTGGTGTTCATTTTATGGGTCTGGAAACCTAAATACGGATCAAGAATCAAACTGGTTGCAAGATCATCATTTTCACACAGCTCTTTAGCGGTCATTCCAGAGGAAGGTACGTATCGCCTTTCTGCTTCAAGGCTTACCCCACTAAAACCTGTGGGGCCAAAGAGAAAAACTAATCAATACATACTATACCATATATATTTGTCTGACCTACAGATGCAATTCTTTGTTTATTTTGGGAATATTCTTCCCCCCCCTCACAGCTTTATGAGCGCACCTCAATCCTGACCTGGACATCTTTCAATCAGCCCTAGGTCTCTCAAGCAGTTTGAAAATGATGCCAAATTGTCTGGTGGTATAGTTATCTATAGGGACCTAGGTAACACCACAAAACACATTTATTTAACTTTAAAGACAATCTGGATTTGAACCCATACCGGGGTAATAAAAGCCAGTTTCCCCTAACTTAATCGTTCCCTATCAGGAATGAAAACTCTAGGCGAGTCAGGGCAGCAGCACGACAACCCTACAGTAGCTGTCAGTAAGCCCAGCTTCAGGGCCAGTATCACATTTCCCACCCACATACATCTTTTCCTTTATGAGATTTAAGAAAACCACATAATGTGTATCCCCCTGTTGGAGACTGGAACTCATTACAGTGCAGTATAAATTGTGAAATGGTGTGACTTGAGTTATCACATTCTAAAATAAAAATAAAAGCTAGTTTCTAAAGCATTCTTTATTAGAAAACACACTGTGAAATGCACATTTTCCTAGAACATGTTTATGTATTTTACATTTATATTGACTTGTATTAAAGTCAAATGAAAAAACCTTTACAATGCTCTCCAACGGTCATGCCACCAAAATCTGACATCTATGAAACAGAAAAGTAAAAGCATAGGCAGAGACCCAGAATTCAATTTTCAAAGAATATGGATTGTGTGTAAATGGTGTATTTAGTCTAGCTCTTATTAAAAAAAAAAAAAAAAAAAAATCATAATTTCCTGGAAAGGAGTCCTGGAGATGTTGGAGTGGAGGTGCGACGGACAGGCAATGTAACCTGCCTTACACAGTTCATTACTTTTGCTGGCCAGTATATTGTCTCCAATATTACAATGACTACAGCAGAACTTCAACAATCAGAATCACAAATTGGAGAGATGATTTACAAGAAGATTTTGGGCCATGGGAGATTCCATTGCTGCATATGTTTGCATGAATCCCTAACTTTAAAAGTTACGATACCCAATATTGATGTACAAAAACGTACTGTGCCCCAATTTAGAAAAATTAAACATGCAGGTGAGAAATCAGTACATGACAACAATATGAAGTACATAATATCACTTACGTTTACTACATCTTCTGCTGCTTGGGGAGCTTTTGCTGTGTCTTATGTGTGCCCTTGGGGAATGTTGCAGCCTAGACTGATTTTGATTATGTTCACTGGAGAACCTGCTTCCATGTCTCCTGCCATTTACTACCATGTTCTTGGATTCTCCCAACCACTTCATACCAACAATTCGCCTGGGCTAGTAGCATTTAGTCTCCGTCTTAAAGAAGCCCAGTAGAGTGGGATCAATAAACCCAGATATTTTTCCTGCAAACAAAAAAAGGGAAGAAACAAACAATCAGTGCGTTTATATGATAAAGCGTTTTCGGAAAACTGAATCAGAAAACTGATTTTCTTAAAACGTCACTTTTCTGTGTTTACATGATTAACAATAGAAAATCTAATTAGAATTCAGCTGTATACATGGATTTAAGTTTTCGGATGCAAAGTACTGTAGTAGCCTAAGTACAATTTGAAGACCGGACATTTCTGCGACAGAACAGACATCAATCCAATATAGTGCTGTAGCAAAGCCTCAGGTCTTAAATTAAATTACTGTCCTATACCTCTATTTAGATTCCCCACAATGTGCAGTCAGCCTTTCCAATAGCTCGTCCTGTACTACATTACCAGTTTATTTTGCAGACATATATGCAGATATGCAATCCAGAGTCCTGGTTGTTCAAAACTATATTCTTGTTACTCTGTACATTTGTCTGGGCATTAAGATCATTATCAAAGTGTCATGTGTTTTAAACAAATCCCCAAAAGGATTGGACTTTATTTGTACATAGAATACATTTTATATTGCACATATCATGGAGTATATTCTGGGTAATTATTATTTTCATTTATTTATTTTCCTTTATTTAACAAGGTAGTCACATTGAAAATAAAAACCTCTTTTCCAGTGAGACCTAGCCAAGCAGGTAGCAGCAAGTCAATCGGACAACACGTACAAATACACAGTAAAATACAATTAAGACACAGGCAAATCACATTTAAAACAATAATCAAAATACATAAAAGCAGTCAACTATTTAAAACAATTACAACTCTCAGTTAGAAATCATGGAGTTTACTCTTAAATTGCAATAAAAGATATCTGGGTCTGCAGCTTTAGTTTGGACTGGAACTCATTCCAGGACGATGGGGCATAATAAGCAAAGGATCCTTTACCAGCCTCAGTACGCACATTTGGGATTTTAAAATGCAAAAAAGAATGAGATCTGAGGCAACGGTTACTATGAGGTATTCATTTAAATCACAGGGTAATTTACATCGAATAGCCTTATATACCAGAATATACCAGTGCTTCAGCCTGCGAATTACATGAATATAGAATGGTATCATCGGCACAGAGATGGTACTTAGTGTTTAATTTTATGGCCAATATTATTAATATATAATACAAATAATAACGGGCCAAGAATTTAACCTTGAGGAACACTCTTGTTTAACAAAACAGGGTTTGACATCAAATTTCCATATTTAACAATCTGTGACCGATAAGTAAAATAACTTTGAAACCACCAAGCCACTTGTAATCCAATACCAGCATTTAGTAACCTTTTGATAAGTAGTAAATGACCAACAGTATCAAAAGCTTTGGACAGATCAATGAACAGACACACACATGTTGATCTCTTATCCAAAGCCATTTTTATGTCATTCATCACTTTAAATGTTCCGGATACAGTACTATGATTCTGCCTAAAGCCAGACTGCATATTATCTAAAATATTATTTGCATCTAAGAAACGTTATCTTAAAATTAACTCTACTGATTATTCTACATTTTAATTTATATGTGTTTTCTTAACTATTTAGAATCTCTGAAAGTATTTCACAGCCCATATAATCTAGATCAAACAGCGTGTCTTTCAGTAGGAATACTTTGGTTATTCACTTGCTACTGCATGATTAAAGGGAGAGCAACAAATTCCATTACTATTTTCTATTTTATCTTAAATAGCAACTTTTTACTTGCACAGAATACATACTATGTGTGCCTATCAATTTAATAAATAAACTATTTCCCCCATAATAGTAACAAACAACAACTAAAAGAGGCGGCTACAAGTGAGCCACAAAATACAGTGCACAATTTAGGCTTTACCACAGGTCTATAAGTGTACAGTGCCAGGTGCACGGGTATTGCTATTTACATAAATATGCATGTAAAACAAACGAAATAAAGGCTCCTTTGATATCATTTTTTTTATTATTATTTAAAAAAAAAAAACATTTTCTTTCTGTACCTTTGAATGTCTACCTGTTGCTTTAACTTGAATTTTATCACAAGACAGAACAGTACCATTAGATGGAGCAATAACACAGATGCTACACCGTCATTGTGTAAGTTGTGTTTAGTACTGCTTTAAAGATATCTTTTGCATGACATATGAGAAATTGTGAAGATATCCACATCTCTCTCTCTCTTTATCTGTTGGATCATTCAATGACTGTTCAGTATGTTTACAAATGTTAATGAAATTGTCATGTTGCAACATGCACCGTGTACAATGTGAGAAATGCCTGCCGTTTGAGACGTTAACCATCTTCTCTGCATCTAATGAACTGCCGTATACAGTACAGAATTCAAAGAAACATATCATTACAATGAAAGATGACTAACCTTGGGGCATTTAGTCAACTAATCATAAAAAGGAGACAACCCATGCCATGTAGTGCGAATAGTTTGAGGGTTTACTGACCCCTTGAGGAAAAACGGAGAAATTACAGTTTAACATACAATATGACTGCTGCACATTGTTTTGTTTTTATTGATAAAATGCTGCCACCTTCTGGATTTTGCAGCCATTGTCTAATTTGACCAGACAAGCAACTATAACAAATAACAAAAGTACACTTAAAACCCGACATAAAACAAAGCTTATTAATTTAAAAGCCGTACGCTTGCATCATGAAAATATATAAACATTGGTAGATTGAACGGGTCGCGGGTCCGGTGGTCGGCGTGGGGAGGGGACCTTAATGGTTTGTCTCTTTAAATGTCGCTAAATGTATTATTTATCTACACCTGTCAATAACATATTTTTTACATATGTTTCTGATGAGATGAAATTGTGGATACACATTTAATTTCAAATTGAGAAATTAAAGCCGGTATCTGCCATGTTTTAAAAGGTATTTCCAACTTAAGGTGTGTTTAAAAAAAAAATAAAATAAATCTCACCACTAAAGTATCAGGCCTTTTTATACACATAAACTCATCTCCATGACACACTCGGCTCCATCCACAACCACCACCACCCAGCCAAATCTTCAACCAGAAAAAAGTAGTAAATACGCCACAGAACTAGCCAGTCAGGTGTATTTAGTAAAAATACTCACTTTTACCTGTCTCCTGAGGTGCGGATGGTCCGTCCTAGAAGGCCGGAATAGCCATTAAATCCAGTCTAAAAAAACCCCAGAGGAAACAAAAATTTCCAGAAAATTAACATTAAAATTCAAGATGGCGGCCGGCACAGGAAAGGAGAGAAGGGACGCAGCACCGCTCATATAGACAAGATATAGACCCTGCGAAAACTCGCATGACTATCAATCGCTGGAATCGACACCCGGTCCCAAAATTATTCTCATAAATTCACATTCCCACAAAAACATCTAGTGGTGGTGAGAACCGCGAGCAGCGTTAGTAGCGCCCTATATGCGTTTAAATTCCTGGTCGGAGCGATACATAAAGTAGTGCAGCAAAAACAAAACCCGTTCCCTTTAAAGATTTCGCCCCCGAGAAGGCACCGAGTGAATCCGCCGGAGCTTCACGGGGAGAAGTTTGTGGGTGATAAGCTAGATAGACATGTCCATCCCAATTACATTGTAAACATTTATTTAAAATGTATATTTACATTTACACAGTTACAAACAGCCAAAGCAGGACCACCATAAAACTACCGAGTATCTCTGTTTATAATATACTAGACAGAACTAAGAATATCCCGACCTACACCATTTTAAGTTTCATTATTTACATTAGGTATAGCTTGTCCGCTAGAATGGTAATGTTAAAAAGGCAAGACATTTGGCTTCCACATACATTTTAAAACGTGATCTGTTAAAAAGCGGCATTATTTAAAATTCGTTTTTAGTTTTATTTCATGACCCATGTTTAAATTATAAGACAAAACTATGAGGACAAAGCCTGGTCTTGAGACTCCATCTTTGTAAATGCAAATAATTTTGTTACCAATAAAATGTCGTTTATGTAGCCCTAAATGTTCATTCGATTCCTAAACATGATTGTACAGTGAAGCGTTGTATAATGAATTATTGTGTTTGTTAATAAGTTTGTTTGCATTTCCTTTGTAGTTTTTTTTTTTATATGGTCATGCGGATAATCGTTTATATTTATGTGCAAAAAAACCCCCCCAAAAAATGCAATAAAGACGCTTTCCGGTAATGGAGGCATTGTTAATTTGATCAATATAATCAATGCGTGTGATGTTTGGACCAGAGGCGGAAACAAAAGAAGAAACACGTTTTATATACAGATTTTTTTTTTTAAAAAAAAAGTTTGTTGTTGTTGCTTACCTGAATAAATAAACAATTCGCTGTTTCTCAACTTTTGTCATCGTTAAACAATGGGCAAAACTGGTAATGCATAGGATGTCTAATCTTCAATCGTTCGTGCCTTTTTAAAGGGGTTGGTTGTATTGCAAACCCTTCTAAATATCGTAACTGCATAGAAACGATTGATAAGTAACACGATCTCCCGTTACTATCTCTCATAACTGTAGGTTTTAGTTATTCGTTTATTTTGTTTATTGCATCCGCTGGAAATAATAACTAACAATTATATATATATATATATATATATATATATATATATATATATATATATATATATATATATATATATATATATATGTGTGTGTGTGTGTGTGTGTGTGTGTGTGTGTATATAGCTAGCTCAAAGAGCCGATTTAATCAAAACAGCATTAGGTTTCAGAACATTGCATTTAAATTACAATAATATAGGCTGTAATATAAAAAATTTATAGAAACACACATCTTAAGAGTCAGTGAGTTAAAACCAGAATTTTGCTGAATTATAGGAATTAATCTAATTGTTGTAGCCTAGCCCACAGCAAATCCATAAAATAATAAATACAAAAATGAAGAAGACAAATAACTACAAATTAGCAAATGTTATTATCATTTCATGTCTATAAAACATTTCTTAATGCTTTCAAACTGAGAGAACCTAATGCTGAATACTTTTACGATATCATGTGTATCATGATTTTCTCTGCTTCCTATATTATTATTATTATTATTTATTATTATTATTATTATTATTATTCAAACATACATAATACTGAGACTAATACACAACCCCCTGAAATCTGTTTTATGCATCAAATAATGTATATCAAGAAAGAGGCTATCAAAAGTCAATTTTATAAATATCACACTGTATTTTTAACTCAGGAATTAAAGCAGTGCCATGGCCTTTATATATAACCAGTGTCCCCCCATTTTATTCTGCAGAATACCTGATGATTCTTTTGCATGTATTTTGTGCTTCAGTTTAGAATATGCAGATTTTTCAAGGTTGTTGCAATTACTACCTGGTGCCAAATCGCTTCTTGCCCTGTAGTTCAGTTTCTCTGTAGCTGCAGTTTCTCTGTCTTATGCCCATACTTACCAAGCAATCTTCAGGGGCAAAGCGATCATATACTAACATAGCACAGACTTCATTTGGATCCAAAAAGTACATTTTACATTATAGAATATTAATAATATATAATAATAATAATAATAATAATAATAATAATAATAATAATAATAATAATAATAACAATTTTATAAAGTCCAATTAATGAAAAGTCATCACAAAGTGCTGTACATAAGAACACAAAATAAACAATAAGAAAAAGATCAAAACATTAAATATAAAAAAAAAGCCAGTTTAAACAAATACGTTTTAAAGTGAGATTTAAAAACACCCAAGGATTCAGAGTTCCTCATTTCTTTAGGAAGGATATTCCACAACCTAGGGGCATAGGAACAGAAGGCCCGATTACCCACAGTTTGGAATCTGGTCGTGGGGACACATGAGAGTCCAAATTCAGTGGACTCCAAATCTTAGTTATAATACTTTTTTGCATCTTACATTTGAGTTTGCGTTACATCCATTTTGTGTTCTTGTTTGAATATTTTCCTCACAAAGACAAATTCAAACTAGCCCGAAACAACTCAAGACTATTCATGTTCGTGTCCCATGCAATTTGTTGATAGCTTTTACAACCTAACAAAGGAAAATGTCAGCTCTATCAGCGCCTCCTCTTTGTAAAATGTTATTATGATAAATACAAATGGAAGACAATGCCCTCTTTTATTTCTGTTTTGCTTGAATGTATTATTTTATTTGTAAAAACCTCAAAAGTAACCTGTCTATTTGACTAACAGATGACTGACATAGTGACAAGCAGGGTTCAAGGAGGATCAGATATTTTGTGTCCCCACAGCCGGTAAACTAGAATGTAATGCATAGTTTCTGAGAAAAATAGAGCCCTCTTGATCTTGAAATTTTGAGTGCCATGCAGTAATATTGTTGTGAACAGAAGCAAATAAACTATATTTTAGTGTAAAACCGAACACAGGTTCACCTGAAAAAACAAATAAAATAATAGCTCCCATTTGCTTTAGTTACTGTGAAATTAATGCTGTATAAGTGTTAAGTTACCACCCATTCTTGGTGACTTCAAGCTTTCAGCCTTTTTTTTATTGCAGTATGTCATGTTATACCCAGCAAAAGCAGACATACAAAATAATTTCCTATCAACCCACTACCTTTATTTGCTGGCGATAACAGCTCTTTGATTACCACTTAGATGAGCGATTACAATGTATTTGGTATTTGGTATATTTGGTTTCATGACAAAACAGCAATTTAGCATTGCTTTGCACATGCAAGACTTCTACCTAATAAAAACAGACACCACATGCCCTCTAATTAATAGGAAGGCTGTTGCTAGCACTATACCTGCATTGGTTGATTGGCTTGGTTTATTAAAAGGACTAATGGAGCATTTGAAACCCCTGCTATTTCCCCCTCACGCACAGGAGAGTAAATCAAAGTATTTAAACATGAACCATCTCATAATTGTACAGCTTTAAAGGTAACTTCAGACTACATTTTATTATTTTCTTAGTTATTTTATGTTTCTGTCCTCCCAATAGTACTCAGAGAAATGAAAGAAGTCATTTACAAGCCGCTAACCAAGATCATGAAACAATCTCTTGACACAGCAGTTGTACTGACAGACTGGAGAATTTCAAAAATAATACCGATCCACAAAAAGGAAGACAAAACCGAATCAGTTAACTACAGACCAATTAGCCTGACCTCTGTTGTTAAATGGTAGAGGAAAGGGGTTGGAATGTGTGAATTTGTATGCATCATTGTTGTATTGTCACTTTCATTTTTAATTTATGCACTGTGTAACTTATTTTGTATTGTTTTCCACATAATATGTTTATTAAGCACTAGACATGTTTCTTTCTTTTTTGTGCCCTATCTACCACTAACAAGACTTTTCTCAGCAAATGCAAACTATGCATGCAGATAATTAATTCCCTCATTAAGGTGAGCTGCAGCACCTGCAGCATTGTGAATTACCTGTGTTTTCAGGACATAAAAGCAATGACTTTTCAGCAAGAGGGAGATGTGGTGAAGGAGCATGAGACAGTGAGGGATTTGATTAAAAAAAAGTGAACAAAGCAGCTGTGGTTAAAAGAAAGACAATATTAGTCCCAGTGCAAGAGTGCTGGGCAGTGCAAAGGATTGCATTTCACAGCTGGAGCTGATGCTGGAGGAGGACCTGTGTACCATTAATGGTGCCAATGTGGAGGAGGAACAGAGAGACAAGACTGCAGTGGCGAGAGGAGATGCATGCCTTTTATGGGAGATAAGGGGATCATTCTGATTTCCCCCTTGTTAGCTGTGGAAAATTTTTTTTGGGGGGGGGGATTTGAATTTCGCTGCAGTCAAGCAGAGTTACTGCCCTTCCCCCTTTACATTTTGTGTTGTAATACTGCTTTGTACTGTGCCTTCCTGCCATTGATCCGGATTGCCCCTACTGGCGAAGCATTTGGTTCCTGAGAACTTTATTTTTAAGCTTTCTTTCTACAATCTAGACAATGTGGGGAAGCTATAAAAAAGGCCAACAAAATGCTTGGATGTATAGTGAAAAGTGTTGAATTTAAATCAAGGGAAGTAATGTTAAAGCTTTACAAAGCATTAGTAATACCTCATCTAGAATATTGTGTTCAGTTATGGTCACATCGCTGCAAAAAGGATAGTGTTGTTCTAGCAAGACAGCAAAGAGGAGCGACCACAATTATTCCAGGTTTGACATGTCATATGCAAACAGGCTAAAAGAATTGAATCTATTCAGTCTTGAACAAAGAAGACTACAAGGCGATCTGATTCAAGCATTCTTTTGTGACCTAAAAAAAGAAACAAGGACCAGGGGTCACAAATGGAGATTAGAAAAAGGGGCATTCAAATCAGAAAATAGGAGGCACTTTTTTACACAGAATTGTGGTAGTCTGGAACCAACTCTCAGTAATGTTGTTGAAGCTGACGCCCTGGGATCCTTCAAGAAGCTGCTTGATGAGATTCTGGGATCAATAAGCTACTAACAACCAAACAAGCCGAATGGCCTCTCATTTGTAAACTTTCTTATGTTCTAAATTATTTTTTAAATTAGGCACTTTGGAACCTCTTAGAATTAATATTCTATTATGAAGTCTTCATGTCATCTTCCTCAGGTATTTTTTTGTAACCACAGCTTGTTTACGCACTGCTTTTTTTCTCCAGCTGAAGAAGGACTTTTAGTCTGAAATGACCTGATATAATTGATTTTCTTTATCAATCATTCAAATTTTTGTTTACCTACATTCTTTTTCTTTTTGATTTTAATCCTTTTGGTGCACAGCAGTTCTCCTTTTTCAAACACACACACACGTGTGTGTGTGTGTGTGTATATATAGATAGATAGATATATTGCAATGGCAATAAGAAGCACTCAAAATGGTTATAAATATCATAAAATGGTAATGTGATAGTCACACACTGAGTTACTCTTTAACCTAGTAGTACTTGCTTTTTTCTTGTGCCAATTTGTGGTTAGTGAGATGAGTAAATTACAGAGCAAGCGGACCACCCCACTATAATAATACTACAAGGATTTAGAGCTGTCGTCCAAATCGCCATTCAATCCAAGTTTAAATGATTTGTTGTTTAATCACTTTTTCATGTGCCTTTCATTTTGTTTTTGACATTTTTGGGGCATGTGAGAATTGCACTGTGATATATAGGCTACAATGTATGGCTGACATTTTCAACATTTCTGGCTGCATTTGAAACTTCAGTATGAATATTACTTTGCAGATGTCAGATTTGTATTGCCTGTAAAAAAAAAAAAAAAAAAAAAAAAAAAAAAAAAAATATAGAACAAAAACACTGAGAAATGAAGAAATACTTTTCCTTGCCTGAGCTTTTGCAGGTAGCCAAATAAAGTACCATTGTACCATCCAAAAATGCTTGTAACCTATTGTTCGCTATAGTATACTGCAGTACACACTACATATATCAGAAAACTGGTGTTTCTGGATTGTACTGCATTCTTTTATATGGTTGGCAGCTGGTGTATGCTTGTTTAGGACACAGAGTTGCAATTTAAACAACCTATAGGGAATTTAAACAAACAGGAAGGCCAATAAGGTCTGGTTTCTGTTGAAGTAAAAGAGTAAACTATGGTATAAAATAGTAAAAGAAAGTAGCCACAATATAATAGTTTAGTATAAATAAAACATGAATGTGGGACACTGCACTTTTAAGTGACTTCAATAAAAGCTAGACTCACTAACACAATACACTCATTTACAAACTATGTGTTGATGCATGAAGTCAGATATTTACATCTATTTTAGTCTGAATCAAAGGAAATATTTGCACTGGGGAAGAGAAACCACGGGCAACTATATTAGAAATCAGCAATGCCATACTTCCTACAGTGCCGTCTCTCCTCCAATAGAAAGATTGCCCTGCTTTACAATTCTTCCATTTTCTTTACTGCAGTTACCTCTGCTTTACCATGCTTTCACTTTACTACACTTTTCCTTGTTGCAGATGTAGAAACCTTCCCTTGTTGATTATCGTTGGTATTTCTCTGCAAGAAAGAAAATAAATGACAATTTGCTCTGTATGACATTAATTCCTGTTACTGTTCTCTGAGCTTGGCAGTATCGCTACAGACGTACAAGCTGAAGCTAATATAATCCTATGGGCAGTGTGTATCTAGCAGATCCTTTTGTGCATGATTGCTTGGTATTTCAGTTTGTATATTTTGCACATTTGTTTATTTATTGGACCTACTGTACAGTTTAGGGGGTTCATTTGTTAAAAAAAAAAAAAGTACCAGATCTTGTAATTAGAAAGAGGGATCACATTTTTTCTCTATAAACCTAATGTACTGAACTTGATTTACAGTATCTCCCATATATGTTTTAAGTGCCCCTCAGCTTGTGGATCAGGGTTTCGTGCCTTATTGGTGTTGGTGTTGGTAGTTCCATGCCAACCTTTGCCTATCCATATTTTAACATAATCTTCAGGTTTGAACAGTGTGAGTGGTGGGCTGAGTAATCTGATGAACAGGAGCAACGACAATATTGTTGATAAGAATGATTGTAGTTTTCTTACTCTTAGACATCGTATCCTAAAATATATTGTTACATTACATTTTTCTCATTCAATTTATGGAACAAGAAAGCATTTTTTATTGTATATATAATATATATATATATATATATATATATATATATATATATATATATATAATGGGAGAGAGAGAGTTATTTTTTGTAAAAAAAAAAAAAAATCATAAGGTTCATCATTTGGAAACTATTTAATTCTCACCTGTCAGACAAAAAGGTACCGGATCTAGGATAAACTACAAATGAACCACTGGTTTTGAACAAAGACAACCCCTCATTGACATGCTTGTCTAAATGTATCACTAAGTTTCTTTTAGGCAACTGCTATACAATCTATGTCTTTATCATTTTGATTTTCTCCAAGCCACATTTAATCATTTATTTCAATCTTGGTGTATGAATCATTATTGGTGCATGACATTTTTTAAAGTCTCTGTATGTTAAAGGTTGCGTGGTACTTCATCTGATTGATCATATTCACTTACTGTAATTAGTGCAGTTAATGGAATATTTGGTCTGCCTTCTCGCAATTCTGAACTAGCTCTAAACCTCCAAACTAAACCCAATGCTATGCTGATTAGATGTGTAATGCAACATCATAGGTTGGAGAGAAATAATGTATAAGAAATAATCTTAGCTCCAGTGAGATGGCATCATACAGGGCTTTTCATGGTGAAGAGATGCACTTGTGGCATTCCCTACGGTGTCCTCGTGCTACACACCAGATTGCACTGTCCTGCCGCGTACACTTTAGATAATACCCTGTTCTGTGAACAGCAGTGTTGTTTGAAATAACCAACAAGCTCTACTGCAGGCTGTGAATATAAAAGGATGAAAGGAATGCTCATCGCCACTAATGCAGTCATTAAAGTGATGCTGTATGTCGTGGAACTCTTTAATTAACTTAATTATTATTGACATACTAATTCAACATGAAAGCACTGGCCTCACAGGAAGTTCCAGAGCTCAGGGGCTGGGATATGATTTAAATAAAAGATGCCTAAGGTGTGTTGGGAAGTTTTTGTGCAGAGCGAAACCTCCTAGAATCATTACAGTTAACACTGAGCTTTCTGAGGTTCATTTTGCCATGTAGTGTTTTAATGAGTATAACTGCGTGCAATACAAGTTGATATCCCTCCCAGTTGTGCGTTCTCTGGGTGTTCTGACCGCCAAGAATTTGATCCTGTGGTAGAGGGGCCGAGTGTCTATGGTAGTCAGGAAGTAGAAAGGAGACTCAGAACTGAACTGTCGCAGGCTTATTTTTTATAAATCAAAATTAACAAAACATAACTCACAGTGCCAAAATAAAAAGGTTGAACAAAAACAAGGCGTGCATACAAAATGAAACAGAAAATCCATCACCCAGGTGGCTAGCTCCTTGGTATAACACACGTTGCAAAAATATACTACGGTAAAAAGTCACACCGTCTACTGTTGGTACATTGTGCATCTTTTTTCTGCAGCTATGCGTTTCGCTCTCTAGAGCTTGCCACACTCAGAAACCAGGCATGAGCTGTACGAGCGCTTCTTCCTTGCATCAGTTCCGCTTCTCTATAAACTTCGCCCTTTGGTTCCTGTTTAAAAATGACAAGCCCCGCGTGTAGGCATGTGGTGACGTTTCAGATAGGATCAAACTGATCCTTACACATAGGCAAGAGAAGAAAACCAGCTGTACCGCTTGGGCCGTATAGAAAAAATCGTGAATAGCACCACTTTTGTGAGCATTTCTGGGATTTGGTGTAACACACAAGCTGGGATGCCGTATGGCACATGACAATTTGTTAAAAAATAAAAATAAAAAAGACAACAAAACGCTTGAGCTGCAAATTTATGAAAAGAGCAACGGTAAGTAACATCATATCAATTGACATTAAAGAGTACAGTTTTATTCTTGCTTTAAATTTACATTTTGTCTTTGATTACATAAAACAGAATTGTGTTTGTTGCATTATTGCAAATAATCATACGATCTGTTTATGAACAAACAAAAGCAAAAGCAAATGTAGCCACAGACTAGCACGAATCTGATAGCATGAATCAGTGTTTGGCACTGTAATTTGTAACAAAAAGTGCACAGAAAAGATTACATCGAAACTTAAAATAAATGAAAATGTGTGGGTGTAGTCACGTCTGTAAACATTACAGTTGTACCACATAGAACCACCTTTTAAGTTACCACATGATGACCTTTACAAACAAATCCACCCACGACCCAGGGTATGCGTAAAATAGTCTTTATCAGAAGGGACAAAAAATTTACAAATGTTTTGTTTCCGCCGGCGTGTATTTATATATATATATATATATATATATATATATATATATATACACACACACACACACTTTAATTTCTTTCATTGACTAAGAGAAATAGGTAATCCATTTCCAATAGCTTTGGGTTTATAAATGAACAGGGGCACAAGTTATCCCAGATTCTTGTCTACATAACAGGAAACTATTGTTGGCATTTGTAATGGGGAAAAAAAAAAGTTAACACATATGTGTGTGTGTAGTGGGGGGTGGAGGCTGTAGATCACAATCTTGATTTAAAACTAATCAGATCTTGGGTTGGTACATTTAGAAAATAAAGTATCCCCCTTCAAATCAGACACAGAGAGAAAGTTCCCAAGATGATCCTTGTATCAGGTTACACAACATTGTCACTATGCAGGTAAATTCAAGAAAATAGATAACACACAAGAAGTGAAAAGTACAACTTGCAACTTGGGCCATCCTTAAATTATGAATCCCAATGACAGTGAAATTAATGTTGTTGGTTTTATTTAATACTTTAAATACTTAATTTGTTTTTGGGGACATTAGGTATGGATAGAGAGACTCAATTAATACAAATGCAGAACTTGTGTTTTCCTCTTGCAGTATGTAATCACTCGGTTTTCTATATCATTTTCAGTAGAGTATCTGTGAGAATAAAGGCTTGCAGCTGTCGGTTATTTTAAGTCCCTATGGAATCCTTTGTGCTGTACCTTTGCTGTGCAAGCCTCATTGTCATACTTGACAAGGCGTGCATACAAAATGAAACAGAAAATCCATCACCCAGGTGGCTTGCTATGACGGTAGATTTTACATAAAAATACCTCAGCGGTTCACTCCTCAGCAATAAAATGAGGTTAGGCGGGGTACGGCATCAAAACCAATAAATATATGTAGTATGGTGCTGTTGCAATGAATAAAATATATTTTTTTTTAAATTACATTTTCCTTATCTAAAATACAAACAGAAAACTTGTATACAGTACAGCTCCTTGGTATAACACACGTTGCAAAAATATACTACGGTAAAAAGTCACACCGTCTACTGTTGGTACATTGTGCATCTTTTTTCTGCAGCTATGCGTTTCGCTCTCTTGCCACACTCAGAAACCAGGCATGAGCTGTACGAGCGCTTCTTCCTTGCATCAGTTCCGCTTCTCTATAAACTTCGCCCTTTGGTTCCTGTTTAAAAATGACAAGCCCCGCGTGTAGGCATGTGGTGACGTTTCAGATAGGATCAAACTGATCCTTACACACAGGCAAGAGAAGAAAACCAGCTGTACCGCTTGGGCCGTATAGAAAAAATCGTGAATAGCACCACTTTTGTGAGCATTTCTGGGATTTGGTGTAACACACAAGCTGGGATGCCGTATGGCACATGACAATTTGTTAAAAAATAAAAATAAAAAAGACAACAAAACGCTTGAGCTGCAAATTTATGAAAAGAGCAACGGTAAGAAACATCATATCAATTGACATTAAAGAGTACAGTTTTATTCTTGCTTTAAATTTACATTTTGTCTTTGATTACATAAAACAGAATTGTGTTTGTTGCATTATTGCAAATAATCATACGATCTGTTTATGAACAAACAAAAGCAAAAGCAAATGTAGCCACAGACTAGCACGAATCTGATAGCATGAATCAGTGTTTGGCACTGTAATTTGTAACAAAAAGTGCACAGAAAAGATTATATCGAAACTTAAAATAAATGAAAATGTGTGGGTGTAGTCACGTCTGTAAACATTACAGTTGTACCACATAGAACCACCTTTTAAGTCCTACTGGAAATGTTTGTTTAGGTGGGTGCTGGGTCCCATACGCATTTTATCAGAAGGGAAAATATTTTTCCCTTTTAAATGTCCCTTTTGTTCCGCAGGTTATACTATTATATATATATATATATATATATATATATATATATATATATATATATATATATATATATATATATACACACACACACACTTTAATTTCTTTCATTGACTAAGAGAAATAGGTAATCCATTTCCAATAGCTTTGGGTTTATAAATGAACAGGGGCACAAGTTATCCCAGATTCTTGTCTACATAACTGGAAACTATTGTTGGCATTTGTAATGGGGGAAAAAAAAAAGTTAACACATATGTGTGTGTGTAGTGGGGGGTGGAGGCTGTAGATCACAATCTTGATTTAAAACTAATCAGATCTTGGGTTGGTACATTTAGAAAATAAAGTATCCCCCTTCAAATCAGACACAGAGAGAAAGTTCCCAAGATGATCCTTGTATCAGGTTACACAACATTGTCACTATGCAGGTAAATTCAAGAAAATAGATAACACACAAGAAGTGAAAAGTACAACTTGCAACTTGGGCCATCCTTAAATTATGAATCCCAATGACAGTGAAATTAATGTTGTTGGTTTTATTTAATACTTTAAATACTTAATTTGTTTTTGGGGACATTAGGTATGGATAGAGAGACTCAATTAATACAAATGCAGAACTTGTGTTTTCCTCTTGCAGTATGTAATCACTCGGTTTTCTATATCATTTTCAGTAGAGTATCTGTGAGAATAAAGGCTTGCAGCTGTCGGTTATTTTAAGTCCCTATGGAATCCTTTGTGCTGTACCTTTGCTGTGCAAGCCTCATTGTCATACTTGTTATATAAAATATGTGTTGCTTAGCATTTAAATATGTGTTGCTTAGCATCAGTACTGTGAGCAATACAATAAACTAAAGCTTAAGAAACACAAAGCCACTTCTGAAACCTAGTCTCCTGAAACCAAGTTCCAAGCCACAAAGTGGCTTTGTGTTCCCTTGGCTTTAGGGTCTGCTGATAGGCACCAACACTTGCCACCAAGGCTCCTGATGTGCACCGATGAACTTATTTTAGTATGACAGTTGGACTCAGACTTAGCACTACATAATGTTGTTGTTGGTGTTCAGATGTGCTGAAAAGTAGCAGGGACGGTTCCTCTGTACAGTAGCGTAAGAGCAGCACAAGCACCCTATATCGTTTCTTCTCTGCTAGAGTCTACGCTACTGCAAAGGAAAGTTAACAGTAAAAAAAAAAAACTTAAATGTTGAGTATATATGCTCAGCCATATCTCAACACCTCCCTTGGCCGTTCCACCCTGTTGTTAATCCAAGAGTAAACATCTTGGGTAACATCAACATTGGTGCAGTTCCGGTTAGCATAAAAGAGCAGCATTAAATCACTTTGCTATAAATCCATCCTTAGGGGTTGAACTTGACTTCAGAGTATGTTGTGTATTTGATACCAGTGGCAACTCCACATGCCCAATTTCACTGTTTTGTGACCTTTCTTTTCTCCACTATAACCTCATCCGAAACCTGATTGGTTAATAGATGGCATAATGAGTGTTGAGGTAGTCCTTCCTTCCGAACTAAAGTTTTATGTAGAACAGATCGCAAATCCATCACGCTATGGAAACAGTGCTTAGGCTGGCCGCGAATCGGCAACCCCGCACACCGCAAGTGAGCACATAAAACACAAAGCAAAAGAGCCGGGCTGTTTGCATCTGTGGTTTTGGAGCTTTTAACCTCTTCTCATCTCACGGACAGGGGAGTGGACAGAATCCACAACGGCAGTGTGTCACACAACATGTCACAGTGGAGGCCTGAATAAAATACAGCACCTTAGAGTGAATCCTGGTTTCCCACTGTTTGTTTGTTGATTGTATGTTTCTCAGAGTCGTATCATTTATAGGGGGGTGAAACAGATTGAAATGCACAGATTTGTAGTGCTATGCGAAAGCAAGTGCCACTTGTTTTCATTTTTCTAGAAGGTTAAACTATGGACAGAAACAGGAGTTCATCAAGTATTGAAAGATTAACCTAAAACCCAAATGTCACTTGATTTCATAATGTCAGGGGGCCAGTCCCTCCCATCCTTTCACCCCATGGTTTCACTACAGTGTATATTGTTTCCATATCAGTGAACTGCTCGAGTATAGCTGGTTTTGATCCACCCTGCACAATATCATAATGAACTTTCAGGCACATATTATACACACGGGAGGGTTTAGTATATGTACTTTTTGAAGGGTGTAGTGTACAGTACTGCCTAAACAAGTTACTCTTTTCAAACTCCCAGACGTGTTTTCAGTGTCAACCAGAAGTACATCTTTGAATACAAGATTACCCATACTACACCATGAACTCACTTGCCTGTAAATAATCAATTTTCACTGTTGAGTAAGATAGGCTGTGAGTATATAAAACCCTGCTTGCAGGGCTCATTGCTGTGACTTGAAGCCTTTTGGTAGAAAATAAGCAGCCGTTGATCTTGACAACCACAGAGAGGCAGATGGGACCTAGGTTTTAAATCTAATCCAACTATTTGTCTGGCATATTCTCGAGCAGTATTGGATTCCATTTGGTATGTAGGTCTCAAATGTGCAGTTTTGCAAAAGGCACATGTTAATGATATCTGATGCTATTACTAGGTTAAAAAAGAATACACTTGTTGCAAGCTTTACTTGTTTGCTTTCTGTAACTAACAGCTGCTTCCCCTAATGACTGACACTCTTTACAGCCAATGGCAGCCAGGTACTGCAGGGGTAAAAAATGTAACTGACTACCTGAAGGTTTTTGGCTATAACAGCTCTTAGGTCTGAAAATGTGTTTTTTAGTGTTGGGACAAACATTGTATTTTCATGTTCAGATATCCGTTCAAGATTTAGACGAATATTACAGTATCTGTTCATTTGCAAAATGTTGTCAAAGCCTGTATGTATCACTTTGTTAAAGCTGAAAAATATCCCAGAAGAATAAGTTGTGAAGGCCTTACATTTTACTTTTTACTTTTTTTTTTTGTGAATTAACAACAAGACAAAGGATTCCATGCAGTGGTTAAAACAAAAATATTGTGTGTATTGCAGGTAAAAACAGTACTTGAATAGATGAATTTTTAAAAATAATCAAGTCTCGTTGAAACGAATTAGATTAGACACATTTCCTGACAACTATGGGTTTTCTACATGGGCCGGGCAAATTTAGCAGTCACTTATTGTAAATTCTGGATGACAGGGGCATGTTTTTTTGCCAAATAATAATAAAAAAATGTTTGGATATTTGTTTCAGCACTAATGTGTTCCTACATTTAATTTAACGAAGGTGGTCTTTTTTAAATTTGGAACTTTTTATAAACTGCACCTTAATACAAATGTAATCCTAGTGTTATTTGTTGGGCATAGCCTTTAATGTGTGTGTTAATTGGTTAATAAATGTTGTTTTATAAAATACATGTATTTCAGTTTGACTTTTGCAGATGAAAGATTTCCAGAAAAGCCCCTTCAATTCTATTGTATGGTTTAAGTGAGAATTGCATTTGATCTCCACGTACTGTAAACACTTCGAAGAATTCTGTCTGTGTGTAAAAGAAAAAAACCCAAAAAAAACCAAAGCAAAAGCCGTCTGTCTCCAATGGCTTTGAAATAGAAGTGGCACCTTTTTGATTTTGGGTCTTTTATGAGTCATCATTCTTCAGAAAATTGACCAAAAAATTCTCTGCTGTGATGACTGGATTATGTTTGTTATGCTACGCAATGTGCTAATAATTAGGAAATATATTTTGTGGTGACTCCTCAGTCCTCCCACATTTAGTTTCAAGACTTTTTGATGTCTGAGATAGTCTAGCCTTCTTTTATTGTGTCCAGCACCACGCTATCCAGGATGTTTGGAGCAATGAAACAAAATGCTAAATAGTGCATGTTACCAACATACAGTACCGTCTATAGGTGATATAAATAAAACTGTAAAAAAAAAGTAAAAATTTAATATATAATATAATATATATATATACAATATATGTATATATATATCATATATATATATATATATATATATATATATATATTATATATATATATATATATATATATATATATATATATATATATATATATCATATGTATTTATATATATATATATATATATATATATGTATATATATATATATGTATATATATATATGTATACATACATACATACATACATACATACACACACGTATTTCATTCTCTGAATTGTGGGTTGAGGAGGATCTGTTTAGTTGTGATTGGATCATAAAACAGCACACTGTTAACCGTTAGGCTTGGTGACGCAGCTCCGCTTCCAACCCTGTGACACCAGAGAGACGTGTCAGTGGTTCCCAGGCCATTCCATTGTGATATTCCATCATCTGAAATCATTGGGGCATATTCACTGTACAGATTGGAGTGTCAAATCAGGGCGGTGCCTGACCAAAGCACCCAGCAGCACACAGAGTACTGTAATCGCAGTTGTGTACACAACAGTTAGAAAGCTAACATATGAGGGTTTTGAATCTGGCACTGCTTGCATCTCTTAATTGGTTGCAGATTGTAGTTATGAAACGAAAAGTATGCCACTCCTGTTCAATTACAGAGGCCCTAAATTAAGGCTTCTTTAACTAAAAAAAAAAAAAAATCCTTTAATAATTTTAGGACTTGGCAGTAAGGGAAACCGCCCACTGAAGGCCCCGCTCTGCATTGGTGTTTGTGTCGACCAGGCAGAGGCAGCCCAGGCCTTTGGAGGTGTTCTTTCATTAAAGACACACAGCTCTGTCTCTCTAGGGAGGCTCATTCAGAGCAAATGTCTGAGGAGCTGCTCTGTGGAGCGCTTTGTGTGTGCCACTGACGCGCACGCAGTGAACCCTGGGGGCGGGCGGGGGGGGGGTGCGCTTGACCGAGGAGAATTGTAAGCTATGAGTAAACAAAAGTGAAAGAAAAGAGGGAGCAGGGTGTGGGGCGGCATGCTGATTCAGTAGTCTTCAAAAAAGCAGAAGCCAAGCCCAATTGAGCCAGCTGATATATGACCCAAGGCCAGGTAACACCAGTTTTGGTTTTTAAGAGTGCAGCAATTTAGTGAGATTAAAGCATTTATTTTATCCAGTTCGGAATCAGTTTCACAGTTACTGGTCTTTTGATCACCAAAGTAACACGTTTGGCTATATGGGTGTAACATTTATTCAGCGAAAGCTCCTATTGGTACACCTAGAATCTCCCTTTTTATATCCTATTTCTATTACTCTTTGGTTAATTATTGTAATTTTCAAACAGTTGATTCAAGATGAAATTCTAAACACCTTTTAAACCAGATAAAACATGTTTTTTTAATTTAAACCAAGTTATTGTACCTAGCAATGCTTTTTGTTCCCATTCCCCTGAAAAGTACCACACAAGAGTGAAGTAAATATTGTTTATAGATTGTGAATAGATTGTTGTTTTACCTATTTGCCTGGCTGTGATTTCTTTCGATCAGGATCTGTTCAGAACGCCTTGAAAAACTTGGCTTCTGTAGTTCAGATAAAAGATGCTAGATGGTGCCCTTGAGTTATTTTTTTAGTAGTGCAGTTTTTGGAATTGCTTTGGAGGACATGTGCAGTGATTGTAACACTGTGTGGGTTTAATATCATAAAATGACCAATAAGAACTAACTGGTTGTTATCTTGCTGTTTCTACCTGCAGTTTGATTTATTGTTTGTATTGCTTTCTGTTTATTCATATATCTACCCACTGCAACCTCTCTGGAATAATTCTTTCTACGAAATGGTGCCCCTTGATAGGCACTGTTTAATTAGTTACAGCAGGGTTGTCCTTTGGCAAAATGATGACATTTGTATTTATTTTTTACTACAAATTGACATATATGTTTGTCTTGCAGGTGCAGTAATGTCAGAGCATCTGTTGAACACACTGTGACCATCACCTCGTCGCATACCCTGTAACTGCTGAAAATGACCTTGAGAGTCCTGATCTCCCTGTGTATCATCCTTCCTCTGTTCATGACAGTCTGTGTCTCCAGTCATACAGAGCTTCAAGGAGTCCTCATTGTGGGAGCGGAAGTGGTGGACAACGTTGAAAAGTGTACAGGAGCCTGTAATGAAACAAGGGAAACTGGTAAAACATGACATCATTATCACTGTATAGAATCATTACCTTTGAGACTGAATTAATGCAGTCTTGGATACAGGGGTCCCACTGTTACCCCTCTATCGCAGATTTTTTTGACCTGTTGATCCATGGCAACTGAAACTGACAGCTTTTATACAGTGCCCTTGAAGAAGTATTGGAATTGCAGTACAAAGTGTTCCTCAGCTTTTGAAACAACTCCCTCTTAGTAAACTAAATACATTCTGTGACAAACGTCTCGACTAATTGGTTGAAGACCTTGACAAAGACTTCCAGCAGTGAGAAGCGTGATCAATTTTGAGCAGATTTAGCAGGGGCCTGATGGTTGAAACTCCTGGCACCTGGTCATTTCAATAATATACATAAATAAGGGAAGTTCTGAAACCTAGGTCTGGGTACAGCGCTAGTGTGAGTTTCAAGCCGCATAGTGTCCAAAATACTTGGATCAGGTACTTGGTACATGTTTTTCTGCTTTTTTTTTCTGAGTTTTTTTTTTTTATTACTTTTGTACCATTTTAAAAGACAATTTGAAGTTCCCTACATAATCAGGGGTGAATAAACCATCCGGTAAAAAGAAATCAACCGTAACAACATTGTTCTGGTGCTTTTAAATCTATCCATAAAATCATTTTGGCAGAAGTGCAATTTTCCTTTTTTTTTTTTCTTCTTCCCCCTTAAGATGTGCAATTTTAACAATGCCATGTGTTTCAAATTTAACATAAAAGGGATTTTTAGACCTAATTGTGCTGTTTTATGAGCTGGTCCTGTTTAGAAAACTTTAACGTGTTCTTTCTAATTAAAGTAGTGTGCCACTAAGCCCCACCACACACACAGCTGTAACCCAGGGCATACAGTTGATATCCGCAGCTGAAATATACTTGTTTACTATCAAGAGATTATTTAACAAGTGGCTTGATCTAAGGGCGTCTACTGAAGAGTATTGAGGGTTTGATGGGCCCCCTCAAGTAATAGGATTTCCAAAAGGCTTAATATGAAGTGAAGCCAGTGTGTAGGGTATCAGGAAACATGCAATATGGTAGGAAAGTGCTTCGCCACACCTTTTGATTACAATTCAGAGTAGATTCAATACCCCCAACCCAGTATGTGTAGGTGCCCTGTATTTGTAAGGAAAGAATGTGTGTTTGTTACGGTTCAACCCCAGTCCAGAATCGTAAATAACCGGGAGGAATTTCTACCCACTCTGGGGAACAAGAGTGACCATTTTGAAAAAGGCCAGATGGTAAAGAATGTTTAGAATGTAAATGGCATCCTGCTGAGTTAAGAGGAAGTTTTGGGACTGATCACAGCAAGAACAACAACTTATAGTTTGGGGCTAGGTAAACCTGGCATTCCAGGTGTTGGATACCATTGGTAAAATGAACTAGCCTTCCCTTCTGGCCAAGGTAAAAAATAAATTGACAAGTATAACGGGCATCAGTTTTGTCTCTCTCTTTAACATTGCAGTAAGGTCTGTTTGTAGATTCTTATATCCAGTCCTGCATTAAAGGCAACGAGATACTGGAAATAACTCAACGGTTCTACCAGTCATTCTTATGCTTGTTTTAGCTTTTAAATGCTCCAGCACAATTTTTTCACTGATGCCAAACCTTATCAATACCTTCTTATCAACTGGACTTGGAGAGAAATCCAAAAAATTCCAACATTCTGAACATTCTGTACTCTTGGAGTGAAGAGGACTCAGGATTAGAGGAGGTCACAGATAGAGAGAGAGAATGTACTCTGTAAATAATTTGGGTTATACATCCCCGTAATGAAAACATTGTTTGCATTTGTCTTCTGTTTGGGAGCTTGGTCCAACCATATAAGGTGCTGTTACTTTGTTGCAATGTGTTACAATTTTCTTTTGCTGAGTGTTTATGGTTTTCTGTGACTTGAACTTAAACTTCTATCTTTTTGTATATATCGAAATTAGAGAACCTGTTTTATGATGTGTAGAACCATTAAGAATAATTGTGAAGGAATATTCAGCAACTGCTTGAAAGTGTAGTCTTGTTTTGACTTATTTGTTTGTGTGTTGCAGGTAACAGAACATGCAACTGGCCAGTGTTTGATAATGCAACAAGCCAGTGCATCTATTTAAACTGTTCCAGTCTATCCCTATGTTACACTCTAACTGCTAAAGATGTAAGCTCAGGTATGTGAGTTCCAGGATTTTGCAAACTTGATAAAGGTTTAACTATATCATTCCATGCAGCTCTCCATTCTGATCTTTCGGTATCTTGTTAGTAATAAAGCAATGAAATGTGACGAACTCCATCACAATTGTTTGCATTAAAATGGTAGTAAACTCTATAGCACCATTTAAACATGTACTGAATATAAACAATCTCAATGCAATGAAAATGTAAAACTCACATTTAACAATTAAATATCCTGTTTCTAAAACAATTGGAAATAGGTTAACATTAAATGTTCATGTCATCAGCAAATATTAATACGAAACAATGGAGTCAGTATATTTACTGTACAACAATGAGTGAAAGTTTCCCAAAGATGCAAACATATCTGGGTTTTTTTTGTTTTGTTTTGTTTGTTTTTTTTGCAGCTATACTGCCAACCAAAGTGCCAGCAGTGTTGGTAACAACAGTACCCACTGTCACAGTTACAACAAACTCCACTTCTACTATATCCTCACCCACCAATTCCACAGCAACCACCACAAGAAGCCAGACATCCCTAAGAAATGGATCGTCCCAAACAAACTCCATCAGCCTCAACACCACAGAATCTAGAAATGAAATGGGCCATTCATCTCCACCACCCCAGAACGCAACTACAACAATATACACTGAACCTTCTGCAGCCAGCCCTACCTCGCAGAACCCACCTGCCACTACTAATGCAGTACCAAGCACAACCCCAAACACAACCCTAAACGAGACACCAGTGGAAACCACGTTATCAACAGGCATGCCGTCCCCTGCAACCCACACAACCCTCTCTGTGATCCCTGCATCTACACCACCAGTGCAGCAGGAAAGTAAATCGGCTCCTCTGCCTGAGGTAGATGCAACCGTTGCAAGTGAAGCCACCAGTAATGTAATTCCAACCACTGCTGCTGAAGCAACTACACAGCAGGCAGCCCAGACCATACAGGAATATACTTCTGCACCCAACAAGAAGCCACCACCACCTTCAACAGTGGTCCTGAACCCACCAACAACTACAGAGCGTGCAGCAACCACAACTCTGCTAAGAGTCATGTCAAAAACCCCCCCAGATAAAACCACTGTGGCAGATAGCAGTGTTTTGATTGCCGTGGGGCCTCTCACAATGCAGCTGGTGGATACCAGCTCGCTCTTAGCTGTGTTTTTCTTTGGACTGTTGTTTTTCCTGCTTACCATCATATTGTTTGTCTCCCTAGCCTACGAGAGCTATAAGAAGAAGGACTATACACAGGTGGACTATTTAATCAATGGAATGTATGCAGATTCTGGAGTGTGATGGTGTTGGGTACTGAAATTCTTTTTGATTTTTTTTTTTCACTTGTTGAAAGGTTTTTGAAAGGTTTTTTTGTTCTGTTTTTCCTTCATCAGTGCTTCCAGACTACCTGTTGACTCGGCAAAGCAGTTGATAATTGCCTTTTGGATTTTTCATGTATTTATTGTGCCAATCTGCTCTCTTGCTGACAAAGCCATAGGAATGTGTTTTATCTTTCTTTTGTTTTTGACATTCCGTTTGTTGAAGTGGATGTTGTACGCTAACCTATGCACAGAGCATCCTTATAAATATGTTTGCTTAAAGCCATTTTGAAGAAAAGAGGATGACACTGAGCAATTTAGTGCATTCCTTGAACAGTGAACCAGTGTTTAAGGGTGTTTTATTAACGCCACAGATTCTTTGCAATTTAATAGAAACCTCAAGCAGGGAATAATTCAGATTTGAATACCTATATTGTGCCAACTAACATCTGTTTAATTTCTGTACTGGGTTTTGCAATAAAACAAAAGTAGAATAATACTCTCTGTTTCATTCATGTATTAATCAATAAATTTACATAGAATTAGTCGGTATTTTAATATTTTGAGGGCAGCCTTTCACATCCAGTGAAGTAGTAATTAAAAATCCTGTCAATTTTGTGTCTGTTGTATAGGGGTTGTATGTGCAGTTTGTTCCTGTGGCTTTAGCCCAGTTTCTAGTAAGCAGATCACTCAATAGTATGCTTTTCCAAGTTTTTTTCAGTCTGTGTTTAAGGTGCTTTTAGAATTCCAGAACTGTTATGTTCTAGTTGCGACCACTTTTGAATGCTCTGCATTACCAGTAAAACAAAAGGAAACTTGGGCCAAAGCGACAGACCACTAGATTTACGTAAAAAAAAGACATTGATATAGCATAAGTTACTAGGCCAAGGTTTTGATATGCAAGGAAATTAACCTAACCTCTCTCTCTCGCTTAGAGGGCTCCCTTCTGAGCTTGGTTGGGCCTGTGCTGTGAACGCTTCTTCAAATAAACTTTGGTTTTTCAGGGCCTTCAATCCAGCACCTTTCCCAAGCACTAGAATTGAATTTAACGGGGCTCCCCCGAGTAGCTCATCCAGTTAAAGCTCTGCTGATTCTGGCTTTAGGCTTGTGAGATTGGAGGGCACTTGCATGCCCTCCAAACGTCTCTGCTATGTGGGGAGTGAATGCGGTGAGGAGAGAAAACATAATTGTATATATTCCAAAATGGGTGGGTAATAAATAAAAATAAAAAATAAAAATAAAGTCACTCAAATTAAAAATAAATAAATACATTTAAGAGTGGAAAAACAGAAAGCAAAAAGCAAAGCCTTATTAACCCCCTCTTCTAATATATCCACAATCCTTTTATTGAAGGAAAAATAACATCATCTACTCTGGTAATGTCTGTTTAAAATGTGTTTTTGTTCAAATGTTACAGTAAAAATGTTACACTTTTTTCTGTATTCCAAAATGCACATATTTTAGGACTGGGTATAAATGATTTGCTGAAAAAAGCCCTGGAAATATCATTCTTATTTTTTATACAGTATGTCCTCTTTTGAAATGTTTCAATTCAGAAATTAAAAGTTACACACTATAGGGACTGCATTCTCAAAACTGTTTACTCCGAATTGTCATTAGAGCAATTTTTGTCTGAAAAATTTGGAATAAATAGCTGTGAGAATCTTGACCACACTTCATTTCTCCCATTGTACCACATACATAAATATAGCTATGGCCAAAAGTTTTGCATCACCCTATGTAATTAACTAATTTTGCTTCATAAAGTCGAATGAAACTGAATAATGTTACATTAGCATATTGAATTACATACCGCTGTAGTTTTCCCATATACTTAATGAAAACTGACAAATTGAAAAATGTGACATTTTGAAATCTAACATGCAATACTGTACTACTATTATGGCTTCTGATAGATGTCTGATTTACAATAAAAAAATCTAAATGTTCATAGTTTGTTTATTTTTTTAATTGTCTCATCCTAAAATTCTAGGTGATGCAAAACTTTTGTCCATAGCTATACAAACATACATGTTGGAGGTAAAACATTGTGAATGCTGTAGTATGACACTGCTTTGTATGTAAGCCAACAGATACCATCTCTGTTTACTGGATATAGCTGATCTCCACATTCTTTCCAATTATATCAGTCATGTGTAACTCAATCTTAAACTCAATCTGTGCCACTGTCTGCTGGCTTAAATCAGAATACATAATTGAGGCAAATGATCTTGTAATATTTTACAGCATTAATCCTATAAATGCTGTATATTGTGCTGGATTTTTGGGGGGTAGGATTAAATACTGCAAGAGCACTTCTGCCTGTAATTAAAGAAAAGAAGATTAATTTCTATAGTTATTGTGGCTCATTTCTAAATCATTTAATGCTTTGAAGGTACAGAGCACTTATAACCATGTTGGCAACAACATAATTTTTCCATTCACACGTACAGATGCAATGTTAATAACAGTTACTTAAACTATTGGCTAGTAAAATGCAATTTCAGGACTAATGGGATTCAGTTGTGCTCCTCAGACAAATCGCATTTTGGGTTCACTGTGCATTCTCTTTTAATGCAGCACAAAGGCAGAAATCCTGCAGCATTAATGTAATGTGCAGTATTTGGACCTTGCATAGAATAAAAGAGGGCTCTGTTGATCGTGATGTATTATTAAAATCTAAACCCCATAACGCTCAAACAAATACTTAACAAAAATGTTGTCTGCCAGTCTAAGTCTTGCTTGCAGACTAAGAAACATTCTATAGTATATTAATGATTTCATACGATTTCCTAACAATTTTTATTAAGACTATTATTTGAATGCCAATAACACATGAACCAGATATTTGTCCTTGGTTATTGTTAATATTATATTTGTGGCATTTTGAACCTAAAAAGAAATATGTTATTGTCTTTTAAACAAAATTGGAATAATGTAAACCAAAATACATCATGCAGGTGTGTTGTCTCAGCATTTATTTGATAGCAAGCCTAAGCATTTTAAATCCACTTTTCTCAAGGGTTAAGGAGACACAGACATGCTTCTTAAAACAGAAAATCAAACAAATGAAGACAGGAGAATTCATTAACCAGCCTTTCACTTTTAAAAGGGCACTGTGGTTTGGAAAGAGACGTTACAAACAGTAGGGGAGAATGCCTTGGGCACTCCAGTGTAATCCATGGTTATAGTCAAGGTGTCCCATAATTCCAACGTCATAGGCAATGTCTTACATTATGTCAAATCAGATGTTCTCTGTTCACTAGGGCGACCACAACCAAAATGATCTGAATTCGTTCCTCTTTCTTTAAAAACAGTTCACACTTGAAAGAGGCAACCAATATTAGCAATTATACCCACGAAGCTTGACTGATGAGACACCCTGTAGTTCAATTTAGAGGAGATCATTAAAGAATCGATTCATTTATAGTTTTACATCTACATAAATCAAAACATATTGAAATATGTTATCGTTATGTGCAAGTAAAACCAAGAATCAAATTGGAATGGTGGCAAGCAGTAACTGGGCAGTACATACAAGTAATAAACGGGTCATTTGCAGCAGAGCCATGCAGCTTGGCCATGGTACACTTTCTTAGTTTCCATTATATTTCTATATGCCTAACAGAGCCCTTCTTTAACTTTTTTTTTTTGCAAACAAGACAATAGGAAATCACAGCCTTTGGGACATTGGGTTTTTAACTTTCAGCGTTAAATATGCAGAAAGGGATTTTGTGGTAAGCAGCTGTACACCATGAATGTGTTAGTCTTTGTTTGGAGTGCGTCTACCCAGATGTTTTTCATTATGGCATGAGAAACATTGGCTACAATAAAGCATGTGTGTATTACAGTAAAGCCAATATTTATGAGTTACAAAATCCACATGGGGGGGGGGGGGTATTGAGATGATGAAGTGTGTTTCATCAAAGGGAATGCCAAAGGCTGCTTAATATAGGTGACCATTAAATCAGGTTTCATTGCGCCTTTTTTTCCATACAAGTAAACACTGTTCTACTCTACTCAGGCGCTCTATAAAGACATGTGTTTCTACTTTGACTGAATTTGTGGCAGCCATGGAAACAATAGATTGACCATTAGACATTTTACATTTGATCTTTCCGCAGTTTACCAAGCCAGCCACCGCAAGTGAAACACAGTTTTAATCGTCTCTCCTGTAAACATGAAGACAAAAGGATCGAAATAGGGTTTAGTGTGATACTAACAGAATATTTCTGTCGCAAAAAGATTGCATTAGAATACACAAGAGCAAAAAGAGGAGTTGTATAATTTCTTATTGTGATATTCTGATGGTCTGATTTCACCGCAGTGAACGCTAATCTACTTAACATTTTCAGAGTATTTCATTTCTTCCCTGTTTAATAATATTGCACAATTCTTGATTGCATTGTCTTTATAAAAGGCAGTGATGTATGATACACTGCTGTTACAAATTGTGCCCTGTCAGTGAGATGAGAGGAGGTTAAAAGCTCTAAAACCACAAATGCAGACGTGTCCAGCTCTTTTGCATTGTGGTTAAGACGCTTGCTTGTGGTGCGCGGGGTTGTCATTTCACAACCAGCCTCCGCCCTGTCACATCTGCTTATGTTATTGCTTACTGGGTTTACTAAGGGTGTGCAACTGTAATGACTGTCCGTTCTGCAACTGTGGCCATTGAGAGCCACTCAACTCAAAATCATTTAGTTAAAGGCGTCTGCCAAATAAATACAAAAAATTAATAAAATTAAATTAAATCTCTATAAAAAGCATCGAAAAAATGTGTAGACTTGAAATACAAAACACGGCTGCAAAATTCTTTATATAGTTATATAATACATGCATTTAGAAAACCTGCGGTTGTCAGAATATATGGAAGGAAACACTTGTTTTTGTTTTATATTACCAGCGGTGATAAACTAGGAATATATAGAGTATTATATATATATATATATATATATATATATATATATATATATATATATATATTTTTTTTTTTTTTCAGCACTCTGTAGTGATTCCAAATTAAAATATTTCCAAAATTACCTGGACTGAAATCTACATAGTAACAAAAACTAAAATAAAAGGGCTATTCCGTTCATAACACAGTCATGATTTGTCATCAGTGCAGTGTATCAGATGGCAGACTTGGATTTCCTTTGTTTGTTTAGAGTTCATTCCTGTTCCAAAAGCAAATTGGAAAAGATGGAACTGGAACAAAGATTATTGTTATAGCACACAATTTTAGTAATTTGAAAGTTATTATAGCCTTCAAGGACAGGGGGCTGCAAGACCGTATATGGCTATTAGTGCTTTCTCTGCATCCCTTTGTATGTTACAGAGTCCAGAACCAGTCTTTCATGCTGAACGACACAGGGTCCATATAATGGGTTCAATATGTGATAAACAGTGATAGATTGTACTGTTAGGAAATCCATAATCCGTCGGGGCATTGAATTATGGGACCACTTATAATAAATGGGAATCCAACAAGGCTTTTAATAGTTTCAGTTAGAGCTGATTCCTGTTTAATTGGAGTAACGCACGCACGGCACAGCAGGGATATATTCAAGTGATCTAAAACGTGGAAGATCTAAATTGCACCATTGTTTTTAAATAAAGCATAAAGGTCCTAGGGACCTGAAAATCGAACAAAGAAACAGTGCATTGTAGTCTCTTTATCCTCTTAAAATATAAAAAACACAGCAAGCTTCACATTTCAGTTATGCAAAAGCAGGCAGTATAAAATCTGCTGCATTGTGATCAATTGAATAACTAGCTCGCAATGAGACCTCACTAACCCTAGAGATCATTGGAGGGCTGTGCACTGCTGTTGGGCCCAAATATCTTTGTTGTCTAGTATGAACTAATTTTTTATGTTCCCATTAAATTACATTATATCTATGTCTGTTTTAGTGTTCTATTTTTCTATTTCTTTTTTAATTGAAAGCATTCAAGAACATATTGAGTTAAGTATTTTCAGCTCTGACATCTTACTATTATTTGTTGCTAGAGGTCCTTGTCTTATAACTTAGGATCTATTCCATCCTCTCCTGAGGTACATTTCTTATTAACCCTTACAGGACTGAAGACAAGTACAATGTGTTTCTTGTCATCTTGCTTTGTTATGATGTTTGCTTGTGCCCCAATGTCAATATAAGAACATAAGAACATAAGAACATAAGAACATAAGAAAGTTTACAAACGAGAGGAGGCCATTCGGCCCATCTTGCTCGTTTGGTTGTTAGTAGCTTATTGATCCCAAAATCTCATCAAGCAGCTTCTTGAAGGATCCCAGGGTGTCAGCTTCAACAACATTACTGGGGAGTTGATTCCAGACCCTCACAATTCTCTGTGTAAAAAAGTGTCTCCTATTTTCTGTTCTGAATGCCCCTTTTTCTAAACTCCATTTGTGACCCCTGGTCCTTGTTTCTTTTTTCAGGCTGAAAAAGTCCCTTGGGTCGATACTGTCAATACCTTTTAGAATTTTGAATGCTTGAATTAGGTCGCCACGTAGTCTTCTTTGTTCAAGACTGAACAGATTCAATTCTTTTAGCCTGTCTGCATATGACATGCCTTTTAAGCCCGGAATAATTCTGGTCGCTCTTCTTTGTACTCTTTCTAGAGCAGCAATATCTTGGGATATATATATGGGAACTATAAACTTTACACAAATATGGATTCAAAATAGCTTTTACTGTACTTGAAAAATGCATCAGCTAACTAATTAATTTTTTAAACATAAAGTCATTTTATGGCTTTGCTACTGACTTTAATCCTGAAGTTGATAGCATTTTCGAGAAAGTCAGAAAAAATACAAAGAGAAACAACCTTTACAGTGTATTATTTTTGTGGGGTTACATTTGACCAAACTTCATTGGATCCAAACCCCCACAGCCCTTCAATATATGGGGCTCCTGCTTAATCTATAGCACAGGGACCCTCAACATACAGTACCAGTGGGTAAGCATAAAGCCTGTCTGTACTGACAATAGGTTTAGGGAAACAAAGAGAACTGTGTCATGTTATAGCTGCAAGAAAATAAGAACACATTTAAAGACTCAATCTGTGCTAATCTTCCCTCATGTTATTGAACTCAGTAATAAAAGAGTAAAAGAAAAAAAAAACACAATCTTAATGTAAATAGGACCCAAGACGGTTTTCTTTTATTCCTGTCCCCTAAACTTTAATGCAGCTTATTTCTGTATAATTTTCAAATATTAGTATTGGATAATGAAAACAACTGGGGATATTTCAACAAGTGCCTTGTCAAATGTACCTGTATGCCCCCCATTGGGTTTCAAAGAGGCCCTTTTGCTTGCATTGACACACACACACACACACACACACACACACACACACACAAACACAATCTATACAGTATTTGAGCGAATTACAAAATGAAAGAAACAACACAAAGCCAAACATGTTGTAATTAAGCAAGCTTGTTATTTGGTTTTTCATGGTTTGATATTCAAGTTATTTTTTTAATACATATCCTTGGGTTATAAATCTATGGGATATGAATTCACAGCTAACCAAATTAGAAATTTCACAGCCCTTAAAGAGTAAGTAATGGGGGTTCCAAACAATATAGCGTTATACGTCCTACATCTTGCTTCAACTGTTTAAATAATGCACCTGTCATTTTTCTTTTCATTGTTAACATCCTGACTTTTTACTCTTAAAACTTTAAAGTTTGTTTCAAAGATATTTTTCAAAATGTCCGCTCTAGTAATAGTGTAAGGATTATTGCCCACATTGTCAAACACGGAACAGCATTACCGATCCAGGATGTCTCACGGAAGAGAAAAGCCAGACCATTTGTAATTATGTTTTCAATTTTTTTAAATTGCTCTTCCTGCAGTGATTTAGAGGATAGATCTTAAACCGCAGTGCACTAGAGCGGCCATTTTGAAAAGAGCTCTGAAAAAGACTTTAAAGTTATTATAATTGTAAAAAGCTGTCAAATGTTGTCAGGATGTTAACAATGAAAAGAAAAATTACAAGTACATTATTTAAACAGTTGTAGCAACACGTGAGGATGTGTAATGCTATATTTTTCGAAACCCCACTAATGACTCTTAAAGGTACCTTGTTAACATTTATGTGAATTATTAAAAGTCTCACAATATTTAGCTTTCAATTGCAAGAAATAAGAACTAAAGCTGTATTTAAACAATGTTGGTTAACTTGGGGTACAGTTGTTAATTCTAACTTGTTTTTTTTTCTATTTCAAGTATTGTTCTTCTGAAGGTTTTAATATTCATGTGCTCAGTTACGATATTTTTTTTAAATATAATTTAGCAATTTTTAAACTGCACTTAATCCAACCCTTTACAGATCAATTTAACAAACACCACTTTGTCAAAGAAAGGTGTCTGCTTATAAAAAGTACCAAATGACATATTATGTTTTTGTTTTGTTTTGGAAAAAAAACAACAACAACAACAAAAAAAAAAAAATCAGTTGATCATAAAAAGGACCAAATGAGGATCAATACATGCGGCGTTACAATTAAATAATGACAGACAGCTATTCTATACGTTTAAATAATGACAGACAGCTATTCTGTATGTTTTCTTTAAAAGCTGCTGTAAGGCTACCATCACCATGATTACAAATGTAATTACAGGATTTGTTTCTTTCAGTATGCCTGTCAGTTTTATTTAACTATATTAGAAAATATAGCTGTAGGGCATTTTTGAGATTTATTTGTTATACATTCTGTTTTTTGAGTCAATGAAAGAATATGTACAAAGAAAAGGCCTAACGTTATTTTTGTTTGGTTTTTTAATTGTCAAACATGACTATTGAGCCTTATTTTCATGATCAGATAACATATAAGACGAAACAATATAGTTTGTGAGTCTCTTTTCATTAGACCTAACTATTTGCCACATGAAAGAAGGTAGCTCGGTGCCCCTGTGAGGTTTGGGAGATGAATAACTGATACATTTAACACCAGTTTTGCTGTTCGTGACAAATTCAATATGAATGTACTGTTAATTAATGTTTACTTCATATGGATTAATTGCATAGTACTAGTGTAAGTACAATGTGTTTGATACAATAAAGACAGCTCAATGCAATTCACTTGCTGCTCTATAAGTACATAAACTGAAGTTCTGGGTGTAAAACTAAAGAGTAAAAGGCAAAACATACTCCTAACCCTGCAGCGAAAAACTAATAAAGCAAAACCCCTCCACCCACTGCAAGATGCTTCACAAAAAACAAACAAAAAAAACATAAAGTACAATGCAAAAATCAAGGTATGTTTAAGAGTCATAGATTATGAAACACTTTTATAAGGCATCTCATAATATGACTGTAACATTCCTGCAAATGTGTGGTTTTACTGTAAGTAAACCGTGCTGAGTCAAATAAAGGCATAACTAGTCTGTTTGCAGCTTTAAGCAAGCTGTACTGGAAGTGAATGTAAGGAATCCAGAATAGAAGTAATGTGTTGACTTTAGTTTTTGGTCAAAACATAAGCAGCTGCGTTTTGCACCAGCTGAAACCTTGAAAGAAACAGACTGCTGAGTCCTGCAGCAAACCAAGCATCACAGTGACCAATCCCTAAAGTAGCTGTACCAGCAAAATATTCCATTAATCTTACCTTTTGTGCACTTACATAGATCTCAAATGTGCAGTTCTGTCTTACAGAAAACATTCACCTGAGCAGTGTCTTCATAACTGAAACATATTACTGGAGGAACAGTCAATAGATGAAGCAACTGGTTGGTGAATGTTGTAAAAGAAAGGCTCCCGGGTCGAAATGAACAATTTAGTGCAACAACCTTTTTTTTAAATATAAAATAAGCAGACATTTATTTATGTATTTATTTATTTATTTTTCCAATTTTGGAAACTGCCCCCCCCACCCCCCCCCAAATTTTTTTCGGCACATCGACGTTGGGGGATGACGACAATGAGACTATTTTATAAGTATAATAATTTTGTTTGGGAATTGACTGGGGGTGCACTGCCAATAGAGACTTGTTACACAATTGAACTTGCAGTGTATGCTAAAAGACTTCATATTATTAAAACAAACACACACGTTTTGACCCCACCGACTGTTATCTCAATACATCTCTGAAATATGTGTTAATCTGAAATGCAAACGATCTCGACGTTGTTCGTTATTCTCACAATCTAAGTCTGATGGAAGCAATTGCCTAACTGAGGCAGCAACTTTATAGTTACACTGCATTGTCGCATTAAAACGTTCCAAAGTGTTGCTCTGTTTAATTATTTTAAGATTTGTGTAATAACATTGTTTTTTTGTGTGTGTGCTGGTGTGTCCTCTATGCCAGTAGCGCATGCAGGGTGGAATGTGTGTTGAGTTACATTAATATTAGGACAATTTAATAGTCAACACATTGGGTACCGTAACAGACAAGATAAAGGCATGCTGTTATAATAAACTTTCTTCATCGAGGGCAATAAAAAGGGGCTACATAAGAGATTGTGTTTTACTTGTTGCTCCCTGCCGCTGCCTGGAGGTGCTCAATGCCCTCAGGTCATTAGCGTCGAGTTCGGCGCTGCGACTCCAAATAGTGTTTAGTTGTGTTTGTCCTGTGACGTCACCCGGTTTCCGCTGTCACTCGTTGCTGTAGTGCGCTGGTTGAACGGAGTTAGCCAGTGCAGGGTTTGCTACAAGGTAATAAGCGATCCACTCTTTCGGATACAAACTTTTTGCAAAAATAAATAAGATCATGGAGCCGGAATAAGGAACATGTCGCTACAAGGACTTGCAATGGAGACTTTGTTCATCGGGTTACTGCTTTACAGTTATTTCCTTCTGGTTGGTGGTAAGTTTTGACTTTTTGTTGTGATCCCCACGATTGTAAAGTATTGTATGGACATTGTTGCTGTATAGGCACCAGTATGGCTCCTCGTTTTCATGTATGGATCAGGGGGAAAGGGGATAAAACACAGGGCTGTTTTGCTGTAACCAACAGTGATTATTTATTTATGAACTATTTAGTTAATGGAGTGTATTTTTGTTTTGTTTTGTGTATAGTTTTTTTTTTCCAGCACATTTAAAAAAAACAAAAAAAAAATTCATCGCATTATAAACGGCGAAGAAAAGAAACATGAAAATAAAGTTCGTAATTAAGTGTAGTTTTGGAGGGGTGAAAGAAAACCCCCTTGCCTTGTTACTTCGGAGACATGTCCTAATTTGTTGTTAAAATGTTGTTGGAAATAAGCATTCGCGTTCCATGTGTTAAACAAAAGTTTTTTGTAATGCTCTCGAGGCCTCCGAGTGAATTGCGATTGATTAGAAGGGGTGTCGGGTGTCGCAGAAATTTAGAACCTTTTCTTTTACTGACTTTATAAACATCTGCTGCTCAGTGGTAAAGAAAAAAAAAAAAAAAAAAAAAGATGTGAAAACCACCCGCGATTTCGGTTCTTCTTGCTCGTGCGATCATGTAGATTTTCAAGTACAGTAAAGTAATTTGTTTCATGTAGCATACTGTAGCAATAAAGCTGTAGCTTGCATAATTTTTTTTTTTTTTTGGGGGGGAGATTGGGGGGTCAGCTGAGCTCGATGGGGCCATTCTTATTAAAGTTTCAAATTCGGTAGCGGCGGCGACTGTTCTTTACCTTTTTTTTACATTACGTAATTTTTCTTTTTTTTTTTTTAGTATCATTTTTAAAACATTTTTAGTCAAATCAGTTGACATATGTTTTGCTTTTAATTTTCGTGGATAAAACAAATAAATAAAATAAATAGATAAATATCCAAAAATGCATAGCGCGTAATGCTACGAGTAAGACAGAGCCGGCAATATGGCCGGCATCACCATGAACTTTTTCAAACTTGAGTCAAAAAAAGTCAAATAAATATATATATATATATATATATATATATATATATATATATATATATATCGCTATATATATATACGCGTATACGTACGATGACGATTACAATGCATGCTACTGCTAATTGTATAATGCATGCCTGTCTGTATAAAAAACAAAAGGCGGCGTGCATTTAGAACAATTGAATAAAATGACTTGTACCTTTAGCTAGTTGTGCTCAGAACGCTTCATATTCTTCATATTTAATTACAATAACTGTCAGGCTGTATGATTAGATTAAAACTAACCCGGTTGTATACTGTAGCTACAATTAACGTTTGTCATTGCTTACTTTCTAACCTTTGACCCTGCTGTCCTAATAGGCACTAAACACTTGTGTGTATTCAATCTTTAACGTCATATGACTTCCTGCGAGTGAGAAAGTGGTAATAACAAAGGGAGCACTTATACACAGGTGATCTAGTTCACAGTTAGAGCCGCTGGGGGAAGGGGAGAGGAGGGGGTTGCATATCTTTAAAATATGTCCCATTCTAAAATGGCCTGGTGGAACCATTAAAGAAAATATTGTATCCCTTTAAAACCAGGTATTTACCCATTAAGACTAATGGCTCATTCACAAAATTTTCTGAAACTAATTAAAATTAGGTACCAGCATACCGAAGGGAAAAAAAAAACAAACAAACATGCATTTCTTAATTATTGACCAGAGAATTAACTCAGAAAATTAAATATCTTCCTTGAACCCAATGAGAATTCCGAAATGGGTTGACCCAATATGTTTGCAGAAAGCTTTCTATTTTGTATAGGTTCGATTCTTAATTTGAGGGCAATAAATAGGACACACTGTGTCAGCCTGATTAAACCAGGACTGCTAAAATGTAGCTTAGTTTTTTCAGTTTTAAATTACAGCACAAGTAAGCTGACAAAAAAGGATTCAGTTGGTTTAAGGGTTACAAAGGGAACATACCAAGGCATGTTCCTGCTGCTGTAAACTGATAGCCTGAGTAATTTTAAGGTAGGGTTTTGAAGTGAGGCTGTCGGATGAAAGCAGATAGCAAAAAAAAAAAAAGGGGGGGGGGCTGGGGGCTGGGTTATTGAAGGTTCCAAACAAAAACTTCAGCTTCAGCATTGTTTGCTGTTTTAAGCATGTTTGACAATGTAAATGAATGATTCTTCTGTGCTGACGCCTTTTATAGAAGATAACTGCTCAGCATAAATAGCTGTGAACCCTCATTCAATATGTATATGAAAATGGTATATGTAAATATGTTTTTAATGATGGAAACTCCCTATTTTAATGCTTTTCTAAATATAGGGTAATGCACTCCATTGTTTAGTCTTTATGTATTTATTTGTTGAAGTAGTGGTACATTTAGGCTATGACTAATCAAAGCTTACTAAGCTTTGTCATATTTTTGTAATATGCTTTACAATATCTCCTCAGGCTTACAATATTTACCTATGCTTTCACTATGCTTTATTACACTTTGCTGTGCTTTTACTATGGGAAACTTTTATCGGGGCATGTTTTATAATGATAAACTTAATTCATTGAAAAAACCGTTTGAACGGAGTAGTATTTGAATGAAGGATCTAGGAATCCTACTAAATCCTAGTACACTGTTAATTGCAGGTGTCAGAAAAGCTCTTGTGTTAGTGCAGTCTGACTCAGTAATTAGTATCCTTAGGCTAGTTTGTCGTAGTATATAGGAACAATACAACAAATCAGAAAATAAGTGTCAATCCATCATTGGCTTATATAAGGCATGTGACCAATTGTTTAATCATTTCGACGCCAGAAGCATAGCAAGGGGATGTTTAAAACACAAATAGAGCTCTTAATTAAACACCAGGTTTGAACATGTTTACAATAAGAGACACAGTGATTTTAATATATAGACGTCTCAGACGAAGCAGTCTGTACTAAAGGCAGTGCAGGTTTTATAGTACTGTAGAACCTCATGGAAATGTTATGTTGACCGAATTTTAACAGCAGGTGATGTGGTCAAAATTGCAATTAGCAGTAATCTGTTAAAACGAGCTTTGCACAGTGGCAGAAAATTACTTAAATGTAAGTCAATTAAATTGGATCATGTGAAAGCAGTTGAACAATCACAACAATTATTATGGCTCTAAGATACCAATTCCAGTTCTTTTGAAGTAATTGGAATTGGGATTTTTAAAAGGGGGAATTTAAAAACTGGAGTTGAACCCAGCTCCGGTTGACAGTTGTCTTTGTAGCTGTGTTGACTTCCAGACTAAAAGGGTATTCGTCACATTTTAATTGCACCCTTTATATAACAATGTTTAAGTTCCACCCTTTAACAGCCCATATCCTTGCTGTAAAATCACAGAAGGATATACAGTATACAAGGTGGAGTATCTCTAGTATGTCTTGGAATTAAATTATTTATGTAACTTTTATTTTGTAGCTTTTTAGTACTGATATAAAATTTTCTGCACAGGATAAATATGTATTTGTGTATAAAAATACAACATTACGTCTGCAACCTGAGTGCAGATAGAGGATTTTGATAGTGTTATGTGAGAATAGCCTTGCTTGTCCACATACAATATATATCAGCAAGGGTTTTATAGGGATGCCTTTTTAATAGAATCTAGGGAGGGACAATATTGAAAATCTCTGATTTGCTCATTTATTCCAATAAAATACAGTAGCCCCTCACTAAACCGAGGGCAGGTTACCTGGGATAATTTAAGTGTTTAAATACGAATGCACATTTTATACTACTCAATTTATTTTAAATGCATTTCCCTTTTCACTTAAACACATGCATTCTTTGTACACATTACATTAAGAATGACTGATCAGTATACAAATAGTAAAATACCCAGTGCATTTTTTTTTTTTTTTTTTAGCCTCTAGGCTGCTTTAAATAACTTTAACGCACAGAATAAATCATGGCTTCTCTGTACCTATTACTATAGAATTTGGAAATAATAAAAGATTATTTTAAGTTGAAACTAAAGGAATTTAGCACACTTTCTTTTTACCACTTTATAGCACACAAAACAACAAAATAGTTCACGTTGCCACATTTACAAGCTATGATACATACCGTACCTTGCATATACTGCGCACAATAAAGCAATAATAAATCAATTTGAAATTTACATAGAATAGCTTGTTGTGTGTACATGGCTGCAAGAAAAATGTATAGCCTACCTGCTGCTCTGTTCTAAAATAGCCCACAGTAGTTTTCTCTTGGTATGATAACTTCAGTAAAGCATATTTTATACAGGTTGCCTCCATTTTCTCCAGAAATACCTAAAGATACTGAACTTGTAGCATTTCTTTTTTGAAAGTGCTCACTGCTGCTTTCATATTATGTATAGTCTATTATGAGCTGTAAATGTGTATGAGGATACCATGTGTCCTTACAGCTAAAACTACATAACAGATAGATAATATAACCACTATAAGAGCCTTTTCACGAATGGTTAGTTTCTAAACCAGTTCACTTGGAAACGAACTTGGGAAGAAAAGAACTCGGTTCCTTTTGTATTCACATGTGCACCTTGGTGCAAAATAATGTGGTTCTCTTCAAAAAGACTCAGCATTTTTCTGGACTGACTAGCCAAACTGAAACAAACTAGCCAAACTCAGTCCTTTTGCCAAATGGACTGAAAACACCTTTTAAGAAGGACTCCATTCGGTTAAATTTAAAACAAACTCTGAAAGGGACTGGGTTCTTTTGTAGCGTTCACATATGCTTCCAATATCGAACTGCACACAGTTTGAAATGAACCAAGTGTGAATGCACCTTAAGAGTAAACAAATAATTGTTTAATAGGACTCAACACATCTGTAGAATACAAAGTACAGTTCCTAGATGTTGCATTATATATTTTTTTTAATTGTGGGTGGATTGTAGATTCTGCTATATTCAACAATGGGATTGCTGCTTCTTCGGCATGGTGGGTGAAACTGATATATAAAAACCAAAGTGCAAATATTCAGAGAAATACAATAACTGCACCAAACCAGCAACACATCATGTGACTGTTCCTTTATGCAACATGGCCAGGTTGCATGCTATTGTGTACAATTACGTCTGTATAATTCCAGGAATTGCCTTTGCTTCAGAACAAGGCCAGTCTAGTTTTAGCATACTGTGTGAAACAGGGACTGTACAGTTCTAGGGTTAAAGAGTAATGTTGGGATTAGAGTGACCTGGTGACAAGTGTCTGCACAGAAGTGCAGTTACATATTTTCCTATTTTAGTTTAATTGTTTTTTATTGTAGAATTGAATAGATTGTGGGGCACTGCAGTTTATAAAAGGATATGGATCAGGCTAATCCTTGAATTGAAGGGTTTCCAGAAAAAAAAAAAAAACACATGATCAGCATCAAGATCAACATAAAGGGTAGTATTGCGTTGAGGCGAATACCCCAGAAATGCTTATATCAGTTCTAACATAACACTGGCATAGTGAGTTTGCACAGGACTAAAAAGACACAGGACACCAGAGTTAAATAAAAAAAAAATGGATAGTTGTGAGGACCTGTGAGAATTATCTGGCATAAAAAAAAAAAGAAACGCCCGATTCACATGCGATTAAATTTCACCGATGTCTGTCTGTCTGTCTGTCTGTAAAAATTATGAAGTCATCTGTTTATGTGGTGATCTTTTTTAGTCCCCTGACAATCGGACTCATGACACCCCAAGTGTAAAGTGTGGTTAAACATATTGGCTCCCACAGTTGCAACAATCAACATTTCGTATTGGGAAAGCACTATACATTAGGGGTAGCACAAGAAAAGTGAAAGTCAAATTCAGACACTGTGACTAATCTCCCCCTTCAATTTCAAAGCTGCAACACAGCAGCGTTTTACTACCAACAAAAACTACAAACTTAAGAAAAATATTAAGTAAGTATGTTTAACCTTTTCAGTCCTGATGCTGTTAGAAATCACTTTGGCACTTCATGGGACTCCAAGTCGCACATTACATCTGTACTAAACTACCGGCATTTTATTTTAGCTTAGTACCCAAACAAGTTCAAGAACGTATCTTATTTGCTTTACTGAACATTTCTTCCAAAACCATACTCGGGCAATAGTTCCCGCTGCATTGGCTATTACAAATGTGTTGTATTAATTCAAATTTAAAAGAAAAGTATTGCAGTGCAAGTATTAAAGAAACCCCACCCCCCCTCAAAAAAAGTGCCCCATTTAATAACCAGCCCCATTTAATAAAACATTTTACGGTTGCATATGGTGCAGTACAATTGCATTCAATTTCCAGCTGTACAAATACATTCATTTTGTTTTGTTAATCAGAACCATACACATGTGATATGTAGAACAAGTTACAGTATGTATTAAAGTCATTTAAAGTACACCATTCAAACAGCATGTTTTCTACATCAGGCCATAAACACTTTTCTCCTATCAGTTTGTTCTTGTTTGGTCATTTTAAGTTTGTCTTTGTTTCATCTCAAGTCACGTAGTGTTTTTTCAGCATTGCATTTAAAATGCATTTCAGCAAATGCAACAACGCGCAATTTCAAACCTGGAGTAGCATTTTCTTTTTTTTTTTCCTACAGTCCTGTTATCTAGTCTCAAAGTCACCTGCATTATTATACCACTGCAGTTACAGTGAATGGAAGACATGAAAAGCTTACGTCTCGGTTTTCTAGCCAATAGCTGTTTGGTATGGATCCCAGGGGCGGTTTCAGTTTGATTGTTGACAAATCGGTGACTCGGGAGGGTGGGAATAAGGAAATTCATAGAGACTGACATCTATACTGTGTTAACACTAAGTTAAGCAGAATAGCTGTGACGTTTCAGAGGAGGTGCGTCAGGAATCTGAAAGCTTGTGTTTAACATTCAAAAGCATTAAAGGTATTGAGAGTAAGAAATTAAAACTTTTAATTGGAACAGTGTTTTTTTGTTTCTACCTAGCAACTTTACCTGAGTGCCGTAGATCCTGAACAAATAAATCGGGTTGTTGACAGTTCAGTTTGTGCGAGACATAACCATGGCTGTAGTAATTAGACACAATGGTGCATATGTCGCAGCTGTGCATTGGTCGCTCCCCCCTTTTAAGGGCCACACAAAAATGCCTAGAAAATCGACTTATTCAACTTATTTAACTTACTATACTTATTCGACTTATTTTACGGTAATTGACGTGACACCTGATTCGGTGTCTTTTGTGGCACTTCTATGAATTTTGCGACCTTTAGCAATTTGTCAGCATCCAGGGAACAGATTTATGAGTAGTTGGATATCCTAATCTCTTTTTACTTACAAGATTACAGGAAAGATAAGACCACAGAAGGCTGTGAGAGAGTGGTTAACAGATTTAGCAAAGCTCCCCAGGGTCTGCAAGCAGGTGGAAACAAACAAACCTGGATCTGACCTACTACAAAGACTTTTGAGTTTGTCTTGTACAAGTTCACTTGGTCAAAGCTTGTGCAAATGTTTCCTTTGTTCCACTTCGCTGTCGCTGCTTTGAAAAAAGGTGATTACTCTTTGTTTTTTAGCAAACCAGGGGGTGGGGGTCCTAATACCTTTAGTGTTGTACAAGATAAATGAGCTTCAACTGATTAACTTTACAGGAAGGCTACAATACAAATAGGACTATAACTAATGAAATATTTGTACTGAAAAATAAATACAAATAATAGATATACATGTTAGAGTAGTTTACTGCTGTACGGTTTTGAATGGAATTGTCTTTCCTGTACTACTAGAGCAGTCTGCAGTTTTGAAAGTGAAAAGTTTGGTTTGGTTTGTTCAGCAAATGAGAAGTAATAAAATGTAAAAGAAAGTCATGTCTTTCAAGTCACTGCCTGTGTTCTCTGCACACCCTTTCCCTGCTTCTTATCTGTGCCTTTGTTGACCATGCAGATGCACGCACAGGCGCATCAGATGTTTTCATTCACTTCTTTCTCACATAATGGCCAGTGACAATGATGAATGGCTCGTCCAGGTGTGCCTGTTTTCCTTTAATTGGACAGCTAAAGCCTGCATAGCTGGCAGAAACGTATACACTTCTCACTGTAATATAAAAAAAAAGAAGGGAAGGACCCAGCCCCAGAGTGTTTGGGTCCATGCCAAATGGTCTTTTGGTTTAGCAGGAAGCATCTGTTGGCTTTATGAGGTCAGAGTGAGGTTATTAAAGAAATGCTTTTTACAGCAGTCTGCATGCATGTGCTTAGTAAACCAGACTTTAGTAAGTGACAGTATGGCTATTCTATTAAAAGTGGTTGAAGGTGTACATTCCCCTTTTAGGAGATGCATTATATAATCCATTGCACAAAGGAGCAATGTACTTGGATGCTTCCAGGCTTGTTTACCTCTTGACCTGACAAAGGAGTCCATGCGTTTCTCTCTGACCCAGGTACTCCACTCTGTGTGAGCTATTGTCAGCAGAAAGCACTTAAAGGGTTACTTTTATACTGGCTTCGGTTTCACAATATTTCAATTCTTACCAGCTTAATATCCTATTACGCAGGTTCTCTATCATTCTCTGTTATTTGTGATTACTTTCCAGGCTAAATTCCAGCAAAAATCATTCTTTACCAGCTAAAACTGAATTTCTGTAATGGCCAACAGGGTTGTGCTGCTGTAATATCTGCCCTCTCTGCAACTGAGTTAACAAAATCAGTTTTGGAGGGGACAGCAATGACAGATGCACACCCCTTGTGGTCATTTTTCAAACCACCTAGCTTTTTGATGTAGTTGAAGAGTAGGTAAACAAGGTAAATAACGATCTAAGCAGCACAAAACAATATAGACTGACAGAGAATACACACAGTAGCATATGAAACTGGTAGGGAATGAAATATGAACATGCAGTTGATCTGAAGTATCTATGAGGCCATGTGTTCTTTCCAGGAACTGAGAGCCCAGTTGTGACCTGACAGGCTTAAATACTACAGAACTCCAATAAAACTGCTGCTTACAGCTGCTTACAAGAAAGATTTGGTGGTAGGAGGGGGATTAGTGCATGCATGTGGCTGCTTAGTGATAAGAATATACCAGATCACACACACTGCAGGAGTAGTAATTAGACTCATAGTGCACATCTGTGGGAGCCAGTAAGTTTAACCAAACTTTACACTTGGTGTGTCTAAAGCCTGATTGTCAGTGGACTAAAAATCAAAACAGATGACTTCGGAATTTTTACAGACAACAGTGAAATTTAATACTATGCAAATTGTCCATTTCTTTTTTCTTTTTTTTTTATCCTAATTAATTCTCTTGGAGGTCCTCACAATTATCTTTTTTTTTTTTTTTTTTTTTTAAATCTGTTGTCCTGTTTTTTCAGTCCTGTCCGAATCCACCATGCCAGTGTTATGCCAGGAATTTCTGGGGTATTCACCTCAACGCAATACCACCCTTTAATGAAATCTGTACAAACTGTACTGAGATTCTGCAGTTCAATAAAACTCTGATTGGACATATCCAAATTGGGGATAGGCGAAATTACAAAACATAAAATGGCTACTTTTTTATTAAAAAAAAAAAAAAAAAAAAAAAAAAAAAAAAAGGATGCTTTGAACAAAGCATTTGAAAATATATATGCAAATCTGATGTGGTCAAAGAAGATACAGCAAAATGAAAAGGCTCTCACTTGATACGCTTCATTCTTCCTCCATCTTACATCTAGTTCATTGTCTACAAATCATGCACAAAATCGTACTCTCTGGCCACAACACTGCATTTCATTTTGAATTTACCGACTTTCCTGATAAAAACAAATCCACATCTAGGAGGTCACTGGATGTCTCCTGCTTTTGACCAACACCTGGTTTTTAGTTATGTGTGAATCATGCTAAAGTTTATAATACATCCTGAAATAGTTCAGACTTCAACTGTAATCCGTCTGTGTCCTTCAGAAACATTTTTTTTAAGCGAGCGTGCATGTTTTCAGCCTATTAGCATACTGTACTTACTACCTTCCTCTGAGGAGTGCGTTAGACCGGGTCGGACTGTCTCGCACTTTTCCTGTTTTACTTCTGCTCATATCTAAATAAAACGGTCCAAGTAAAATCTGTTAGCGACTGCCGAATTTCAGGTTTTAATGTTTAGTATTTGACTCGAAGATGTAGATAAAGTTACTAGTACTTGCCATTGCTGGATGTCTTTCAGTATAGTGAAGCTAACCTGCAACTGTAACGCTATATTAACAAGAGCATGCTTATTGCACTTTGCAGTCTGGTGTGTATTTGTTTCCACCACATACAAATTAAAATGAAGAACAGAGCTGACCAACACACCTATTCTTCACACAGCAGGGACTGTGTTGTCTTCTCTAAGCTATGTTTCATTCCACATGATTCCTTCATCCTGGTATCCCTTGCTAATGCTCACTGGTGGTACAAAAGCTTTGAGGACAATGTGTTGAAAGCAAAAAATACTGTCTTGATGAAAATATTCCATGCCAATGCTTGATAGGTCAAAATAGACTCCTGTGGTTAAACCTGACTGACTTTCTCATGCATCACAAAACCAAAACACAATAAAAAAATCTGTAACAAAGGGGGCATAAATTGCAGAACAATGTCATTACTGTAGTTTTAATTCATATTTGATTTCTGAATGTAATTTAGAAGTGTGGTGTGTATGTGTGTGTGTGTGTTTTTTTCCCCCCTCTGGTGCCTGCAACAGGACAAGATTTTCCCAACTGTTTAAAAAAAGGTAGGCTTTAAAATATCATAGGCTAACTTTTTCTGTTGCTGAGAAATCCCATAATTTAGACAATCGTTTTAATATGGTAATGAATAAAATAAAACTAGAAGCCCTTCATTTCTTTACAGTACATTTAGTCAAGTTAAAATAAATGGAAGAAAATTAACATTAGTCGATGGCCTCCATCCTTGCTGTGGATTGATGTCTGGATTTGGTTAAAGCCCCTCGGCTTTGGGAGCTCGTCCCTCTCACCTCTTCTGTCTTTCATGTTACTTGACTCCTGTGAAGTACTTTCAAAGAAGAGTAATGCAAGCGCATTTATAAACCACATTCTTCAGTCACCCCAAACTCCACACCTCTGTTGGTAACAGAATACAATTTATAAAAACTTAAATCTGTTGAGTATTGATTAGTTGATTTTGGTTGACGGGCAGTAACTTTTATTTGTTTGAAATTTAGGTTTGACTTGTGCAGACATTGAATTTGTAATTAATTGCAATACCATTGTAATTGTAGGTGAACCTAGATTGATCATTTACAGTTCAGTTACACCTTTATTTCTTGTTTAATTTGTTTCATTTTCAACCACTTTTGGTGCCCACATTTGTTTGAAAAAATGTTATAGTATTTTTCTGAATTTGTACCTGTGATTACTGCTTAGTTATTTAGAATAGTTAAATGTAATGTGTATAGTTTGTTACTTTTTAGTGTAATTATAATTACTGCAATGTAATTGTCACTGATTGTAATTGCACACAATGGCATTATAATTGCAATTTCAGTAAACAATCCTGCTGTACTTGTAATCATAGTTATAATTGACTCCAGGTCTGATTTCTTCAGAAGTCTTGATGCACTTTTCTTACTGAACAATATTGGAGATGGCAGATGGATCGCTTTCAAAGGTGCTCAGTTTGTCAGAGAAAACAACATGGCACAGGGCGCTGCAGTCAAAGCAACACTGAGTCAGTAGTGGCCTCATCTGTTTCTGGTCAGAGTCAGCCGACTCCCCATGACTGCTTTGCAGAGCCTTTCCAATTCTGAACAATCTTTCCTGTGTCAAAGATGGGTGTGTAAGAGGAGAGGCAGCAAGAGGCATGGTTGTTTGTGCAGGTGGGGTATTTTGCAGTGATAAGAACCCTGGACCTTTCTCAGTCATAGAGCACATCTACATAACAAAACCATTTTATTTTTATATATCAATAATAGCCTTTTCCCATCCCACTTCTAGATAAAGGAGATCATTGGATGTTTAGTGTTTTTTTGTTTCTCTTCTCTATTCAAGTGCTGTGGGCTCTTTTGTAATTAAATCGACTGCCCTTCCTAGCCACACAGAAACAGTCATAAATTGTCATTTGTTTGGTTTTGTAAAGATAGGAAGTGCCCAGCAATGTACTGCTCTACACCAGGCAATAGTAAATATGTCAAATGTAAAACAAATATAAGGGATCCATTATTGTAATATTCAGTTGTAAAATTGAATTGTAAATGCTTGATGGGGTTAAAATAAAACAGTAGATGCATGAATAACTAAAGTCATGCTCAACATCAACTTTTGGTTTCATGAATATATTTTGATGAAATATCATCCAATGCATACACGTTTCTCGAGTGTAAAAATAGTACACTATGTACAAGTGGCTCTCCTGAAAATAGCATGCAATATCATTTACATACTCCATGTGGAATTATAACTATTTCTTCCAACGACTGTAACACTACCGTCCATCAGTACAAGACAGTACCAGACTGAAACATTTCTATGTATGTCCTATTTTGTGGCTAGGTATTCCTGAGGGTGTGCTAAAAGATATTGAGGTATTTTCCTGGAAAAATACCCTACAATTTTCAGATTCACCAAATTTTGTCAGCTTATTTATAAAAATTCGATGGAAAAATAAAGATTTGATGGAAAATAACCTACAGACATTTCAATTTTCAAAATTTTGGGAAAATTTAACACTGGTTTTTCCAGGACAGATCAATACCACAGGGATGTAAATAAGACTCCCATTGCATTTTGATCTCTTCCTGGTTTACTGTGCGTTTTATTAAGACACACCTGAGCTTGTAACCTGTACACTATGGCTAATCAAGCTTGTATAAAACCTGGAATGGCTGAAACTGCTATGCAAGGAGTCTTATTTCCATCCCTGTACCACTAATAAGGGTAGTAAATTGTAAAGGCTCCTCTACCCTGCCATTCTCTCCCCTCCCCCTCTGGCATGGTGCTATGGCAGTGACGGAAACATCCCCCAAGCTGTGAGAGTGACAGGCAGGGCCTGCTCACCAGACTGTTGGTAGAGGTTTGATTTCACACACTGTGGGGGGGTGGGGTGGGGTGCAGTTCCAACTTTGCTGGGACTGCATTAAGAACCCGAATCTGGGGGTGTATGTGGGAACATGTCAGTCTATCTTTTATGTACACAAATGTTGCATTTATTTATTTATTTATTATATGTACATAAGGTGGATGCTAGCGATGCATTATATATTTGTTGGCATATCACGCTTACTGTGATGAAAGTATGTACACACAATACATTTCACAATCACACTTTTTAAAAAATATTTATTTAGAAAACCAAATTTGATAAGCTCAAGTTCAGCTTTAATATAGCTTTCAATAGAACTTGTTCAGCTCAAGTTTTATAAAAATCTGTCTCATGTGAGAGTGAATTTTGTTGTTACTTGTGAAGACAGTAAGGCACCTTGTAATATCGTGCACTTGAGTGACGGGATACCCCAGTTGTTGATAACTGCACAGCATTTTCCTTCGTGCGTTGTTCTTGCCTGCTGTTTAACATGTCTTTCCCTTCTTTCCCAGCGTCTCCTCTCCTGCTCTTTGCAAACAGACGGGATGTCCGGCTGGTGGATGCAGGGTCTGGGAAACCAGAGTCTGTCGTGGTGGTCAGTGGTCTTGAGGACGCAGCAGCAGTGGACTTTGTCTACTCAGAGGGGCTGATCTACTGGACTGACGTGAGTGAAGAGGCCATCAAGCAAACCCTTTTCAATCAATCTGGGAATGTGCAAACGGTTATCGTTTCGGGCCTGGATTCTCCTGATGGCCTGGCTTGTGACTGGCTGGGAAAAAAGCTGTACTGGACAGATTCCGAAACCAACAGGATTGAGGTGGCCAATCTGAATGGAACGTCGAGGAAAGTCCTGTTCTGGCAAGCCCTTGACCAGCCAAGAGCAATCGCTTTGGATCCAGCACACGGGTGAATATTTAAAAAACACAACATATATGTTTTGGAAGCTAGCGAATGTATGTATGAAAAATAGCCTAAATTCTAGACTATTTCATTTCTGTGTCTACTTAAAGACATTCTGTTTATATATATATATATATATATATATATATATATATATATATATATATATATATATATATATATATATATATATCATATATATATATATAACTAACCCTGTGATAACCATGAAAAAATGCAGCCTTAGTTCTAAGCTAACGAGAACCTAGTGTTATTGATGGAACCTTAGTACATACCCGAAGAAAGAAGTGAAACTGTCAATGTTATGAAATCCACCCTAGTATTTGACTGGTGAATGAAATAATAATAAAAAAAAATCTGAGATGTAAAATGGCAATCTGATTTAAAAGACTGCAATATAAAGATCTGTCTCCCATTTAAACTAATTGAATTGAAACCAATATGTTAGAACTGTAAGGAGCCTGGTGCTTTCGGGAACTCGGGCTTCCATCACATTCACAGCATGGCTTTGTTTCGAGGTATTGCTTATTCTTCATATAATTGCATTGCGGGTTTCATTTGACTTTAGTAATGGCATCATTTGAAAGCGTTCAGGGTTTGGCTTGATGTGTGAGAGCATAAGTGCTTCCTAGTGGTAAATTTTCAGTTTCATTTTTGTATAAAGGTATTTATTTTTTTGCTTCAGCGAGCATGTGTTTAGACTTAAGAGCAACACTGGCACGCAAGGCTAGCAACATAGCAAGAAGACAGCGGTGAATACTTTCGCTAAACTAGTGTGCCAAGCCAAACGCCAAAATCAAGAACAGTCTGTTCCTTTAGTTTCTGAAAGGCCGATTTTAGTTTTGAGGCTGTTCTTGTGTGAAATTAACTTTAAACTGTTTGTTTGTTTCTTTACCATCTTGTTCGAAGAACCCAATTCTTCTAATCTTCCAAAGAAGTGTTTAAATGCATACCAAGGCTTTTAAGAACATTTCAGATTTTGGAAACAAATTGACGTCTGTGTGGCTGACGTTTTAATGAGGTGTTTTATGATCTGCCTTTGTTAAAATGAAAGGATCCACGCTAATGCAGAAAGGTTTGGCTCGTATTCTCCGTGCAATATGGTCATGGACAACAGATTCTGCAACAGGGGTGTCAAAATCCAATCCTCGAGGGCCGTGGGGTCTTCTGGTTTTCATTCCAACTTAAACTCTCAATCAACATAACTGATTTAATTATTTGTTCAATTGGACATATTTCATATTTTTCAAGGTCTTTTACAGTTAAAAAAAAATACACTTGATTCAAGGTACAACACCTATGAAACATGGAGAAGTGTTACATTTGTCCAATTAATCAAATCATTAGACCAATTGAGTAATTGAGAGCTCGGGCGGAACGAAATTGTAAATTGTGTAATTGAACCAATTAAACCTCCATCCAGACCCTGAAGTAGTTCATTATCTCATTTTACCTGTGAAACCTGGAGTGGAATAACCGCTAGGGCCATGATTGGACACCCATGGTTAATACAGTAGAATGTGTCCTGTGTAAGAATTAATTTATTTAACATTTATAATAACTCTTTACATGTAGTCTCATCCACATTCATTGTGGTATATCATAGAAATCTTTCTCATGGTGGCATATAACAACAAATCCTGCGCTTCCTACCTTTTGTTCTAAGTTTAATTTCCTAAATGTTAAACAATTTACTTGGAACTGGCTTTGTTGGGCACATTTTACACTGTGTGGAGTAAATTGTGATTTTAGAAAAAAAGGTTAAAACATTTGTCTCATGGACAGAAAACATTCTTCATTTGGAAGTGTTAAAATGGCCATAATTCAGTGTCAGATTTTTAGGATCATGTGTAGCTCCCACCTATCAACAAAAGGTATAGGATAATAAAAGCACTTTCATGTCTCTGAGCCATGCTCCTCTGACTACATAGGAAGTCAGATAACAGCTTTGGGTGATGTGTGACAATCCTTTAACATGAGCTGCCTTTCCCGCTGTGTGATTGAGGTTTTGTCTGAGATACGTGGCTGCCACAGGGATGAAAGCTGAAACTGTGTAGTGCTCTGATTTGCAGGTGTTAGCACACAAGTTCTCTTTGGCATCTCCGCATTGATCTCCACGAAGCAGTGAAAAACAAAAGAAAAAAAAAACAGGTTATTTTTTAAATATTACCAGCTGTTGTAATGAGATATAGGTTGGTTTATGCTGGCAGTACAAGGCATTTGTTACACAAAGAAAAGGCTGATCCTTTCATATGAACCCACTTATATATTTCCCAGTTTTAAAAGCTTCTAAGATTTTGAACACCAATAAATCAGATAGCCTATTGGATCATTTCTCTGTCTTAGCTGTAAACATCCTGACAATAAGGTTATTAAACTTTGTGTACATTTTTAAAAAACCTTTTCTTTCATATGCCTTCAGTTTTGTACACTGCATATATATATATATATATATATATATATATATATATATATATATATATATATATATATATATATATATATATATATATATATATAACTGCAAATGATAAGGCTTTCGATGAATATTATAGACCTGCAGTTGGAGATGCCTTGTTCTGTGCTCCACCAGTGTCTTGCAGTCCCATAGATTGTCCCCAATGCTTTTCATGCCCATCAAAAACCTACTTTAAAATAGTGATTTATGATTTGTAGTAACTCAGCAAATAGCATGAAATGTCTTTTTTTTTTTTTTTGTCGAGTCACCAAAACCTGTGTACTGACCAGTAATAGTGGAATTGAAATCATGTATTCAGCTATTTTTAAAAGAGATTTGAAGAGTTGATACTGTTAGATGAATTATATCGTAGGCTTTCATTTGCATATTAACAGTATGAGATTTTCTGTTGCCTGTCCCAGGAAGATCTGCTATATGTTTTAAGTTTTTTTCAACACCACTCAATACCCCTCCTGTGGCTGAGACCTCCCAGGCTTTAAGGTGCTGATTAGTACTTGATCAGAAACTAAGCATTAACAATTAACTAGGTGTGGCTAATGGGAGAAGTACGAACAGGAGCAGACTTGCATATTTCAGAGTTATTCATGAGATATTTTGAATGCTGTCAATGGGTACATAAGGACCTTTTTATTTTATTGTTACACGTTCCCATGTGTTGTTCCACTGTTTACGTAAGGTGTGTGTATAGTTTAATTATTTATTTATTTTTTTTTTTTTACATTTTGACCGCTTTTTAAAAACTTTTAAATTGAATTCCCTGCCTCAAGATGGCTTCACATGTACCTGCATGGACCTCTCAGAACTACATTTCCCATCATCCTCCTGTCTACTGCTAAATCCACCTCAGTTCATATGTGAGCAGGAGGATGATGGGAAATGTAGTTCTGAGAGGTCCATGCAGGTAAATGTGAAGCCATCTTGAGGCAGAAAATGCAATTTAAAAGTTTTAAGTGTTCAAAATGTGAAACCCAATACACACACCTTACATAAACAGCTGTAGCAACACATGGGAATACATGTCCTTATGTACCCTTTAACTTGATGTAAATTAAAATTTAAAAATAAAAATTTACTGAATGAAATGTTGCTGTGAGAAGCACTGCATTACAGTACAGTTGAACTGCTGTATATTGTATATGGGTCGGAGCAAGAAATCTTGTGCGTTTTGAGAATATAAGCAATGAGAGGTGTTGCAGTGGGTAAATGTACAAGTGAACATTACGGAACTATCACACAATTATGCACGATGATTCCTTTACCTTAATCTGAATTCACAAGTCTGAATATCATGCACCTGTAGTGACTGTAGGTAATGGGGATCTACTTTTTCCACCACTAATTTGTACTTTACTAACATGCTTGGTAACTAACAAAGAGAACTTCTCCTCTGGAGAATGGATTGGAATTACTGAAAGTATTTTCAGTCTGCCTGTGCTGTAGCAGAAGTCCTCGAAGGAATTCAGATGGTTACACCCACGGCGGTCAGCTTGCAAGTGTAGCGCGCTTATAAATTTACAAACTGGCTCGAGTTCAAGGCTTGGCTTGTTTGAGGACCCAGGTTTGGAAGCGTGAGGCTGGAAATAGCTGAATAGTAATGCAGCAACAATTTCTATGAAACGGCTGTGTTTGATGTATTCAAATTGCTGGTGATGAGGAAGTCTGGCACTGAGTGATGTTACCCCGAGCAATACTTGATCTTGAGATTGCCTTGCTGTGATCTGGAGGCATGGCCACCTTGATCAGGCATATTCTCTTGGAATTCCACACACACTGCGGAGGAGAGCAAATTCCATGGTTTGTGTTGAAGCTGTAGTGTTCAACATTCCTTGGTGTCTCTTTACTCCCATCTTCCATAAGAACATAAGGAAAGTTTGGGAATGAGAAACATCAAGGCTCATCTTTTCTTGACACAGTGTACGCCTCGATGTAATTGGACAGTTTTAGATCTACTGCTTTACTTGGTAGACTCTTCTGTGCATGTGTAATCCTCTGTGGGGGGAGGAAAAAAAAAAGCGCTTTGTACCTTCTGTTCTAAATTTTACTCTGCTTCCATTATGTCTTCTACTCCTACTCTGTGTGCTAAATTTAAATGACTTGGGTTAATTATATCTATACAATTCTTAGGATTTTATGAACTTCAGTTAAATCCCCTCATCCTGTTATTTTTGCTTGGCTTAAGCGATTTAATTCAGAGTACTATTTACACCTGGGATCAGCATTATTTATTCTGTACCTTCTCAAGTGCAATAATGTATTTTTTGTGGTGAAATGACCCGAATTGGACACCAGCATTGTGGGGGGTGTACACTGTTGCCTTGCTTTACTAGATTTGTATTCCACACTTGTAATATGTAACATAACATTCTGTTTGGCTTTTTAATTGCCTCACCACATTGGCGATGGCTTTTAGTTTAGCCTTCTGGGATTCAGATATGATTCCTTGTTGACAAGATTGTTTGTTTAGGCCCCTACTTGCAGAAGGTTATTAATGTATTCAAGCTGTGGTATAGATCAGATAACAAATTAAATCTGTTCTCCTTATGAGAGGCAAAGAAAGTGTAGCTGCCAACCTACAATGAAATACTGTAGTACACAAGAATAATTTTTTTGTGTACAGATTATTTTTTATTTATTAGTCATGTGTTGTGCTTGGGTCTTTACCCTGTTCATAGTCTTTGGTTGCTTTGTTCAGAGTATGTCTTTTTGCTTAGAAAATTGGGGTGGTGATCAGCCTTACAATGTTCAAATAAATAAAGGCATTTTTTTGCCATTTTAAGCCTTTCTCTATAATTCACTTAAAAACATAAGGGTGCATACAGTGAGTCTGTACGACCATACTGGTTAAGAATGAAGCAGCCTTAAAAAAAACAAGAAGTTTTGGAGTTAGTGTTTGGAGTGATTTTATATGGCTTACTCTTGGGTTTCCAAGGTGAACTTGACAATACATCACACCAGTAAAGAGAGAATCAAGGTCTTATTGTGGAGTCCCAGAGTAATTTTTGTTATATCAAAACAAAACCTAGACCTTATTGTCTTTTCAAGGCTAAAATTACATTTTGTTGATATTGGCTTTTTTTTTCTAGCTTTCATTTTGTGGGACAATATTTAAAATAGAGAGTATTAAAATGTTAATTGTTGAGGCTTCCCTGCTGTCAAATAAGTAATGTATTGATTTATAAAAACACATTTTACATTTTAAAGATATCTTTTTGTCAATAAATAACCCAAAAGATTGAAATTCCATTGTGGTGCTATAGTGTAAAATGGCAATGTGCTGGTGGCTGTCGGTCGACAGCCAGCGTTTCCTGTTAAGTGATTGTGAATGAAGACATTCATTTAAAATCTATGCATTTTTGAATTGGTGACTATTAGGGCTTTGTTTAAGAAAAAAAGAAAAACCCCTGCGTCCATGCTTCATCTGTCTGCTTGCACTGTGAACATCTGTGGCAGGTTGAGCAAGTGCATCAGTCAATAAGATCGGCCTGTTCCTTTGTGTTTCCCGAACCATGAGCTGCTTGATAGGAATTTTGTTGCAGATACTCTCATTGAATCTGTTTTCATTTTCTGCTTGGCTAGGTAATAGAAACCATCACTATTTTTAAGCATACTAAAACTGCTTCTGTTGTGTGGTTTTTCAATACTAATTCCTGGGGCCAGCCATGGGTTGTAACACGTTCTGACTTGCAAAGACCTTGGCAGATTTTGTGAGAGGGAGAAAACAGTTGACAGTATAAAACTATCAAGAATGATGTGGTTACAAGAAGGAGCAGTTCAATTATTGTTGGTTTTGATACTATTACCAATGTTCTAGTCTGAAAAATTCTGTGCGCATTTGCGTCAGAAAAGGACCTGTACACTTTACACCAATTATGCTTATAGATTCGTTCTGATGTCACAATCTGCTGCAGCCATCCTCTTCCCTCATCATCCATTGGCTTGTTATTGACTTCTAGGATGCTATTTTGGGAAATCTGGGAATTACATGCTCTCAAGTTAGCAACCCATTATTGGCCCTTTCAATCTCTTTGTATCTACCCATTTTACAGTCAGCTGACCAATGGATTGTTGCCTTAAATGCAACACAGTGATTTTACAGTGGCACAACCTTGCCTCATGATGTGTCTGCTTTATTTCTTAAGAGTTTGCCATGAAACGGAATCTTAGTGTGCCCTTTCAAGCTCTAATATAATGGAGCATACTAAAACATCTGTACAATCCTACAAGTCAATATATTGTATCCTGTATTACCCTGAATTATTACATAGATAGTTATAGTGCGTATTGTTTCTGCCCTCAAGTTTCATAAATTGCTCTCAAAAGTAATTCATCTTTACATTTTGGGAGGTGAAAATAGTAAGTGGAAACCAAATGTTTTGATGTGAGGCAAGCCCTTGCAAACAGTGCTGAGATAAGCCTTGCTTTAACTGTACAGCTTCTGATTTGTCTGTGTGTGTTTAGTCTAGCTAACAAGATAATCAAAACAGCTTCCGTCCCGAAGGCAGCTAAGATTTCTGCATTCTGTTTAGTATTCTTCATCTAAAAGAATGTCTAGCTGGTCTCTTTTTGGTTTTGTGCCAGGCTCAAATATTGATACTGGTTAATAGCGTTTACAAAATACATCGAGATCACCATGGCACTTATTTTAAGAGCATTAATAAATAATTCAGTGATAAACTAATCGCCCTCTTGCCCAGTTGTTTTCCTTGCAAGTTGCTAGACTAAAGCTCTATCAGTTGTTTTTGTTGTGAGAACTGTCAATTTCGAAATACAATGGGGGAGGGAGGTGGGAGAAGATGTCTGCATGCTTTTTAACAATTGATAATTTGTAAATGTTTTCTTAAAGCCTAAAGTATTTGGAAGATGCTTCTCTACACCTTTTAAATTAATTAATTTATTTGCATCTTGCTTTTTAAAAAGTGTTCTCAATGCATTGATTATGACATGTCTGTTATTCCATTTTGCTGATTGCATTTCCAAAGAGAAATCCTCAAGCAAGCTTTATGAGGAATGTAATGGATGGCAGGTAGGACTGCCCAGTGGGCCTAAAAGTATAAATGGCTGATGTGCCTACTATGTTTATGCATTTGTTTTATTTCTGTGTGTCTGAGTTTGTGCAGGAAGAAGTAACTTTTGCCTTATAGAACTATGAAAGAATGTAGCAATCGAACTCCTTGAGCGTGGAATTAGATATGTATTTATTGAGCGTGACTGCAGTGCAACACAGGTTGAAGACATAAGTTCTTGGAATTGGAGTGTCTCTTTTCTCTCTTTCAGGTACATATACTGGACAGACTGGGGGGAGGAGCCCCGCATTGAGAGAGCTGGGATGGACGGCAGCACCAGGAAAATCATTGTGGACTCTGACATTTACTGGCCCAATGGTCTGACGATAGACCTGGATGAACAGAAACTTTACTGGGCAGACGCAAAGCTGAGTTTTATCCACAGAGCAAACCTGGATGGCACCTTTCGGTACGTCATCCCTTCCCTGTGCTTCTCCAGCTCTGATTAGCAGTGACCTGACCTTGCCTGTGTTTTAACGCTGTCTGCTGGCTGTCAGAGTTGGCGTACATTTTGATAACGGAGCACATACTCCTTCTGAGCACCTTCCTTCAGATTTCTCACTTGAGATTTATTGAATCCTAAAGCCAAGCATAGTAAATGGCAAAAGGAGGAGTTTGTGACGAACATATAAATAACAGTTAGAACACATTGATGGAGAATTGTGTTGCATTTAGTATTTTGGCTCCAAAATGTAGTAATTGAAAAAGGGTGAAAACATAATTGCCACCAGAGACAATGGTCTGACTTTTGGCCTTGTGAACAAGTAGTAGAAATGATGCACTGTAGATGTTGGTATCTAACCGTTCATGTAAGCATAAATCTTTTAATGGGTGTTTAAATTAAATATTTGGTTTATATTTAGGTCTTCTGATTTTCGGTTTTAGCCGATAAGTGATAAAACACCCCCCAATACAAAAAAAAAAAAAAAAAAAATGAAATCGTTGTATAGCCAGTAAACGCTGAAAAAAGTGTAACTGGTTACCCAATTCATGTTGACGTCACACCTTCCCATTCCAAAAAAAACAAAAAAAAATTACCTTTCCTAGCGCAGCTGGGCAATGTCCCTCCTTCCTGACTTGTCGTTATCACACCAAGCGCGTTGTGTCAAAGCACTTTGTGTCTGTATCTGTATTATTAACATAGACCCCAATGTTCGTTTGAACAGGCAAACTGTTGTTGAAGGCACGTTGACGCACCCGTTCGCACTGACGCTATCCGGGGAAACTCTGTACTGGACAGACTGGCAGACCCGCTCGATACACGCCTGTGACAAGAAAACAGGGGAGAAGAAGAAGGAAATTCTCAATAGCATTTATTCTCCGATGGACATCCAGGTCCTGGGCCAGGAGAGACAGCCCGACAGTAAGTTGACAGGTTTCTTAAGGTTAATTATACAGTGTTCATAAGAGAATCATTGCCATTGACTCCTTATGATTCCATGTAATCTGTGTCATGCAGGACACAATTCACTTTTTATATACAGGGGTGTCACAACGGCATCTACTGACGGCACAACACAGCAACCTGTCACTGAATGCCCGATTTCGGGTTGAACTGTAAGCGACACTTAACAGGACATTAAAATAGGGAAGACCGGAGTCATATAATGTCTAACTAGAGAATGCATATAGTGTAAGAAGATTTTTTTCTACTCATACTCTGGATTCACCCTGTAGCTTAACTGTACTGCTATGGGAGGACTAGTAGTGAATATCTGTATCACACACAGTAAGTGTGGTAGACTATGGTAGAGGTATAAAGATCCCTGGTGTGTTCTATGAAATGGAAAAGAGTTTAAGCTATTTTCCATTTGACAGTCGAGGACAAATGAAATGATTATCTGGGCTGTCATTACCAGTGAGTGATGCACTTCTAGTCTGCTTAGGTTTGCTTGTTTTCTCATTAAGCATAGCAGGTCTCAAATATCACTAATCCAGGAGAGACTGAAGGCTTTCAACAGCTTCGTTGTGTGGTGTTTGTTTGTGGGGTAGGGTCTACTGCAGGGTTGGGCAAACTTCAGTTCCAGGTCTTACTACTTTCTAAACCTTTGAATTAAACCAAATAAATACATTTGTCTTTCAACCATTAAATAATGCTCTGTTTTTATCGTTTGAAGTAAATGTTGTATTTTTTTTTTTTTTTTAATTAGTTTTACAGCTGCAGTAATGGAGATTTACTCAACGTAAGTTCCTAAGCTTTGAAAATCAGACCCAAGTTTTAAGGATACAGATCAGATTTGTTTACAACAGAGGCTGGATAATCTTTTCAGGGCCAGCCCTTCCCAGTGTCCTTTACTCTATCAGCAGCAACAAGTCAGCAGTATTGTTATCTTTTTTTAAATGTTTGAATACCAGATGCAACCGATAACCATGAACCGGGGGGCACCAGATTTGATTTGAATGCCGCCATACAATAGAGAAAAGGTGTGGGGGCTGATTTATTTATTTATTTTTTTAATGTATTATGAAAAGTTTTATAAAAGAATCACCTTTCCTTATAGTATTAGGAAAATAGGGGGGTATGGAGTGGAGCTTTCTGAGTGAACTCTGAGGCAATGACAAGCTGACCCTGTTAGCAGCAAGTAAATATCGGAATGGCTTGTGTGTTTATCACCATGGGACAATGCCACTAGGCCCAGTTCATAAGATGGCTGCAATTCCTTAGCATGCTCTTCTTGATTTAAACACAAGATCGATCACCTTGCTTTAGCTCAGCTGTCTTCAAGGTGGTTTGCCTTTAAAACGAAGGTTTCATGAAGGTAAACACAATGGGTGAGATGGTTATTCCAGTGCACCAAGTGCAAAGAACCTAACAGTCTGTCAGGTAAACAGGCCTGGTCCTACCAAAGGCCTCCTTTCTGCCCTACTTTGGTTGGCAGTGTTTTTTGGTTTAGTTGGAATGAAAATTTGTTACATGAGGAAATAATATTACCTATTGGCGTCTGCACAAATACCTTCCATATTCTTGGACTGATTTTTCTATAGCTAAGCTTTTTTTTTTTTTTTTTGGTTCTCTCTTAAATCTGCTGTGTCTGGAGATCAAAACAAAAGCTCAAAGCTGAAAATGACAAGCATAATAAATCAATTAATGAGAGAAAAAATGAGAGAGAAAAAATAAAGCCTTGCGTGTGGTGATTTTTATAATATGTATTTTTTCCCCCTGTAGTTCGAACCCCCTGTGATGAAAACAACGGAGGCTGCACCCACTTGTGCCTCCTGTCCCCAAGAGAGCCTTTTTACAGCTGTGCTTGTCCTACTGGTGTCCAGCTTCAAGAAGATGGCAGGACCTGCAAACCAGGTAATTTCTTGGAGTCTTTAAGTTGCAGATAAGAAGGCTTGTGATATGTGTCCAAGATTATAGCTGATGCTAGAGGGTGCCTTACAAACATTTGCTGGTATAGGAAAAAATATAATAAGGATACTGCTGCATCTAGCTAGTTTATTTTAGTACACCATAAAAAAAAAGGCATTCTGTTCAGAGTTTGAAACTTGCACCAGCCCTGCACACAGCCCTGGGTTTTAAACCTCCTCTTGTTTAAATAGATGTTGTTTGAACAAACAGGACCTTGGTATATATGCTCTGAACTTATCGTACTGAGTCTGTAGGTTTACCAATAGGAGTTGTTCTTGCAGTTGTAAGGGATGAACCATTTATGTAAAATCAGACTCCTGGCCCCTGAGCATTTAAATAATGTGCTTAGTTGAATGCAGTTGCCCAAGACTCAGTGCATGGCTAGTTTTGATGTTATCCACAAATTCCCAAAAGCATTACAGTTTTTACAGTTGCTGTTTGGAAATGTATGCAGCCATAATTTTAATTGACTAGCAGTCATAGTTTATTAGTCCAACTAGCACCACATTTTCCATGTTGGTGAATATTATAGTACATCCATAATGACAAAACAATAGCACAAAGTCTTTCTTGGGTATCCATGAATGAAACAGTCTGACTGTAGTGTTTAAGTCACTTCTGTACAGAGAGGTGTCTCTTTTTTTATAGTTAATTTTCCTGATGTTTCTCAAATAAACTCATTTTAGCAGAGGTCTTGTTTATAGATGTTTACAAGCAAGTCAAATAATGGCATATGACTTTCCTACAAAACTCACATGTAATTGTATCCAAATGCCATGTTTGCAATTTTTTAATCTTTCACAGGCTGCTGTGAAATACTTGTTTATATTAAATCTTGGATTACTTCAGAGTTTGGTTCATCTTAATAATCAAAGTTAGTAAACAGTCCCACAGTTTGTGTTTAGGATTTGACCAAAACTACAACATTTAAAAAGCAGCCAGACATACTTTCCAGTGAGACTAAGTTTTACAGAATTTGTCTGGATCTTATATTATAAAGAGTTTTCTTTCACGGAACACAAGTTTCTTTATTTTTGGTGTGAAGTCAAGGCTGCTTTGTTAAGCTAATAATAAATTATCTTGTGGTTGACACAGCTTTTAAAGTTTTAAAAAGGTACTACATGTGTTCCATGCAAAATAAGTTTCAGCTTCAAGACGTACAATTCAGCTATTGTCTGTCCCATAGTGAGTGGTGTCAGGACATAAATATCTCCTTTTTAGCTGAAAGTGTTGGCCAACTCCGAACTCATGCCTGACTTTTCTATACGGGTCATTTTAAGATTGGAATAAAACCAACACAACAACGCTGTTAAATACAGAACAGGGGCAGCCTTGGCACGCAAACCAGTATAAATCAGCTAGCTTGCTGCCCTGAGAAATGCTCAGGCTCCCAGATTTTTGTATATTTATGATCGATGGGGAGTGTGTTTGGAGCCTGTGAGGCAATGAAACTGTTCACAAAGTGCTAGTAAATGCAAACTTTCCTGGATCCCAGTACACAAAACCACTTGTGAAAATAATGGCACATTCTGCTGGTTTATTTAAAGCACACAGAGCGTTCCTGATGAACGGGGTATGTGCATCCGGTAGATGTGTTCCAGTTGTTCAATGTTGGGTCATTGAGGGGGAGGAAAGGGGACTGATCTTTTCCCAGGTCATCCGTTTGCTTTAGGGCAAACCAATTATCTTCAAGTCTGGCCTCAGCCATTTCTTCAGGACACAGCCCACTCAAATGTTTAAGCAGAAATAAATCTTCAGTCTTTTTTTTTTTTTTTTTTTTTTTAAACCCATATACTGTGGTACGTTGTCTTTCTCTGAAATGGGTTGTGTTTTATATGTTTTTTGTGGTCAAAATCAGTTAGTCACTGTAAAATACAGCAAACATTCAGTACACTGAAGAAGGCTGTATTGTGTTTGTCTACTTGACTTGGGTTTCTTCCAGTGTTACATTAGAATTCTCAACTGCTTAAATTCATTACACCACACAGTATCCTGAACAATAACCTCTTACTTGAACTGTACATTTCAAATTTTTAAATGAACGTTTGGTCGCGCTCAGTATCATCACTTTGTTCTTGGAAAACATCATGTTTTTGAGGGTAAAAAAAACAAAAAAAGGCAACACTGAACAAATCTTGTTCAGCATGCAGATGTTTTCCTGATGAAATGAAACAGACAAAAGCTGCACAGAACAAAATTTAAGTATTGAAAATGGTTTGCAAGGATTAAGAGGCTAACCAACTGCGTTGACAGTCAAACTGAATTTAAAACAATGTCTCATTGTATCAAGCTGATTAGCAGGCAGACAGATGGGAAAGGAATAGCATGAAGTCCTGGCAAGGATTAGGCTTTGCAATGGTAGCACTCTTCATTTGTTTGGGTTGGGTGGATACATTGGAACATTTGTTGCCCTATTATAGACTTCTGTCACTTGTCAAATGTGAAGTGGTCCAAAAGGAAGGTTTTAAAAGAAGAAAAAAAAAAACCTTGTTGAGACGGTCTGCTTCTCCTCTGTCACTTATGATTTGGAGTTCATTATATAAACAGAATCCAACTGTGGTTTTTAGCACTGAAGCATGAATGGATAAAGCGAGAATTTCAAAACCAGGCTGTGATTTAATTGCCTCTATACGCTTTGGTTTAAATAGAAAAATGTAAATATGGTAATTCTGCATGGACCACTCTTCAGTTTGTTAAGGCGTTCTTGTTTGAAAGAAATGACCACATCGTTCAATGTATTGCTGTGTAATTAGTGGATTAACGTTTTCTGCTTGATTTGTTTATGTAGTGGGATTTTGTAAAGTTCTAGTTACCATTTTAGAAAACAAACTTTTTTTTAAGTGTTTTTAACCATAATGTTTATTTTTTTACTCAGTTTAGACTTTGTTTATGTTCTTCACTTTACTATTACCCTGTCTTTTAAATGTATTCTTATTAAACAGTAGTGACCTAACACATGCCTCTCATACCATAACACATACCATGCACAAATACTGCCAACTTGAGCTTCAGATTAAAGCTGAAAAGCTTGATCGCTACAAAAAAATCTGTCAAATAAAGAAGAATATGCTGAGTTTCTCAACATGCCTCAAGCCTGTCCTGAAGGGTGCACCCTTTTTTTGGGGTGGTGGGGGGGGGGTGAGAGCAGTTCAGTTCAGTGAGAGCAGATGGGCATTTCCAATTGTGGTGAACTTGTGTGGTGTTTTTTTTGTGACTGCAAAACCAATTTCATATGCAAGATCTAAGCCAGATTTCTCTCCCCTTTTTTTTTTTTTTTAGGCGCTGAAGAAGTATTATTACTAGCTAGAAGAACAGACTTGCGACGTGTCTCTCTTGATTTGCCTGACTTCACAGACATTGTGCTGCAGGTTGATGACATTCGGCATGCCATCGCAATTGACTATGATCCAGTGGAGGGTTATGTGTACTGGACCGACGACGAGGTCAAAGCGATCCGCAGATCGCTCATTGACGGCACTGGGGCCGAGACGCTGCTCACCACTGAAGTGAACCACCCTGATGGGATAGCAGTGGACTGGGTAGCCCGAAACCTTTACTGGACCGACACCGGGACCGATCGCATCGAGGTGACGAGGCTAAATGGCACATCCAGGAGAATCCTCATATCGGAAAATTTAGACGAGCCAAGAGCCATCGTACTGGATCCTATCTGTGGGTATGTGTAGTGCAAGCTGCTCCCCCCTGCTTCAAGGTTATTCTCTACTAAACGCAGAGAATAATGTACAGCATTCTCCTTATTCAGTGCTAGCTTATTCTAAAGCTGGAATACTTATAGTTATAAACATTGTTTTTTTTAAGTTTTTGTAAATGACTTTATTTAGGTATTTGTCTTTTGTTTTGTTTTTATGCGTAGATACATGTATTGGACCGACTGGGGTGAAAAACCAAAGATCGAGCGTGCCAGCTTGGACGGCAGTGACCGCCTTGTCCTTCTGAATAACTCTTTGGGTTGGCCAAATGGGTTAGCAATAGACTATGCAGAGGGAAAGCTGTACTGGGGAGATGCCAAAACAGACAAAATCGAGGTATGTAGTACTGAAGTGTAGTGCCAGGCATATGTTCTCCTCTGCTGGGATTGCATTGTTGGAGGTTGTCGTGGCTTGCTGTCTTCATTCAGAATAGTCATGTGCACTTTGTTTTGGATTGAATGACATCACCTTGAGTATGTGGAAGGAAGCCATACTGTGGCCCTGTGATACATTTCCACTGGCCTGTAAACCGGTTGGAGCTGGATATTGTCCAAGTGGTTCCAGAGTTTAGGGAATGTTTGATTTATGTAATGTGTGTTTTGGGAAACTGTTGACAGAATTAATAAGCTATTTTATGGATAACGCAATTCTGGATTTTTTTTTTTTTTTTTTTTTTTTTTTTTTTAAATCAATCAAAAATAGTAATCATTGGCAGTGAATTCTGAATTCTTTTTTTTTTTTTTTTTTTTTTTTAATGATAGCACTGTGTAACTTTTTTTTTTTTTTTTTTTTTTTTTTTTGTTCCTGGGTAGTAAGTGTTATTTCCTAATTGCTTATGCCTCAAAAGTATAGAAAATGGCTATTATTCCCCACAGACTTTGTTTTTGTGACCAGGACAGTGATATTTCAAAATATCACTATTTCCAATGGGAAAACGGGCAAATGTGTGTCTTTTCGTTCACATAAAGTCAGTATTTACAGTATAATTGTAAATCTCGAAAAACTACTCACTTCTAAATCTTTTGTAGTCATTTTTGTATTACTTTAATACAAATACATGTTAATTTGGATTCATATGTTGTTTTTTTCTGACTTTATGTGAACGAAAAAACACACATTTGCCCATTTTCCCATTGGAAATAGTGATATTTTGAAATATCACTGTCCTGGTCACAAAAGCAAAGTTTGTGGGGAATAATAGCCATTTTCTATACTTTTGAGGCATAAGCAATTAGGAAATAACACTTACTACCCAGGAACAAAAATTGTGTTACACAGTGTAGTTTGAGTTTCCACTCTCACCTTTCCTACTGAAACACTCAGAAGACTGTTTTAATGGTCTTGGTTCTCCTTAACTACGTAATGATTGGTTTCAGGAAACTTACATTTTTTTCTGAACTCCCAAGCCCACTCCTCAGTCATCTTGTCACGTTGTTCATGTCATCGTTTGTTTAAATGTGGGTCGATTTATTGAGAGTTTCAGTCAGTGTTGTTTGTTTGAATACACTACATACAGTTGGATAAACATTTCTATCCTCCAAACCATTGGCACAGTAACTTGAGCAATGTAGGGAAAGGGTAGCATACCAATAGTGCTTCTGATTTAAACCATATGCAGTATTTTGCCCCTGCTGATATATTATTGCAGGCCTAATCTAAAAGCATTACTAGGCTTGGGCATTTTAATTCTTACTGTGAATATGATTCCATGCTTGATGTCTGTTTTTATAAGTTGTGTATTTTTTAAAACATATTCTTTGCAAGGGGAGTATCTCTTTTTATCTGTGTTACTTCATATGTCTTCTGATCACTATAAAAGAGAAAGCAGTGTATTCTGATCAAACCAGCGAAGTCCATCAATTTCAATGAAGATCTTAGTTTCTTCTCTGATTTGCTCATGTTGTACCTTTTGGTTATATTTTGTGTTAATTAGATGGCATGTACAAACAGGTTAGGGAATATTTGAATACCTTGACAGACGTATTAGCATTTGGTTACATGTTCAGCCAGGACTGTTCTATAAACAGAAGATAATGATGCTAAACAAACTGTATTTTGTTTAACCCTTTCCATGTACACCGAAAATATAATTTTTTGTTGGTATGGAATTCATCCAGTAGCTGTACACTGTTTTGGAAGATTGCTCCTCCTAAGATACAAGCTGTACTGCTAATACTAATATTAAATAAATACAAATTTTGTAAAAATAACAAATTAATCCAAATTTCAACAACATCTTCAAAACAAATACTGTTTTGCAAGGCAATGCATTATAGCTAATACATGCATGATCCTGAATCTTGTTTTTGTGAGAAATGATTGAGTAATACTTTAGCTTGAAATATCAAAACCTATCTTAATAGGTTTGTACACCAACAAAACGGAGGCCAGAAAGATAATACTAATAACACATGCGCGCACACACACACACACACACACACACACACACACACACTCGCATGCATACACACACATGTGCTTTATAAATATGTTCGTCTAGCTGTCAAGGATATACGTGTGGGGAAATCCCATTCTGAATGTAAAAAGCCCAGCTTTAGCTGGTATGTAATGCTATGCTGATTGCTTGTGTGTTTGCGAAGGGTGTATGAAGTTTCATGTGGTGAGAGCAGCAGTTCGTTTTTCCTCATGGAGACCTTCCCATCTGCACCGTTCAGCTGAAGCACAAAGGGCCCAGTCACTCTTCTAAGAGTTTACACGCTGAAGAAACCATTTGGCAGGGCTTGTCAAACCTTGCGTGACAGCGGTCTGTAGGGCTTTCCCTGCAGTTTTGGCACCCCCTGGCAACATTGTTCCCAGCTTTTGAAAACACTTACTTATTTGGAACTGTGGAGCGAGGGGGGGATACCTTTTTTAAAGGAAAAGAAAATTGCGTGTGGATGGAGTTAACTGTAACACATTACAAGAAAAAAGCATTAAAAATATCTGATTTTTATTATGGAATTGGAAAGGTGTGTTTTTTTTTTTTGTTTGTTTTGTTTTGTTTTTTTACCCCATGAATAAAGCTAGATCAAAGAGGATTATGGGTTTCCAGCAGAGACCAAAGTAGAGGCCAGTCACTTCCACGTGCAGGGTTTCTAATCTTTCTTTTTTCTAATAATTTTGTGGCATTCAGTCCTGACCAACTCTTAATTGTCCAGATACGACTTCATACAAGCAGTTTTGTTTGTTTTCCGTAAGGTTTTATTACTAGAAATATGTAATTGATGCAGAAAAAGGCTGGAAACTTTAATATTGCACTTATCCCATTGTTTTTTCAATGCAAGTTAAGCATTTAGATAGTTTAGCTACGAATGTATCAGGTAACAGTGTTATCTCGCTAGACTCGATAAAGCTAGGGTTACAAATCCTTCTGAAGATTGAACAGCCGGAGCAATTTGATTATGCACTGGGAACCCTGAAGACCCTTTTCTTTAAAGGTTCTTTGAACGTGCATCCTTGTAAGTGTATCAGCAAGGATTTCTTCTGCTGTTAAAGTGAATGTTTGCCTTTTTTTCTCTCTTTTGGGGGGTTGAGAATGTATATAATTGCATACAAAAATGCTGTAGTGTTTTTCTATGGGCCTTTTTTAAGACCCAGTGAGACTCAGTCAGAGGCACGGAATAGGAGGCCCTTCTTTCAGAGCTGTGATTGACCAATGGGGTTCTGTGGGAAAGGAAGCAGTCTTTTTCTAAACTAGGGCTGACCTCTTCTTTAATACAACAATGAAGTCATAATGGGGGCCTGGTTAGTTCTGAGGAGAACCCCACAGCCAGATGCACACTTCATTGGCAGGAGTGGCTCTTAGCTCCAAAAAAGCATTTGACAAGCATTTTTCTGTGTACTGCTTTTCAGAAGAACTCTTCAAAGTCACCTAATGGGACATTCTCCTTTCTTCTGAAAACCCACTTCATGTGGAAGAAACCGGTTGAAGTGCTAATGTGCGATAACGCTGACATTTTAAAGCCATCAGTAATTTCTCATTGCATTTTTTTAAGGCTTTTTTTGCATAATGAGGCTTTTCTTTCAGGTTTCTTAAGTTTGAATAAATAAATCAATAAATTGTTTGTAAAAGAAGAAAAAATACTGCTTGCTAGCTTTTTTTTATGGTGCCAGACTTTGAGATGAAACAAACTTCAGGTCTATGGAATGAAAGGTTTTGAATATGCCTTCTGGCATTTGGAATGTGCCTATTCACTGGCTGAATGGGTGTAAATAGAAGGCAGGGAGCAGCACGGTTCTATTCTCAGATTTCTTTTCTGTGGCGCGCTCCCTGCACTAGTGACAGGAGATTTCTGAAAGGAACAGTTTTCCTTGTGGAGAACTGAATTACTTTAGGAAATACATCTCCCCCTCCCCCCTTTCTCCCTTTTAACTGCAGTATACTGCCATTCTTTTAACTTTCTTTTTGCATTTTTCTCTTTTTAGGCAATATGGAAGCAAAAGACCATTTGCAGGGTGCTATCAAAAATTCTTGTTTCCTTTTCTTTCATTCTTCTTTTTTTTTTTTTTTCTCCCCCCCCGAGTTTGAAATGCTGATTGTGGTTCAGCGGCCTTGGCTCCTTCTTTACATCGCCACTGAAAGCTTGGTTTTGAATCACTTCCAAGAGTCTGCTCTCTTTCATGTCTGGTTCTGTACTTCTGAAAGAAGGCTAAGTTATTGGCATTCTGGTTTTCTGGTCTTCTTTAACAGAACAGGATTTGTGAGATTTGTTTTTCAGGGGATCAGATTCTCCTGATTGTGAAAATCACCTGATGTTACCAAACAAACCGTTGTGGTGTTTGCAATGTTGAAAACCCCATTTGTTATACAGTAATGTAGATTTCTCTCTATTAACTGGCAGGTGGTTCTTTTTTTTATGATTTTTTAAATTTTATTTAGGCAAGTAAAATAGGGCTACTGATTTTTCCATTCTGGGGAATAGCAAATTCTAGCAAATGACCAATTTTTTTTTTTTTTTTTTTAAATCAATTTTTGATAAACATGGCATTTGAACATTATAAATAAATATATATACATATATATATATATATATATATATATATATATATATATATATATATATATATATATATATATCTATATATAAAATAAGTACATTAATAAATATTACCACAATTTTTTTTTTTTTTTAATTAAAGCCAAGATTTTCAATAGTAAGTAAAGCACCTAAAAACCCTTAGATATTGTAATGTTTATAAACATCACTTGGCTCATTGCTGGCATTAAAATAAGCAAGAAAACCTAAGAATTCTAGTACAACAGTTCAGAAAACCAAATGTTCAGCACAGTTGTGAGGAATCTTATTTACAGTCTTCCAGTAACACTGTTTAGTCTACAAATTAAGCTGGTTTGAATGCTGGCATTACAATACAAATAAAAAGAAAAATGAAAGTGTTTAGTAACAGTCTAGCAATGTCATGTTAGAGTTACCGTATTTACAGTACTCTTCAAATGAAGTTTGTTGTTTTACTGGCATAACAATAACCAGGATATAACACTTTGATAAAGAGGTGTTGACTGACTCATCGCTAGACGGGTTCTCTGTTGTGTATCACCTGATTTGTTATTTTAAATAGCGCCCCATTTTAATGTAAGCACATAATGAATCCTCCCAATTGATTGTTTTTCTAATTCTGCCTTGTTGTTTGCAAAATGTAACAAGAGGTGTGTCTCCAGACAGGATGTCTTTATGAAACCAATGGTGCATAGTGTAGTTACTAAATCCTTTAACCAACTGTGGCTCAGAGCAAGGATGTTTCAGTTCACTCTGATCACTGATGAAATCTGCTCTGCAGAGTTCTGTGCTGTTCAGAAGGAGCGGAACTGAGCGTGCCGTTAAGTGGGCTCTTTCACTGATCTGCTGTGAGCGGCTCACTTACTTAACATGCCCAGTAAAGCAATCCATTTCCTTTTAAGGAATGTATAACAGGAAAGCTCGATTCTTCATCCACAGGTAATATAATTTCATTAAGAAACAGTCCTAGTTTAACATGGCTAATTGCAGCTTTATTAAATGCAGGTAGTGGAAAGAAATAAACTAAACAATAATGAAATCCACAATTAATTTAGCTTGTTTTCGGAAAGCCTCACCTTGATCGTAGTGGCTTGAGTCGAAGTTTCTCGGCATAGAAGAATGCAGTGCTTTGCCATTTTTTGTTGCTGTCTTTTTTGCTTTCTTGTTCTCTACGTGTTTACGACTGGCAATACAATCTTTCAGTGGTATTGACTCATACATGATCAATCGAATGACAGCAAAATTTGCAGAATAGTATCCCACCATCCTCCTGTAGATAATCAGAAAATGTTTCATCTCTGTCTTTTGCTGAAACATTGCATTTTTTTTTTTCTTCGTTGGTGCAGTCGCAGCGACAGAGTTTCAGCAGAAACAGGTGAGTAAAATCGCGTGAGGAATTAACTCAACTTGGCTGGGCATAGTGCAAAAAAAAAACCTGGAGTTGCGAGAAACACAACACTGCAAAATTCCATTCCCGAAACACTTAATTCTGTTCGAATACCCAATTCTGTGATTCCATAATTATGGAAAATGAGCAGCCCTAAATTGATTGAACACTCAGAACATGTTTTAAAGGCTCAGTTGATTCTGAAATTGTATTTTATAATGGGTGCAAGTACTATGCAAAACACGTGCTCTTGTTTATTTTCCATTACCCTTTTTCCACTATTTTTAAAGTCCAAATCCAATACAGTTTGGCATATGTTCTTCATCTTCTATTTTGTGCAATGGATACAGGGGGTCACTAAATGTGACTGTGTAGCTTTTTTCATCTCCTGAACTGTAGGTTACTTTCCAAGGCTACTTTTTTTTTTTTTTTTTTGTAATATAGACAATGATCATTATTTCTTACTTAGAACATTTTACTAAAGGTGTTGAATTGAGTGTAAACTTGTACCTCTCTTTAGCCTGTTGGTCACATGAATCTGTTGGAAGTTAGTTGGAGATCTAAGGCAGTGGCAGATAGCCGGCATGCCCTGGGTAAAGATGCCTGAGCCTAAGGTAGCCGATAAAAAAAAAAAAAAAATCTTTAAACCACGCAGATTAACTATGTCTGGAGACTTCTGAAGAATGGTAAATATTTCCTGTTTAATGAGTGCACTTTTCTATTAACAAATACAAGAGAGATCCATTTGAAGAACGCCCTGCCAGTGTGGTTACATTAGAGATGGAGATGTTGATACTCCTAAGGGTTTAATAGTTAATTGCTGGAAGAGATTTGGAGAGTAAAGTTGGCACTAGCGATTGTTCTTGTCTTGCTGCAGGCAATGAAAAGCCCCTACATTATGCAAAAAACATATTACACTCGGCAACACGTGTTGAAAAAGATTCAACGGGCTTAACTAAGACAACACCTGCAGGATACGGTATAGTGGTTTCATTACGGGGAGAATACATTCAGATTCAGATTTCACAGAACGGTTAGAAAGTAGAGATTGGAAGATCTTGAAACTGCTCTCTCCGTAGGAATTTAGGCTGATCTTGCCTTTACCTCTCCACGGCATTTTATTATTTGGAATCAGAGTTGGGGTCAATTCCTGTTTTCAATTCCTTTTTAAAATCAATTCCCAATTCCAATTCCTTCAAGGGATTGATACTTTAAAGACATTAATAATTGTTAGGATTGTTCAACTGCTCCTTTTTTAATTGATTAATTGCCTAAGTATGACTTCAACTAAAGTAATTTGTTGCCACCGTGAGCTCTTAGCTTTGAGCTTTTAACAGAATATTGCCAATTGCAATTTTGATCAATGAAGTGTTGTAATTGATTAACGGGGAATTGGTTTTAAAGTGGAATTGAAAATCCGAAATTGACCCCAACCCTGTTTGGAATGCTTTAGTGTTATTTCAGTCCCTCTGGTCGAGATTGAGAATGCTCCCTGGGAACTACAATGTCATGTTCCAGGGTTTTTCCAGGAGGGAGATTGCGTTTAAGGGTTGAAGCCATGATGGTTATCTATGCTTGTTGTGACCATGCTCCTTCCATGTGACAGGACTTGAGCCAGCCCAACCTCAAACCATTACTTATTGAACACCTGGTCTTCTGAATACTGTTGTCACCTCCTGTAAACTTTTACTGCCTACCACGCAGAGGCTTGCTGTATGGTGTATTTTTACTAGCAGTTTCTAAACTGTTGATCACACAGAAATCCACTCTCCTACCTGCCATAAGCAAAAATCACATGGTTTTTACCTTTTTGATTTGGTACAGTACTAGCCTTCCAATCACAAATCTGCAAGTTAGTACGCTTACTTTTTTTATTGGTCTCTGGTCTCAAGATCATAGCTCGACACTCGTAAGCAATGCAAGGATTCCCCTACTTTTTGCCAGATGTTATTGTTGTGTCATAATGTTATATTTGTGTCAAGGCAGCTAAACAATAGTAGTACTGTTTTTTTTATTATTATAGCTGCTGTGCAGTGCAAAAATACACTGAGCTAAAAAAAGATTCTGTGTCGTGTTTAGGCCGTGGTGATTATGTGATGGCTGCCATTGGCTGTGATTGTCCCTGGTGGGCAGTGAATTGACTGTTGATGTCTGTTTGGCAGTGTATATCCTGTTGGAGAGTCCAGCATAGCTCTTGGATTGTGGAAGGGAGCCAGTTTTTCGTTGGGCTGGTAGGATTAGAAGACTGGTCAACCTAGCTGGCGATTTGAATGTTCTAAAGAATCTTTATTGTTATTGGACTACAACCATGCAGTACAGACTGACCGCATATATTATTTTTAAAGGATTTGGGATAAAGTTGATAAACATATTCCCCCAGGTTCCAGTAGAACCAGACAAGTCATAAATTACCTGGTCCACATCGTTTGCTCCAAGCCAGATTCGGTTTTTATATTGAAGGAAAGTCTTTGATGCAGCTGGAATAGCAAATGGACTGGAGAACAACGGCTGGCACACTTTATTTTTTTAAATACTCTGTGGAAAGTTGTGTTTTGTGAGCAACTTTTTCCACTGTGTGTGCCCAAGGATTGAGCGGTAACGTGCTGTGCAGGTCATAATGGATATAATGTTCTGGAACTTAAGACTCGTTAGTGGTAATGGCCATATTATGCTAATGAAATTAGACTGGTGCTGTAGCTGATGAAAACGTGTGTATTTAGAATTGTGATGGCACAACCAACATTGGCTTCAACTTTGCTATCCATTGAATGCATGAGGATTGACTATCATCCTTTTATACCTGCCTACTAGTGTTCCACACACATTACTCTACTGTAGGTATATTCGACTTGACCTACTGAACAATGTCAGATTAAACATTGTATCCATGACTTTAAACACTAAGGTATCTGAGGTTACCATGCGACTCCATGTACACTAGGACACTTTCACAGCAGGACTACACCTATCAGGATGCATTGTGCTGTGAGCTAAGTAGCCTGTTCTAGTGTACACAGAATCATATAGGAATCCTAATCTGAGGTATTCATTAAAGAGGTCAAGAATGTAATAATATCCATTAGACTGATTTTACATTGAAGAACACTTGGCCAAAACTTACACCTTTTTAAAAACATTTAAACCTGGTAATTTGTATCAGTGACATGTATATTATATGTCATTATTTGATTATGTAGTTTAGATCTTTTTATAGACAAAAGGTAAGCAGTTTTGGATGTGGACTTTGACAGAGGAAGCACAGACAAACCCATAACTGATGTGTCCCAGTGGCTTTTACAAGATTTTCAATTAAAAGTAAAAACAAACCATATTGACTGACACATGATCATCAACATCCAGTGACCGCAACAAATGTACTGTGCAGAGTAGCCTTGCTTGAGTTTGTACAGCAATCCTGTTTAATTTCCTGACTGCTGAGAGCTTGTCTACAGCTGATCACGGACAATAAGGCGAAATGCACTGCACATTTCTATTCTGGTTTTGTTTGGTGGCTTATTAACGTGATTGTGCCGAAGTTTCTCATTTTTATAACAGTGTTGCGGTCCAGAGTCGCCACCGCTGCTGTTGA